>NW_027394276.1:5545169-5857633 GCF_049309525.1 Garra rufa | reverse complement strand
AAAAGCTGTTTTCTGACATTTCAGGGTCAAACTTCAAAAATCATGCAAAACACTTCTAACACCTTCAGATATGTTTCTCTGTGTTGCAAAATAGCTTTTATTCATGCACAGACTGCAAAGTTAAAGTGGGACCAGAGATTCAGCTTGCATTGCTGTAACCAGCTTTGTTCTGCGCTGAATCTAACTTCAAAAATCATGCAAAACACTTCTAACACCTTCAGATATGTTTCTCTGCGTTGCAAAATAGCTTTTATTCATGCACAGGTAAAGTGGGACCAAGATTCAGCTTGCTTTGCCTGAACCAATTGTTAAACACTTCTAACACCTTCAGATATGTTTCTCTGTGTTGCAAAATAGGTTTTATTCATGCACAGTTAATGTTTTCTGACATTTCAGGGTCTAACTTCAAAAATCATGCAAAACACTTCTAACACCTTCAGATATGTTTCTCTGTGTTGCAAAATAGGTTTTATTCATGCACAGACTGCAAAGTTAAAGTGGGACAGAGATTCAGCTTGCATTGCCTGAACCAACTTTGTTCTGCGCTGAAACGCTGTTTTCTGACATTTGAGGGTCTAACTTCAAAAATCATGCAAAACACTTCTAACACCTTCAGATATGTTTCTCTGTGTTGCAAAATAGCTTTTATTCATGCACAGAGTGTAAATTTAAAGTGAGACAGAGATTCAGCTTGCATTGCCTGAACCAACTTTTTTCTGCGCTGAAAAGCTGTTTTCTGACATTTCAGGGTCTAACTTCAAAAATCATGCAAAACACTTCTAACACCTTCAGATATGTTTCCTGTGTTGCAAAATAGGTTTTATTCATGCACAGAGTGTAAATTTAAAGTGAGACAGAGATTCAGCTTGCATTGCCTGAACCAACTTTTTTCTGCGCTGAAAAGCTGTTTTCTGACATTTCAGGGTCTAACTTCAAAAATCATGCAAAACACTTCTAACACCTTCAGATATGTTTCTCTGTGTTGCAAAATAGCTTTTATTCATGCACAGAGTGTAAATTTAAAGTGGGACCAAGATTCAGCTTGCATTGCCTGAACCAACTTTGTTCTGCGCTGAAAAGCTGTTTTCTGACATTTCAGGGTCTAACTTCAAAAATCATGCAAAACACTTCTAACACCTTCAGATATGTTTCTCTGTGTTGCAAAATAGCTTTTATTCATGCACAGAGTGTAAATTTAAAGTGGGACCAAGATTCAGCTTGCATTGCCTGAACCAACTTTGTTCTGCGCTGAAAAGCTGTTTTCTGACATTTCAGGGTCTAACTTCAAAAATCATGCAAAACACTTCTAACACCTTCAGATATGTTTCTCTGTGTTGCAAAATAGGTTTTATTCATGCACAGACTGCAAAGTTAAAGTGAGACAGAGATTCAGCTTGCATTGCCTGAACCAACTTTTTTCTGCGCTGAAAAGCTGTTTTCTGACATTTCAGGGTCTAACTTCAAAAATCATGCAAAACACTTCTAACACCTTCAGATATGTTTCTCTGTGTTGCAAAATAGCTTTTATTCATGCACAGACTGCAAAGTTAAAGTGGGACAGAGATTCAGCTTGCATTGCTGTAACCAGCTTTGTTCTGCGCTGAAAAGCTGTTTTCTGACATTTCAGGGTCTAACTTCAAAAATCATGCAAAACACTTCTAACACCTTCAGATATGTTTCTCTGTGTTGCAAAATAGCTTTTATTCATGCACAGAGTGTAAATTTAAAGTGGGACCAAGATTCAGCTTGCATTGCCTGAACCAACTTTGTTCTGCGCTGAAAAGCTGTTTTCTGACATTTCAGGGTCTAACTTCAAAAATCATGCAAAACACTTCTAACACCTTCAGATATGTTTCTCTGTGTTGCAAAATAGGTTTTATTCATGCACAGACTGCAAAGTTAAAGTGGGACAGAGATTCAGCTTGCATTGCTGGAACCAGCTTTGTTCTGCGCTGAAAAGCTGTTTTCTGACATTTCAGGGTCTAACTTCAAAAATCATGCAAAACACTTCTAACACCTTCAGATATGTTTCTCTGTGTTGCAAAATAGGTTTTATTCATGCACAGACTGCAAAGTTAAAGTGGGACAGAGATTCAGCTTGCATTGCCTGAACCAACTTTGTTCTGCGCTGAAACGCTGTTTTCTGACATTTCAGGGTCTAACTTCAAAAATCATGCAAAACACTTCTAACACCTTCAGATATGTTTCCCTGTGTTGCAAAATAGGTTTTATTCATGCACAGAGTGTAAATTTAAAGTGAGACAGAGATTCAGCTTGCATTGCCTGAACCAACTTTTTTCTGCGCTGAAAAGCTGTTTTCTGACATTTCAGGGTCTAACTTCAAAAATCATGCAAAACACTTCTAACACCTTCAGATATGTTTCTCTGTGTTGCAAAATAGGTTTTATTCATGCACAGACTGCAAAGTTAAAGTGGGACAGAGATTTAGCTTGCATTGCTGTAACCAGCTTTGTTCTGCGCTGAAAAGCTGTTTTCTGACATTTCAGGGTCTAACTTCAAAAATCATGCAAAACACTTCTAACACCTTCAGATATGTTTCTCTGTGTTGCAAAATAGCTTTTATTCATGCACAGAGTGTAAATTTAAAGTGGGACCAAGATTCAGCTTGCATTGCCTGAACCAACTTTGTTCTGCGCTGAAAAGCTGTTTTCTGACATTTCAGGGTCAAACTTCAAAAATCATGCAAAACACTTCTAACACCTTCAGATATGTTTCTCTGTGTTGCAAAATAGGTTTTATTCATGCACAGACTGCAAAGTTAAAGTGGGACAGAGATTCAGCTTGCATTGCTGTAACCAGCTTTGTTCTGCGCTGAAAAGCTGTTTTCTGACATTTCAGGGTCTAACTTCAAAAATCATGCAAAACACTTCTAACACCTTCAGATATGTTTCTCTGCGTTGCAAAATAGCTTTTATTCATGCACAGAGTGTAAATTTAAAGTGGGACCAAGATTCAGCTTGCATTGCCTGAACCAACTTTGTTCTGCGCTGAAAAGCTGTTTTCTGACATTTCAGGGTCTAACTTCAAAAATCATGCAAAACACTTCTAACACCTTCAGATATGTTTCTCTGTGTTGCAAAATAGGTTTTATTCATGCACAGACTGCAAAGTTAAAGTGGGACAGAGATTCAGCTTGCTTTGCTGGAACCAGCTTTGTTCTGCGCTGAAAAGCTGTTTTCTGACATTTCAGGGTCTAACTTCAAAAATCATGCAAAACACTTCTAACACCTTCAGATATGTTTCCCTGTGTTGCAAAATAGGTTTTATTCATGCACAGAGTGTAAATTTAAAGTGAGACAGAGATTCAGCTTGCATTGCCTGAACCAACTTTTTTCTGCGCTGAAAAGCTGTTTTCTGACATTTCAGGGTCTAACTTCAAAAATCATGCAAAACACTTCTAACACCTTCAGATATGTTTCTCTGTGTTGCAAAATAGGTTTTATTCATGCACAGACTGCAAAGTTAAAGTGGGACAGAGATTTAGCTTGCATTGCTGTAACCAGCTTTGTTCTGCGCTGAAAAGCTGTTTTCTGACATTTCAGGGTCTAACTTCAAAAATCATGCAAAACACTTCTAACACCTTCAGATATGTTTCTCTGTGTTGCAAAATAACTTTTATTCATGCACAGAGTGTAAATTTAAAGTGGGACCAAGATTCAGCTTGCATTGCCTGAACCAACTTTGTTCTGCGCTGAAAAGCTGTTTTCTGACATTTCAGGGTCAAACTTCAAAAATCATGCAAAACACTTCTAACACCTTCAGATATGTTTCTCTGTGTTGCAAAATAGCTTTTATTCATGCACAGACTGCAAAGTTAAAGTGGGACAGAGATTCAGCTTGCATTGCTGTAACCAGCTTTGTTCTGCGCTGAAAAGCTGTTTTCTGACATTTCAGGGTCTAACTTCAAAAATCATGCAAAACACTTCTAACACCTTCAGATATGTTTCTCTGCGTTGCAAAATAGCTTTTATTCATGCACAGAGTGTAAATTTAAAGTGGGACCAAGATTCAGCTTGCATTGCCTGAACCAACTTTGTTCTGCGCTGAAAAGCTGTTTTCTGACATTTCAGGGTCTAACTTCAAAAATCATGCAAAACACTTCTAACACCTTCAGATATGTTTCTCTGTGTTGCAAAATAGGTTTTATTCATGCACAGACTGCAAAGTTAAAGTGGGACAGAGATTCAGCTTGCTTTGCTGGAACCAGCTTTGTTCTGCGCTGAAAAGCTGTTTTCTGACATTTCAGGGTCTAACTTCAAAAATCATGCAAAACACTTCTAACACCTTCAGATATGTTTCTCTGTGTTGCAAAATAGGTTTTATTCATGCACAGACTGCAAAGTTAAAGTGGGACAGAGATTCAGCTTGCATTGCCTGAACCAACTTTGTTCTGCGCTGAAACGCTGTTTTCTGACATTTGAGGGTCTAACTTCAAAAATCATGCAAAACACTTCTAACACCTTCAGATATGTTTCTCTGTGTTGCAAAATAGCTTTTATTCATGCACAGAGTGTAAATTTAAAGTGAGACAGAGATTCAGCTTGCATTGCCTGAACCAACTTTTTTCTGCGCTGAAAAGCTGTTTTCTGACATTTCAGGGTCTAACTTCAAAAATCATGCAAAACACTTCTAACACCTTCAGATATGTTTCCCTGTGTTGCAAAATAGGTTTTATTCATGCACAGAGTGTAAATTTAAAGTGAGACAGAGATTCAGCTTGCATTGCCTGAACCAACTTTTTTCTGCGCTGAAAAGCTGTTTTCTGACATTTCAGGGTCTAACTTCAAAAATCATGCAAAACACTTCTAACACCTTCAGATATGTTTCTCTGTGTTGCAAAATAGCTTTTATTCATGCACAGAGTGTAAATTTAAAGTGGGACCAAGATTCAGCTTGCATTGCCTGAACCAACTTTGTTCTGCGCTGAAAAGCTGTTTTCTGACATTTCAGGGTCTAACTTCAAAAATCATGCAAAACACTTCTAACACCTTCAGATATGTTTCTCTGTGTTGCAAAATAGCTTTTATTCATGCACAGAGTGTAAATTTAAAGTGGGACCAAGATTCAGCTTGCATTGCCTGAACCAACTTTGTTCTGCGCTGAAAAGCTGTTTTCTGACATTTCAGGGTCTAACTTCAAAAATCATGCAAAACACTTCTAACACCTTCAGATATGTTTCTCTGTGTTGCAAAATAGGTTTTATTCATGCACAGACTGCAAAGTTAAAGTGAGACAGAGATTCAGCTTGCATTGCCTGAACCAACTTTTTTCTGCGCTGAAAAGCTGTTTTCTGACATTTCAGGGTCTAACTTCAAAAATCATGCAAAACACTTCTAACACCTTCAGATATGTTTCTCTGTGTTGCAAAATAGCTTTTATTCATGCACAGACTGCAAAGTTAAAGTGGGACAGAGATTCAGCTTGCATTGCTGTAACCAGCTTTGTTCTGCGCTGAAAAGCTGTTTTCTGACATTTCAGGGTCTAACTTCAAAAATCATGCAAAACACTTCTAACACCTTCAGATATGTTTCTCTGTGTTGCAAAATAGGTTTTATTCATGCACAGACTGCAAAGTTAAAGTGGGACAGAGATTCAGCTTGCATTGCTGTAACCAGCTTTGTTCTGCGCTGAAAAGCTGTTTTCTGACATTTCAGGGTCTAACTTCAAAAATCATGCAAAACACTTCTAACACCTTCAGATATGTTTCTCTGTGTTGCAAAATAGGTTTTATTCATGCACAGACTGCAAAGTTAAAGTGGGACAGAGATTCAGCTTGCATTGCTGTAACCAGCTTTGTTCTGCGCTGAAAAGCTGTTTTCTGACATTTCAGGGTCTAACTTCAAAAATCATGCAAAACACTTCTAACACCTTCAGATATGTTTCTCTGTGTTGCAAAATAGCTTTTATTCATGCACAGAGTGTAAATTTAAAGTGGGACCAAGATTCAGCTTGCATTGCCTGAACCAACTTTGTTCTGCGCTGAAAAGCTGTTTTCTGACATTTCAGGGTCTAACTTCAAAAATCATGCAAAACACTTCTAACACCTTCAGATATGTTTCTCTGTGTTGCAAAATAGGTTTTATTCATGCACAGACTGCAAAGTTAAAGTGGGACAGAGATTCAGCTTGCTTTGCTGGAACCAGCTTTGTTCTGCGCTGAAAAGCTGTTTTCTGACATTTCAGGGTCTAACTTCAAAAATCATGCAAAACACTTCTAACACCTTCAGATATGTTTCTCTGTGTTGCAAAATAGGTTTTATTCATGCACAGACTGCAAAGTTAAAGTGGGACAGAGATTCAGCTTGCATTGCCTGAACCAACTTTGTTCTGCGCTGAAACGCTGTTTTCTGACATTTGAGGGTCTAACTTCAAAAATCATGCAAAACACTTCTAACACCTTCAGATATGTTTCTCTGTGTTGCAAAATAGCTTTTATTCATGCACAGAGTGTAAATTTAAAGTGAGACAGAGATTCAGCTTGCATTGCCTGAACCAACTTTTTTCTGCGCTGAAAAGCTGTTTTCTGACATTTCAGGGTCTAACTTCAAAAATCATGCAAAACACTTCTAACACCTTCAGATATGTTTCCCTGTGTTGCAAAATAGGTTTTATTCATGCACAGAGTGTAAATTTAAAGTGAGACAGAGATTCAGCTTGCATTGCCTGAACCAACTTTTTTCTGCGCTGAAAAGCTGTTTTCTGACATTTCAGGGTCTAACTTCAAAAATCATGCAAAACACTTCTAACACCTTCAGATATGTTTCTCTGTGTTGCAAAATAGCTTTTATTCATGCACAGAGTGTAAATTTAAAGTGGGACCAAGATTCAGCTTGCATTGCCTGAACCAACTTTGTTCTGCGCTGAAAAGCTGTTTTCTGACATTTCAGGGTCTAACTTCAAAAATCATGCAAAACACTTCTAACACCTTCAGATATGTTTCTCTGTGTTGCAAAATAGCTTTTATTCATGCACAGAGTGTAAATTTAAAGTGGGACCAAGATTCAGCTTGCATTGCCTGAACCAACTTTGTTCTGCGCTGAAAAGCTGTTTTCTGACATTTCAGGGTCTAACTTCAAAAATCATGCAAAACACTTCTAACACCTTCAGATATGTTTCTCTGTGTTGCAAAATAGGTTTTATTCATGCACAGACTGCAAAGTTAAAGTGAGACAGAGATTCAGCTTGCATTTCCTGAACCAACTTTTTTCTGCGCTGAAAAGCTGTTTTCTGACATTTCAGGGTCTAACTTCAAAAATCATGCAAAACACTTCTAACACCTTCAGATATGTTTCTCTGTGTTGCAAAATAGCTTTTATTCATGCACAGACTGCAAAGTTAAAGTGGGACAGAGATTCAGCTTGCATTGCTGTAACCAGCTTTGTTCTGCGCTGAAAAGCTGTTTTCTGACATTTCAGGGTCTAACTTCAAAAATCATGCAAAACACTTCTAACACCTTCAGATATGTTTCTCTGTGTTGCAAAATAGGTTTTATTCATGCACAGACTGCAAAGTTAAAGTGGGACAGAGATTCAGCTTGCATTGCTGTAACCAGCTTTGTTCTGCGCTGAAAAGCTGTTTTCTGACATTTCAGGGTCTAACTTCAAAAATCATGCAAAACACTTCTAACACCTTCAGATATGTTTCTCTGTGTTGCAAAATAGCTTTTATTCATGCACAGAGTGTAAATTTAAAGTGGGACCAAGATTCAGCTTGCATTGCCTGAACCAACTTTGTTCTGCGCTGAAAAGCTGTTTTCTGACATTTCAGGGTCTAACTTCAAAAATCATGCAAAACACTTCTAACACCTTCAGATATGTTTCTCTGTGTTGCAAAATAGGTTTTATTCATGCACAGACTGCAAAGTTAAAGTGGGACAGAGATTCAGCTTGCATTGCTGGAACCAGCTTTGTTCTGCGCTGAAAAGCTGTTTTCTGACATTTCAGGGTCTAACTTCAAAAATCATGCAAAACACTTCTAACACCTTCAGATATGTTTCTCTGTGTTGCAAAATAGGTTTTATTCATGCACAGACTGCAAAGTTAAAGTGGGACAGAGATTCAGCTTGCATTGCCTGAACCAACTTTGTTCTGCGCTGAAACGCTGTTTTCTGACATTTCAGGGTCTAACTTCAAAAATCATGCAAAACACTTCTAACACCTTCAGATATGTTTCCCTGTGTTGCAAAATAGGTTTTATTCATGCACAGAGTGTAAATTTAAAGTGAGACAGAGATTCAGCTTGCATTGCCTGAACCAACTTTTTTCTGCGCTGAAAAGCTGTTTTCTGACATTTCAGGGTCTAACTTCAAAAATCATGCAAAACACTTCTAACACCTTCAGATATGTTTCTCTGTGTTGCAAAATAGGTTTTATTCATGCACAGACTGCAAAGTTAAAGTGGGACAGAGATTTAGCTTGCATTGCTGTAACCAGCTTTGTTCTGCGCTGAAAAGCTGTTTTCTGACATTTCAGGGTCTAACTTCAAAAATCATGCAAAACACTTCTAACACCTTCAGATATGTTTCTCTGTGTTGCAAAATAGCTTTTATTCATGCACAGAGTGTAAATTTAAAGTGGGACCAAGATTCAGCTTGCATTGCCTGAACCAACTTTGTTCTGCGCTGAAAAGCTGTTTTCTGACATTTCAGGGTCAAACTTCAAAAATCATGCAAAACACTTCTAACACCTTCAGATATGTTTCTCTGTGTTGCAAAATAGGTTTTATTCATGCACAGACTGCAAAGTTAAAGTGGGACAGAGATTCAGCTTGCATTGCTGTAACCAGCTTTGTTCTGCGCTGAAAAGCTGTTTTCTGACATTTCAGGGTCTAACTTCAAAAATCATGCAAAACACTTCTAACACCTTCAGATATGTTTCTCTGCGTTGCAAAATAGCTTTTATTCATGCACAGAGTGTAAATTTAAAGTGGGACCAAGATTCAGCTTGCATTGCCTGAACCAACTTTGTTCTGCGCTGAAAAGCTGTTTTCTGACATTTCAGGGTCTAACTTCAAAAATCATGCAAAACACTTCTAACACCTTCAGATATGTTTCTCTGTGTTGCAAAATAGGTTTTATTCATGCACAGACTGCAAAGTTAAAGTGGGACAGAGATTTAGCTTGCATTGCTGTAACCAGCTTTGTTCTGCGCTGAAAAGCTGTTTTCTGACATTTCAGGGTCTAACTTCAAAAATCATGCAAAACACTTCTAACACCTTCAGATATGTTTCTCTGTGTTGCAAAATAGCTTTTATTCATGCACAGAGTGTAAATTTAAAGTGGGACCAAGATTCAGCTTGCATTGCCTGAACCAACTTTGTTCTGCGCTGAAAAGCTGTTTTCTGACATTTCAGGGTCAAACTTCAAAAATCATGCAAAACACTTCTAACACCTTCAGATATGTTTCTCTGTGTTGCAAAATAGGTTTTATTCATGCACAGACTGCAAAGTTAAAGTGGGACAGAGATTCAGCTTGCATTGCTGTAACCAGCTTTGTTCTGCGCTGAAAAGCTGTTTTCTGACATTTCAGGGTCTAACTTCAAAAATCATGCAAAACACTTCTAACACCTTCAGATATGTTTCTCTGCGTTGCAAAATAGCTTTTATTCATGCACAGAGTGTAAATTTAAAGTGGGACCAAGATTCAGCTTGCATTGCCTGAACCAACTTTGTTCTGCGCTGAAAAGCTGTTTTCTGACATTTCAGGGTCTAACTTCAAAAATCATGCAAAACACTTCTAACACCTTCAGATATGTTTCTCTGTGTTGCAAAATAGGTTTTATTCATGCACAGACTGCAAAGTTAAAGTGGGACAGAGATTCAGCTTGCTTTGCTGGAACCAGCTTTGTTCTGCGCTGAAAAGCTGTTTTCTGACATTTCAGGGTCTAACTTCAAAAATCATGCAAAACACTTCTAACACCTTCAGATATGTTTCCCTGTGTTGCAAAATAGGTTTTATTCATGCACAGAGTGTAAATTTAAAGTGAGACAGAGATTCAGCTTGCATTGCCTGAACCAACTTTTTTCTGCGCTGAAAAGCTGTTTTCTGACATTTCAGGGTCTAACTTCAAAAATCATGCAAAACACTTCTAACACCTTCAGATATGTTTCTCTGTGTTGCAAAATAGGTTTTATTCATGCACAGACTGCAAAGTTAAAGTGGGACAGAGATTCAGCTTGCATTGCCTGAACCAACTTTGTTCTGCGCTGAAACGCTGTTTTCTGACATTTGAGGGTCTAACTTCAAAAATCATGCAAAACACTTCTAACACCTTCAGATATGTTTCTCTGTGTTGCAAAATAGCTTTTATTCATGCACAGAGTGTAAATTTAAAGTGAGACAGAGATTCAGCTTGCATTGCCTGAACCAACTTTTTTCTGCGCTGAAAAGCTGTTTTCTGACATTTCAGGGTCTAACTTCAAAAATCATGCAAAACACTTCTAACACCTTCAGATATGTTTCCCTGTGTTGCAAAATAGGTTTTATTCATGCACAGAGTGTAAATTTAAAGTGAGACAGAGATTCAGCTTGCATTGCCTGAACCAACTTTTTTCTGCGCTGAAAAGCTGTTTTCTGACATTTCAGGGTCTAACTTCAAAAATCATGCAAAACACTTCTAACACCTTCAGATATGTTTCTCTGTGTTGCAAAATAGGTTTTATTCATGCACAGACTGCAAAGTTAAAGTGGGACAGAGATTTAGCTTGCATTGCTGTAACCAGCTTTGTTCTGCGCTGAAAAGCTGTTTTCTGACATTTCAGGGTCTAACTTCAAAAATCATGCAAAACACTTCTAACACCTTCAGATATGTTTCTCTGTGTTGCAAAATAGCTTTTATTCATGCACAGAGTGTAAATTTAAAGTGGGACCAAGATTCAGCTTGCATTGCCTGAACCAACTTTGTTCTGCGCTGAAAAGCTGTTTTCTGACATTTCAGGGTCAAACTTCAAAAATCATGCAAAACACTTCTAACACCTTCAGATATGTTTCTCTGTGTTGCAAAATAGGTTTTATTCATGCACAGACTGCAAAGTTAAAGTGGGACAGAGATTCAGCTTGCATTGCTGTAACCAGCTTTGTTCTGCGCTGAAAAGCTGTTTTCTGACATTTCAGGGTCTAACTTCAAAAATCATGCAAAACACTTCTAACACCTTCAGATATGTTTCTCTGCGTTGCAAAATAGCTTTTATTCATGCACAGAGTGTAAATTTAAAGTGGGACCAAGATTCAGCTTGCATTGCCTGAACCAACTTTGTTCTGCGCTGAAAAGCTGTTTTCTGACATTTCAGGGTCTAACTTCAAAAATCATGCAAAACACTTCTAACACCTTCAGATATGTTTCTCTGTGTTGCAAAATAGGTTTTATTCATGCACAGACTGCAAAGTTAAAGTGGGACAGAGATTCAGCTTGCTTTGCTGGAACCAGCTTTGTTCTGCGCTGAAAAGCTGTTTTCTGACATTTCAGGGTCTAACTTCAAAAATCATGCAAAACACTTCTAACACCTTCAGATATGTTTCCCTGTGTTGCAAAATAGGTTTTATTCATGCACAGAGTGTAAATTTAAAGTGAGACAGAGATTCAGCTTGCATTGCCTGAACCAACTTTTTTCTGCGCTGAAAAGCTGTTTTCTGACATTTCAGGGTCTAACTTCAAAAATCATGCAAAACACTTCTAACACCTTCAGATATGTTTCTCTGTGTTGCAAAATAGGTTTTATTCATGCACAGACTGCAAAGTTAAAGTGGGACAGAGATTTAGCTTGCATTGCTGTAACCAGCTTTGTTCTGCGCTGAAAAGCTGTTTTCTGACATTTCAGGGTCTAACTTCAAAAATCATGCAAAACACTTCTAACACCTTCAGATATGTTTCTCTGTGTTGCAAAATAACTTTTATTCATGCACAGAGTGTAAATTTAAAGTGGGACCAAGATTCAGCTTGCATTGCCTGAACCAACTTTGTTCTGCGCTGAAAAGCTGTTTTCTGACATTTCAGGGTCAAACTTCAAAAATCATGCAAAACACTTCTAACACCTTCAGATATGTTTCTCTGTGTTGCAAAATAGCTTTTATTCATGCACAGACTGCAAAGTTAAAGTGGGACAGAGATTCAGCTTGCATTGCTGTAACCAGCTTTGTTCTGCGCTGAAAAGCTGTTTTCTGACATTTCAGGGTCTAACTTCAAAAATCATGCAAAACACTTCTAACACCTTCAGATATGTTTCTCTGCGTTGCAAAATAGCTTTTATTCATGCACAGAGTGTAAATTTAAAGTGGGACCAAGATTCAGCTTGCATTGCCTGAACCAACTTTGTTCTGCGCTGAAAAGCTGTTTTCTGACATTTCAGGGTCTAACTTCAAAAATCATGCAAAACACTTCTAACACCTTCAGATATGTTTCTCTGTGTTGCAAAATAGGTTTTATTCATGCACAGACTGCAAAGTTAAAGTGGGACAGAGATTCAGCTTGCTTTGCTGGAACCAGCTTTGTTCTGCGCTGAAAAGCTGTTTTCTGACATTTCAGGGTCTAACTTCAAAAATCATGCAAAACACTTCTAACACCTTCAGATATGTTTCTCTGTGTTGCAAAATAGGTTTTATTCATGCACAGACTGCAAAGTTAAAGTGGGACAGAGATTTAGCTTGCATTGCTGTAACCAGCTTTGTTCTGCGCTGAAAAGCTGTTTTCTGACATTTCAGGGTCTAACTTCAAAAATCATGCAAAACACTTCTAACACCTTCAGATATGTTTCTCTGTGTTGCAAAATAACTTTTATTCATGCACAGAGTGTAAATTTAAAGTGGGACCAAGATTCAGCTTGCATTGCCTGAACCAACTTTGTTCTGCGCTGAAAAGCTGTTTTCTGACATTTCAGGGTCAAACTTCAAAAATCATGCAAAACACTTCTAACACCTTCAGATATGTTTCTCTGTGTTGCAAAATAGCTTTTATTCATGCACAGACTGCAAAGTTAAAGTGGGACAGAGATTCAGCTTGCATTGCTGTAACCAGCTTTGTTCTGCGCTGAAAAGCTGTTTTCTGACATTTCAGGGTCTAACTTCAAAAATCATGCAAAACACTTCTAACACCTTCAGATATGTTTCTCTGCGTTGCAAAATAGCTTTTATTCATGCACAGAGTGTAAATTTAAAGTGGGACCAAGATTCAGCTTGCATTGCCTGAACCAACTTTGTTCTGCGCTGAAAAGCTGTTTTCTGACATTTCAGGGTCTAACTTCAAAAATCATGCAAAACACTTCTAACACCTTCAGATATGTTTCTCTGTGTTGCAAAATAGGTTTTATTCATGCACAGACTGCAAAGTTAAAGTGGGACAGAGATTCAGCTTGCTTTGCTGGAACCAGCTTTGTTCTGCGCTGAAAAGCTGTTTTCTGACATTTCAGGGTCTAACTTCAAAAATCATGCAAAACACTTCTAACACCTTCAGATATGTTTCTCTGTGTTGCAAAATAGGTTTTATTCATGCACAGACTGCAAAGTTAAAGTGGGACAGAGATTCAGCTTGCATTGCCTGAACCAACTTTGTTCTGCGCTGAAACGCTGTTTTCTGACATTTGAGGGTCTAACTTCAAAAATCATGCAAAACACTTCTAACACCTTCAGATATGTTTCTCTGTGTTGCAAAATAGCTTTTATTCATGCACAGAGTGTAAATTTAAAGTGAGACAGAGATTCAGCTTGCATTGCCTGAACCAACTTTTTTCTGCGCTGAAAAGCTGTTTTCTGACATTTCAGGGTCTAACTTCAAAAATCATGCAAAACACTTCTAACACCTTCAGATATGTTTCCCTGTGTTGCAAAATAGGTTTTATTCATGCACAGAGTGTAAATTTAAAGTGAGACAGAGATTCAGCTTGCATTGCCTGAACCAACTTTTTTCTGCGCTGAAAAGCTGTTTTCTGACATTTCAGGGTCTAACTTCAAAAATCATGCAAAACACTTCTAACACCTTCAGATATGTTTCTCTGTGTTGCAAAATAGCTTTTATTCATGCACAGAGTGTAAATTTAAAGTGGGACCAAGATTCAGCTTGCATTGCCTGAACCAACTTTGTTCTGCGCTGAAAAGCTGTTTTCTGACATTTCAGGGTCTAACTTCAAAAATCATGCAAAACACTTCTAACACCTTCAGATATGTTTCTCTGTGTTGCAAAATAGCTTTTATTCATGCACAGAGTGTAAATTTAAAGTGGGACCAAGATTCAGCTTGCATTGCCTGAACCAACTTTGTTCTGCGCTGAAAAGCTGTTTTCTGACATTTCAGGGTCTAACTTCAAAAATCATGCAAAACACTTCTAACACCTTCAGATATGTTTCTCTGTGTTGCAAAATAGGTTTTATTCATGCACAGACTGCAAAGTTAAAGTGAGACAGAGATTCAGCTTGCATTGCCTGAACCAACTTTTTTCTGCGCTGAAAAGCTGTTTTCTGACATTTCAGGGTCTAACTTCAAAAATCATGCAAAACACTTCTAACACCTTCAGATATGTTTCTCTGTGTTGCAAAATAGCTTTTATTCATGCACAGACTGCAAAGTTAAAGTGGGACAGAGATTCAGCTTGCATTGCTGTAACCAGCTTTGTTCTGCGCTGAAAAGCTGTTTTCTGACATTTCAGGGTCTAACTTCAAAAATCATGCAAAACACTTCTAACACCTTCAGATATGTTTCTCTGTGTTGCAAAATAGGTTTTATTCATGCACAGACTGCAAAGTTAAAGTGGGACAGAGATTCAGCTTGCATTGCTGTAACCAGCTTTGTTCTGCGCTGAAAAGCTGTTTTCTGACATTTCAGGGTCTAACTTCAAAAATCATGCAAAACACTTCTAACACCTTCAGATATGTTTCTCTGTGTTGCAAAATAGGTTTTATTCATGCACAGACTGCAAAGTTAAAGTGGGACAGAGATTCAGCTTGCATTGCTGTAACCAGCTTTGTTCTGCGCTGAAAAGCTGTTTTCTGACATTTCAGGGTCTAACTTCAAAAATCATGCAAAACACTTCTAACACCTTCAGATATGTTTCTCTGTGTTGCAAAATAGCTTTTATTCATGCACAGAGTGTAAATTTAAAGTGGGACCAAGATTCAGCTTGCATTGCCTGAACCAACTTTGTTCTGCGCTGAAAAGCTGTTTTCTGACATTTCAGGGTCTAACTTCAAAAATCATGCAAAACACTTCTAACACCTTCAGATATGTTTCTCTGTGTTGCAAAATAGGTTTTATTCATGCACAGACTGCAAAGTTAAAGTGGGACAGAGATTCAGCTTGCTTTGCTGGAACCAGCTTTGTTCTGCGCTGAAAAGCTGTTTTCTGACATTTCAGGGTCTAACTTCAAAAATCATGCAAAACACTTCTAACACCTTCAGATATGTTTCTCTGTGTTGCAAAATAGGTTTTATTCATGCACAGACTGCAAAGTTAAAGTGGGACAGAGATTCAGCTTGCATTGCCTGAACCAACTTTGTTCTGCGCTGAAACGCTGTTTTCTGACATTTGAGGGTCTAACTTCAAAAATCATGCAAAACACTTCTAACACCTTCAGATATGTTTCTCTGTGTTGCAAAATAGCTTTTATTCATGCACAGAGTGTAAATTTAAAGTGAGACAGAGATTCAGCTTGCATTGCCTGAACCAACTTTTTTCTGCGCTGAAAAGCTGTTTTCTGACATTTCAGGGTCTAACTTCAAAAATCATGCAAAACACTTCTAACACCTTCAGATATGTTTCCCTGTGTTGCAAAATAGGTTTTATTCATGCACAGAGTGTAAATTTAAAGTGAGACAGAGATTCAGCTTGCATTGCCTGAACCAACTTTTTTCTGCGCTGAAAAGCTGTTTTCTGACATTTCAGGGTCTAACTTCAAAAATCATGCAAAACACTTCTAACACCTTCAGATATGTTTCTCTGTGTTGCAAAATAGCTTTTATTCATGCACAGAGTGTAAATTTAAAGTGGGACCAAGATTCAGCTTGCATTGCCTGAACCAACTTTGTTCTGCGCTGAAAAGCTGTTTTCTGACATTTCAGGGTCTAACTTCAAAAATCATGCAAAACACTTCTAACACCTTCAGATATGTTTCTCTGTGTTGCAAAATAGCTTTTATTCATGCACAGAGTGTAAATTTAAAGTGGGACCAAGATTCAGCTTGCATTGCCTGAACCAACTTTGTTCTGCGCTGAAAAGCTGTTTTCTGACATTTCAGGGTCTAACTTCAAAAATCATGCAAAACACTTCTAACACCTTCAGATATGTTTCTCTGTGTTGCAAAATAGGTTTTATTCATGCACAGACTGCAAAGTTAAAGTGAGACAGAGATTCAGCTTGCATTTCCTGAACCAACTTTTTTCTGCGCTGAAAAGCTGTTTTCTGACATTTCAGGGTCTAACTTCAAAAATCATGCAAAACACTTCTAACACCTTCAGATATGTTTCTCTGTGTTGCAAAATAGCTTTTATTCATGCACAGACTGCAAAGTTAAAGTGGGACAGAGATTCAGCTTGCATTGCTGTAACCAGCTTTGTTCTGCGCTGAAAAGCTGTTTTCTGACATTTCAGGGTCTAACTTCAAAAATCATGCAAAACACTTCTAACACCTTCAGATATGTTTCTCTGTGTTGCAAAATAGGTTTTATTCATGCACAGACTGCAAAGTTAAAGTGGGACAGAGATTCAGCTTGCATTGCTGTAACCAGCTTTGTTCTGCGCTGAAAAGCTGTTTTCTGACATTTCAGGGTCTAACTTCAAAAATCATGCAAAACACTTCTAACACCTTCAGATATGTTTCTCTGTGTTGCAAAATAGCTTTTATTCATGCACAGAGTGTAAATTTAAAGTGGGACCAAGATTCAGCTTGCATTGCCTGAACCAACTTTGTTCTGCGCTGAAAAGCTGTTTTCTGACATTTCAGGGTCTAACTTCAAAAATCATGCAAAACACTTCTAACACCTTCAGATATGTTTCTCTGTGTTGCAAAATAGGTTTTATTCATGCACAGACTGCAAAGTTAAAGTGGGACAGAGATTCAGCTTGCATTGCTGGAACCAGCTTTGTTCTGCGCTGAAAAGCTGTTTTCTGACATTTCAGGGTCTAACTTCAAAAATCATGCAAAACACTTCTAACACCTTCAGATATGTTTCTCTGTGTTGCAAAATAGGTTTTATTCATGCACAGACTGCAAAGTTAAAGTGGGACAGAGATTCAGCTTGCATTGCCTGAACCAACTTTGTTCTGCGCTGAAACGCTGTTTTCTGACATTTCAGGGTCTAACTTCAAAAATCATGCAAAACACTTCTAACACCTTCAGATATGTTTCCCTGTGTTGCAAAATAGGTTTTATTCATGCACAGAGTGTAAATTTAAAGTGAGACAGAGATTCAGCTTGCATTGCCTGAACCAACTTTTTTCTGCGCTGAAAAGCTGTTTTCTGACATTTCAGGGTCTAACTTCAAAAATCATGCAAAACACTTCTAACACCTTCAGATATGTTTCTCTGTGTTGCAAAATAGGTTTTATTCATGCACAGACTGCAAAGTTAAAGTGGGACAGAGATTTAGCTTGCATTGCTGTAACCAGCTTTGTTCTGCGCTGAAAAGCTGTTTTCTGACATTTCAGGGTCTAACTTCAAAAATCATGCAAAACACTTCTAACACCTTCAGATATGTTTCTCTGTGTTGCAAAATAGCTTTTATTCATGCACAGAGTGTAAATTTAAAGTGGGACCAAGATTCAGCTTGCATTGCCTGAACCAACTTTGTTCTGCGCTGAAAAGCTGTTTTCTGACATTTCAGGGTCAAACTTCAAAAATCATGCAAAACACTTCTAACACCTTCAGATATGTTTCTCTGTGTTGCAAAATAGGTTTTATTCATGCACAGACTGCAAAGTTAAAGTGGGACAGAGATTCAGCTTGCATTGCTGTAACCAGCTTTGTTCTGCGCTGAAAAGCTGTTTTCTGACATTTCAGGGTCTAACTTCAAAAATCATGCAAAACACTTCTAACACCTTCAGATATGTTTCTCTGCGTTGCAAAATAGCTTTTATTCATGCACAGAGTGTAAATTTAAAGTGGGACCAAGATTCAGCTTGCATTGCCTGAACCAACTTTGTTCTGCGCTGAAAAGCTGTTTTCTGACATTTCAGGGTCTAACTTCAAAAATCATGCAAAACACTTCTAACACCTTCAGATATGTTTCTCTGTGTTGCAAAATAGGTTTTATTCATGCACAGACTGCAAAGTTAAAGTGGGACAGAGATTTAGCTTGCATTGCTGTAACCAGCTTTGTTCTGCGCTGAAAAGCTGTTTTCTGACATTTCAGGGTCTAACTTCAAAAATCATGCAAAACACTTCTAACACCTTCAGATATGTTTCTCTGTGTTGCAAAATAGCTTTTATTCATGCACAGAGTGTAAATTTAAAGTGGGACCAAGATTCAGCTTGCATTGCCTGAACCAACTTTGTTCTGCGCTGAAAAGCTGTTTTCTGACATTTCAGGGTCAAACTTCAAAAATCATGCAAAACACTTCTAACACCTTCAGATATGTTTCTCTGTGTTGCAAAATAGGTTTTATTCATGCACAGACTGCAAAGTTAAAGTGGGACAGAGATTCAGCTTGCATTGCTGTAACCAGCTTTGTTCTGCGCTGAAAAGCTGTTTTCTGACATTTCAGGGTCTAACTTCAAAAATCATGCAAAACACTTCTAACACCTTCAGATATGTTTCTCTGCGTTGCAAAATAGCTTTTATTCATGCACAGAGTGTAAATTTAAAGTGGGACCAAGATTCAGCTTGCATTGCCTGAACCAACTTTGTTCTGCGCTGAAAAGCTGTTTTCTGACATTTCAGGGTCTAACTTCAAAAATCATGCAAAACACTTCTAACACCTTCAGATATGTTTCTCTGTGTTGCAAAATAGGTTTTATTCATGCACAGACTGCAAAGTTAAAGTGGGACAGAGATTCAGCTTGCTTTGCTGGAACCAGCTTTGTTCTGCGCTGAAAAGCTGTTTTCTGACATTTCAGGGTCTAACTTCAAAAATCATGCAAAACACTTCTAACACCTTCAGATATGTTTCCCTGTGTTGCAAAATAGGTTTTATTCATGCACAGAGTGTAAATTTAAAGTGAGACAGAGATTCAGCTTGCATTGCCTGAACCAACTTTTTTCTGCGCTGAAAAGCTGTTTTCTGACATTTCAGGGTCTAACTTCAAAAATCATGCAAAACACTTCTAACACCTTCAGATATGTTTCTCTGTGTTGCAAAATAGGTTTTATTCATGCACAGACTGCAAAGTTAAAGTGGGACAGAGATTCAGCTTGCATTGCCTGAACCAACTTTGTTCTGCGCTGAAACGCTGTTTTCTGACATTTGAGGGTCTAACTTCAAAAATCATGCAAAACACTTCTAACACCTTCAGATATGTTTCTCTGTGTTGCAAAATAGCTTTTATTCATGCACAGAGTGTAAATTTAAAGTGAGACAGAGATTCAGCTTGCATTGCCTGAACCAACTTTTTTCTGCGCTGAAAAGCTGTTTTCTGACATTTCAGGGTCTAACTTCAAAAATCATGCAAAACACTTCTAACACCTTCAGATATGTTTCCCTGTGTTGCAAAATAGGTTTTATTCATGCACAGAGTGTAAATTTAAAGTGAGACAGAGATTCAGCTTGCATTGCCTGAACCAACTTTTTTCTGCGCTGAAAAGCTGTTTTCTGACATTTCAGGGTCTAACTTCAAAAATCATGCAAAACACTTCTAACACCTTCAGATATGTTTCTCTGTGTTGCAAAATAGCTTTTATTCATGCACAGAGTGTAAATTTAAAGTGGGACCAAGATTCAGCTTGCATTGCCTGAACCAACTTTGTTCTGCGCTGAAAAGCTGTTTTCTGACATTTCAGGGTCTAACTTCAAAAATCATGCAAAACACTTCTAACACCTTCAGATATGTTTCTCTGTGTTGCAAAATAGCTTTTATTCATGCACAGAGTGTAAATTTAAAGTGGGACCAAGATTCAGCTTGCATTGCCTGAACCAACTTTGTTCTGCGCTGAAAAGCTGTTTTCTGACATTTCAGGGTCTAACTTCAAAAATCATGCAAAACACTTCTAACACCTTCAGATATGTTTCTCTGTGTTGCAAAATAGGTTTTATTCATGCACAGACTGCAAAGTTAAAGTGAGACAGAGATTCAGCTTGCATTTCCTGAACCAACTTTTTTCTGCGCTGAAAAGCTGTTTTCTGACATTTCAGGGTCTAACTTCAAAAATCATGCAAAACACTTCTAACACCTTCAGATATGTTTCTCTGTGTTGCAAAATAGCTTTTATTCATGCACAGACTGCAAAGTTAAAGTGGGACAGAGATTCAGCTTGCATTGCTGTAACCAGCTTTGTTCTGCGCTGAAAAGCTGTTTTCTGACATTTCAGGGTCTAACTTCAAAAATCATGCAAAACACTTCTAACACCTTCAGATATGTTTCTCTGTGTTGCAAAATAGGTTTTATTCATGCACAGACTGCAAAGTTAAAGTGGGACAGAGATTCAGCTTGCATTGCTGTAACCAGCTTTGTTCTGCGCTGAAAAGCTGTTTTCTGACATTTCAGGGTCTAACTTCAAAAATCATGCAAAACACTTCTAACACCTTCAGATATGTTTCTCTGTGTTGCAAAATAGCTTTTATTCATGCACAGAGTGTAAATTTAAAGTGGGACCAAGATTCAGCTTGCATTGCCTGAACCAACTTTGTTCTGCGCTGAAAAGCTGTTTTCTGACATTTCAGGGTCTAACTTCAAAAATCATGCAAAACACTTCTAACACCTTCAGATATGTTTCTCTGTGTTGCAAAATAGGTTTTATTCATGCACAGACTGCAAAGTTAAAGTGGGACAGAGATTCAGCTTGCATTGCTGGAACCAGCTTTGTTCTGCGCTGAAAAGCTGTTTTCTGACATTTCAGGGTCTAACTTCAAAAATCATGCAAAACACTTCTAACACCTTCAGATATGTTTCTCTGTGTTGCAAAATAGGTTTTATTCATGCACAGACTGCAAAGTTAAAGTGGGACAGAGATTCAGCTTGCATTGCCTGAACCAACTTTGTTCTGCGCTGAAACGCTGTTTTCTGACATTTCAGGGTCTAACTTCAAAAATCATGCAAAACACTTCTAACACCTTCAGATATGTTTCCCTGTGTTGCAAAATAGGTTTTATTCATGCACAGAGTGTAAATTTAAAGTGAGACAGAGATTCAGCTTGCATTGCCTGAACCAACTTTTTTCTGCGCTGAAAAGCTGTTTTCTGACATTTCAGGGTCTAACTTCAAAAATCATGCAAAACACTTCTAACACCTTCAGATATGTTTCTCTGTGTTGCAAAATAGGTTTTATTCATGCACAGACTGCAAAGTTAAAGTGGGACAGAGATTTAGCTTGCATTGCTGTAACCAGCTTTGTTCTGCGCTGAAAAGCTGTTTTCTGACATTTCAGGGTCTAACTTCAAAAATCATGCAAAACACTTCTAACACCTTCAGATATGTTTCTCTGTGTTGCAAAATAGCTTTTATTCATGCACAGAGTGTAAATTTAAAGTGGGACCAAGATTCAGCTTGCATTGCCTGAACCAACTTTGTTCTGCGCTGAAAAGCTGTTTTCTGACATTTCAGGGTCAAACTTCAAAAATCATGCAAAACACTTCTAACACCTTCAGATATGTTTCTCTGTGTTGCAAAATAGGTTTTATTCATGCACAGACTGCAAAGTTAAAGTGGGACAGAGATTCAGCTTGCATTGCTGTAACCAGCTTTGTTCTGCGCTGAAAAGCTGTTTTCTGACATTTCAGGGTCTAACTTCAAAAATCATGCAAAACACTTCTAACACCTTCAGATATGTTTCTCTGCGTTGCAAAATAGCTTTTATTCATGCACAGAGTGTAAATTTAAAGTGGGACCAAGATTCAGCTTGCATTGCCTGAACCAACTTTGTTCTGCGCTGAAAAGCTGTTTTCTGACATTTCAGGGTCTAACTTCAAAAATCATGCAAAACACTTCTAACACCTTCAGATATGTTTCTCTGTGTTGCAAAATAGGTTTTATTCATGCACAGACTGCAAAGTTAAAGTGGGACAGAGATTCAGCTTGCTTTGCTGGAACCAGCTTTGTTCTGCGCTGAAAAGCTGTTTTCTGACATTTCAGGGTCTAACTTCAAAAATCATGCAAAACACTTCTAACACCTTCAGATATGTTTCCCTGTGTTGCAAAATAGGTTTTATTCATGCACAGAGTGTAAATTTAAAGTGAGACAGAGATTCAGCTTGCATTGCCTGAACCAACTTTTTTCTGCGCTGAAAAGCTGTTTTCTGACATTTCAGGGTCTAACTTCAAAAATCATGCAAAACACTTCTAACACCTTCAGATATGTTTCTCTGTGTTGCAAAATAGGTTTTATTCATGCACAGACTGCAAAGTTAAAGTGGGACAGAGATTTAGCTTGCATTGCTGTAACCAGCTTTGTTCTGCGCTGAAAAGCTGTTTTCTGACATTTCAGGGTCTAACTTCAAAAATCATGCAAAACACTTCTAACACCTTCAGATATGTTTCTCTGTGTTGCAAAATAACTTTTATTCATGCACAGAGTGTAAATTTAAAGTGGGACCAAGATTCAGCTTGCATTGCCTGAACCAACTTTGTTCTGCGCTGAAAAGCTGTTTTCTGACATTTCAGGGTCAAACTTCAAAAATCATGCAAAACACTTCTAACACCTTCAGATATGTTTCTCTGTGTTGCAAAATAGCTTTTATTCATGCACAGACTGCAAAGTTAAAGTGGGACAGAGATTCAGCTTGCATTGCTGTAACCAGCTTTGTTCTGCGCTGAAAAGCTGTTTTCTGACATTTCAGGGTCTAACTTCAAAAATCATGCAAAACACTTCTAACACCTTCAGATATGTTTCTCTGCGTTGCAAAATAGCTTTTATTCATGCACAGAGTGTAAATTTAAAGTGGGACCAAGATTCAGCTTGCATTGCCTGAACCAACTTTGTTCTGCGCTGAAAAGCTGTTTTCTGACATTTCAGGGTCTAACTTCAAAAATCATGCAAAACACTTCTAACACCTTCAGATATGTTTCTCTGTGTTGCAAAATAGGTTTTATTCATGCACAGACTGCAAAGTTAAAGTGGGACAGAGATTCAGCTTGCTTTGCTGGAACCAGCTTTGTTCTGCGCTGAAAAGCTGTTTTCTGACATTTCAGGGTCTAACTTCAAAAATCATGCAAAACACTTCTAACACCTTCAGATATGTTTCTCTGTGTTGCAAAATAGGTTTTATTCATGCACAGACTGCAAAGTTAAAGTGGGACAGAGATTCAGCTTGCATTGCCTGAACCAACTTTGTTCTGCGCTGAAACGCTGTTTTCTGACATTTGAGGGTCTAACTTCAAAAATCATGCAAAACACTTCTAACACCTTCAGATATGTTTCTCTGTGTTGCAAAATAGCTTTTATTCATGCACAGAGTGTAAATTTAAAGTGAGACAGAGATTCAGCTTGCATTGCCTGAACCAACTTTTTTCTGCGCTGAAAAGCTGTTTTCTGACATTTCAGGGTCTAACTTCAAAAATCATGCAAAACACTTCTAACACCTTCAGATATGTTTCCCTGTGTTGCAAAATAGGTTTTATTCATGCACAGAGTGTAAATTTAAAGTGAGACAGAGATTCAGCTTGCATTGCCTGAACCAACTTTTTTCTGCGCTGAAAAGCTGTTTTCTGACATTTCAGGGTCTAACTTCAAAAATCATGCAAAACACTTCTAACACCTTCAGATATGTTTCTCTGTGTTGCAAAATAGCTTTTATTCATGCACAGACTGCAAAGTTAAAGTGGGACAGAGATTCAGCTTGCATTGCTGTAACCAGCTTTGTTCTGCGCTGAAAAGCTGTTTTCTGACATTTCAGGGTCTAACTTCAAAAATCATGCAAAACACTTCTAACACCTTCAGATATGTTTCTCTGTGTTGCAAAATAGGTTTTATTCATGCACAGACTGCAAAGTTAAAGTGGGACAGAGATTCAGCTTGCATTGCTGTAACCAGCTTTGTTCTGCGCTGAAAAGCTGTTTTCTGACATTTCAGGGTCTAACTTCAAAAATCATGCAAAACACTTCTAACACCTTCAGATATGTTTCTCTGTGTTGCAAAATAGGTTTTATTCATGCACAGACTGCAAAGTTAAAGTGGGACAGAGATTCAGCTTGCTTTGCTGGAACCAGCTTTGTTCTGCGCTGAAAAGCTGTTTTCTGACATTTCAGGGTCTAACTTCAAAAATCATGCAAAACACTTCTAACACCTTCAGATATGTTTCTCTGTGTTGCAAAATAGGTTTTATTCATGCACAGACTGCAAAGTTAAAGTGGGACAGAGATTCAGCTTGCATTGCCTGAACCAACTTTGTTCTGCGCTGAAACGCTGTTTTCTGACATTTGAGGGTCTAACTTCAAAAATCATGCAAAACACTTCTAACACCTTCAGATATGTTTCTCTGTGTTGCAAAATAGCTTTTATTCATGCACAGAGTGTAAATTTAAAGTGAGACAGAGATTCAGCTTGCATTGCCTGAACCAACTTTTTTCTGCGCTGAAAAGCTGTTTTCTGACATTTCAGGGTCTAACTTCAAAAATCATGCAAAACACTTCTAACACCTTCAGATATGTTTCTCTGTGTTGCAAAATAGCTTTTATTCATGCACAGACTGCAAAGTTAAAGTGGGACAGAGATTCAGCTTGCATTGCTGTAACCAGCTTTGTTCTGCGCTGAAAAGCTGTTTTCTGACATTTCAGGGTCTAACTTCAAAAATCATGCAAAACACTTCTAACACCTTCAGATATGTTTCTCTGTGTTGCAAAATAGCTTTTATTCATGCACAGAGTGTAAATTTAAAGTGGGACCAAGATTCAGCTTGCATTGCCTGAACCAACTTTGTTCTGCGCTGAAAAGCTGTTTTCTGACATTTCAGGGTCTAACTTCAAAAATCATGCAAAACACTTCTAACACCTTCAGATATGTTTCTCTGTGTTGCAAAATAGGTTTTATTCATGCACAGACTGCAAAGTTAAAGTGGGACAGAGATTCAGCTTGCTTTGCTGGAACCAGCTTTGTTCTGCGCTGAAAAGCTGTTTTCTGACATTTCAGGGTCTAACTTCAAAAATCATGCAAAACACTTCTAACACCTTCAGATATGTTTCTCTGTGTTGCAAAATAGGTTTTATTCATGCACAGACTGCAAAGTTAAAGTGGGACAGAGATTCAGCTTGCATTGCCTGAACCAACTTTGTTCTGCGCTGAAACGCTGTTTTCTGACATTTGAGGGTCTAACTTCAAAAATCATGCAAAACACTTCTAACACCTTCAGATATGTTTCTCTGTGTTGCAAAATAGCTTTTATTCATGCACAGAGTGTAAATTTAAAGTGAGACAGAGATTCAGCTTGCATTGCCTGAACCAACTTTTTTCTGCGCTGAAAAGCTGTTTTCTGACATTTCAGGGTCTAACTTCAAAAATCATGCAAAACACTTCTAACACCTTCAGATATGTTTCCCTGTGTTGCAAAATAGGTTTTATTCATGCACAGACTGCAAAGTTAAAGTGGGACAGAGATTCAGCTTGCATTGCTGTAACCAGCTTTGTTCTGCGCTGAAAAGCTGTTTTCTGACATTTCAGGGTCTAACTTCAAAAATCATGCAAAACACTTCTAACACCTTCAGATATGTTTCTCTGCGTTGCAAAATAGCTTTTATTCATGCACAGAGTGTAAATTTAAAGTGGGACCAAGATTCAGCTTGCATTGCCTGAACCAACTTTGTTCTGCGCTGAAAAGCTGTTTTCTGACATTTCAGGGTCTAACTTCAAAAATCATGCAAAACACTTCTAACACCTTCAGATATGTTTCTCTGTGTTGCAAAATAGGTTTTATTCATGCACAGACTGCAAAGTTAAAGTGGGACAGAGATTCAGCTTGCTTTGCTGGAACCAGCTTTGTTCTGCGCTGAAAAGCTGTTTTCTGACATTTCAGGGTCTAACTTCAAAAATCATGCAAAACACTTCTAACACCTTCAGATATGTTTCTCTGTGTTGCAAAATAGGTTTTATTCATGCACAGACTGCAAAGTTAAAGTGGGACAGAGATTCAGCTTGCATTGCCTGAACCAACTTTGTTCTGCGCTGAAACGCTGTTTTCTGACATTTGAGGGTCTAACTTCAAAAATCATGCAAAACACTTCTAACACCTTCAGATATGTTTCTCTGTGTTGCAAAATAGCTTTTATTCATGCACAGAGTGTAAATTTAAAGTGAGACAGAGATTCAGCTTGCATTGCCTGAACCAACTTTTTTCTGCGCTGAAAAGCTGTTTTCTGACATTTCAGGGTCTAACTTCAAAAATCATGCAAAACACTTCTAACACCTTCAGATATGTTTCTCTGTGTTGCAAAATAGCTTTTATTCATGCACAGACTGCAAAGTTAAAGTGGGACAGAGATTCAGCTTGCATTGCTGTAACCAGCTTTGTTCTGCGCTGAAAAGCTGTTTTCTGACATTTCAGGGTCTAACTTCAAAAATCATGCAAAACACTTCTAACACCTTCAGATATGTTTCTCTGTGTTGCAAAATAGCTTTTATTCATGCACAGAGTGTAAATTTAAAGTGGGACCAAGATTCAGCTTGCATTGCCTGAACCAACTTTGTTCTGCGCTGAAAAGCTGTTTTCTGACATTTCAGGGTCTAACTTAAAAAATCATGCAAAACACTTCTAACACCTTCAGATATGTTTCTCTGTGTTGCAAAATAGGTTTTATTCATGCACAGACTGCAAAGTTAAAGTGGGACAGAGATTCAGCTTGCTTTGCTGGAACCAGCTTTGTTCTGCGCTGAAAAGCTGTTTTCTGACATTTCAGGGTCTAACTTCAAAAATCATGCAAAACACTTCTAACACCTTCAGATATGTTTCTCTGTGTTGCAAAATAGGTTTTATTCATGCACAGACTGCAAAGTTAAAGTGGGACAGAGATTCAGCTTGCATTGCCTGAACCAACTTTGTTCTGCGCTGAAACGCTGTTTTCTGACATTTGAGGGTCTAACTTCAAAAATCATGCAAAACACTTCTAACACCTTCAGATATGTTTCTCTGTGTTGCAAAATAGCTTTTATTCATGCACAGAGTGTAAATTTAAAGTGAGACAGAGATTCAGCTTGCATTGCCTGAACCAACTTTTTTCTGCGCTGAAAAGCTGTTTTCTGACATTTCAGGGTCTAACTTCAAAAATCATGCAAAACACTTCTAACACCTTCAGATATGTTTCCCTGTGTTGCAAAATAGGTTTTATTCATGCACAGAGTGTAAATTTAAAGTGAGACAGAGATTCAGCTTGCATTGCCTGAACCAACTTTTTTCTGCGCTGAATAGCTGTTTTCTGACATTTCAGGGTCTAACTTCAAAAATCATGCAAAACACTTCTAACACCTTCAGATATGTTTCTCTGTGTTGCAAAATAGCTTTTATTCATGCACAGAGTGTAAATTTAAAGTGGGACAGAGATTCAGCTTGCATTGCCTGAACCAACTTTGTTCTGCGCTGAAAAGCTGTTTTCTGACATTTCAGGGTCTAACTTCAAAAATCATGCAAAACACTTCTAACATCTTCAGATATGTTTCTCTGTGTTGCAAAATAGCTTTTATTCATGCACAGAGTGTAAATTTAAAGTGGGACCAAGATTCAGCTTGCATTGCCTGAACCAACTTTGTTCTGCGCTGAAAAGCTGTTTTCTGACATTTCAGGGTCTAACTTCAAAAATCATGCAAAACACTTCTAACACCTTCAGATATGTTTCTCTGTGTTGCAAAATAGGTTTTATTCATGCACAGACTGCAAAGTTAAAGTGGGACAGAGATTCAGCTTGCATTGCTGTAACCAGCTTTGTTCTGCGCTTAAAAGCTGTTTTCTGACATTTCAGGGTCTAACTTCAAAAATCATGCAAAACACTTCTAACACCTCTATGTTTCTCTGTGTTGCAAAATAGCTTTTATTCATGCACAGAGTGTAAATTTAAAGTGGGACCAAGATTCAGCTTGCATTGCCTGAACCAACTTTGTTCTGCGCTGAAAAGCTGTTTTCTGACATTTCAGGGTCTAACTTCAAAAATCATGCAAAACACTTCTAACACCTTCAGATATGTTTCTCTGTGTTGCAAAATAGGTTTTATTCATGCACAGACTGCAAAGTTAAAGTGGGACAGAGATTCAGCTTGCATTGCTGGAACCAGCTTTGTTCTGCGCTGAAAAGCTGTTTTCTGACATTTCAGGGTCTAACTTCAAAAATCATGCAAAACACTTCTAACACCTTCAGATATGTTTCTCTGTGTTGCAAAATAGGTTTTATTCATGCACAGACTGCAAAGTTAAAGTGGGACAGAGATTCAGCTTGCATTGCCTGAACCAACTTTGTTCTGCGCTGAAACGCTGTTTTCTGACATTTGAGGGTCTAACTTCAAAAATCATGCAACACACTTCTAACACCTTCAGATATGTTTCTCTGTGTTGCAAAATAGCTTTTATTCATGCACAGAGTGTAAATTTAAAGTGAGACAGAGATTCAGCTTGCATTGCCTGAACCAACTTTTTTGTGCGCTGAAAAGCTGTTTTCTGACATTTCAGGGTCTAACTTCAAAAATCATGCAAAACACTTCTAACACCTTCAGATATGTTTCCCTGTGTTGCAAAATAGGTTTTATTCATGCACAGAGTGTAAATTTAAAGTGAGACAGAGATTCAGCTTGCATTGCCTGAACCAACTTTTTTCTGCGCTGAAAAGCTGTTTTCTGACATTTCAGGGTCTAACTTCAAAAATCATGCAAAACACTTCTAACACCTTCAGATATGTTTCTCTGTGTTGCAAAATAGCTTTTATTCATGCACAGAGTGTAAATTTAAAGTGGGACCAAGATTCAGCTTGCATTGCCTGAACCAACTTTGTTCTGCGCTGAAAAGCTGTTTTCTGACATTTCAGGGTCTAACTTCAAAAATCATGCAAAACACTTCTAACACCTTCAGATATGTTTCTCTGTGTTGCAAAATAGCTTTTATTCATGCACAGAGTGTAAATTTAAAGTGGGACCAAGATTCAGCTTGCATTGCCTGAACCAACTTTGTTCTGCGCTGAAAAGCTGTTTTCTGACATTTCAGGGTCTAACTTCAAAAATCATGCAAAACACTTCTAACACCTTCAGATATGTTTCTCTGTGTTGCAAAATAGGTTTTATTCATGCACAGACTGCAAAGTTAAAGTGGGACAGAGATTCAGCTTGCATTGCCTGAACCAACTTTTTTCTGCGCTGAAAAGCTGTTTTCTGACATTTCAGGGTCTAACTTCAAAAATCATGCAAAACACTTCTAACACCTTCAGATATGTTTCCCTGTGTTGCAAAATAGGTTTTATTCATGCACAGAGTGTAAATTTAA
This sequence comes from Garra rufa, assembly GCF_049309525.1. Classification (NCBI taxonomy): domain Eukaryota; kingdom Metazoa; phylum Chordata; class Actinopteri; order Cypriniformes; family Cyprinidae; genus Garra; species Garra rufa. Next base: position 5,828,102 of record NW_027394276.1, on the reverse strand, counting down.
AGTGAGACAGAGATTCAGCTTGCATTGCCTGAACCAACTTTTTTCTGCGCTGAAAAGCTGTTTTCTGACATTTCAGGGTCTAACTTCAAAAATCATGCAAAACACTTCTAACACCTTCAGATATGTTTCCCTGTGTTGCAAAATAGGTTTTATTCATGCACAGAGTGTAAATTTAAAGTGAGACAGAGATTCAGCTTGCATTGCCTGAACCAACTTTTTTCTGCGCTGAAAAGCTGTTTTCTGACATTTCAGGGTCTAACTTCAAAAATCATGCAAAACACTTCTAACACCTTCAGATATGTTTCTCTGTGTTGCAAAATAGCTTTTATTCATGCACAGAGTGTAAATTTAAAGTGGGACCAAGATTCAGCTTGCATTGCCTGAACCAACTTTGTTCTGCGCTGAAAAGCTGTTTTCTGACATTTCAGGGTCTAACTTCAAAAATCATGCAAAACACTTCTAACACCTTCAGATATGTTTCTCTGTGTTGCAAAATAGCTTTTATTCATGCACAGAGTGTAAATTTAAAGTGGGACCAAGATTCAGCTTGCATTGCCTGAACCAACTTTGTTCTGCGCTGAAAAGCTGTTTTCTGACATTTCAGGGTCTAACTTCAAAAATCATGCAAAACACTTCTAACACCTTCAGATATGTTTCTCTGTGTTGCAAAATAGGTTTTATTCATGCACAGACTGCAAAGTTAAAGTGGGACAGAGATTCAGCTTGCATTGCTGGAACCAGCTTTGTTCTGCGCTGAAAAGCTGTTTTCTGACATTTCAGGGTCTAACTTCAAAAATCATGCAAAACACTTCTAACACCTTCAGATATGTTTCTCTGTGTTGCAAAATAGGTTTTATTCATGCACAGACTGCAAAGTTAAAGTGGGACAGAGATTCAGCTTGCATTGCCTGAACCAACTTTGTTCTGCGCTGAAACGCTGTTTTCTGACATTTCTGGGTCTAACTTCAAAAATCATGCAAAACACTTCTAACACCTTCAGATATGTTTCTCTGTGTTGCAAAATAGGTTTTATTCATGCACAGACTGCAAAGTTAAAGTGGGACAGAGATTCAGCTTGCATTGCCTGAACCAACTTTGTTCTGCGCTGAAACGCTGTTTTCTGACATTTGAGGGTCTAACTTCAAAAATCATGCAAAACACTTCTAACACCTTCAGATATGTTTCTCTGTGTTGCAAAATAGCTTTTATTCATGCACAGAGTGTAAATTTAAAGTGAGACAGAGATTCAGCTTGCATTGCCTGAACCAACTTTTTTCTGCGCTGAAAAGCTGTTTTCTGACATTTCAGGGTCTAACTTCAAAAATCATGCAAAACACTTCTAACACCTTCAGATATGTTTCTCTGTGTTGCAAAATAGCTTTTAATCATGCACAGACTGCAAAGTTAAAGTGGGACAGAGATTCAGCTTGCATTGCTGTAACCAGCTTTGTTCTGCGCTGAAAAGCTGTTTTCTGACATTTCAGGGTCTAACTTCAAAAATCATGCAAAACACTTCTAACACCTTCAGATATGTTTCTCTGTGTTGCAAAATAGCTTTTATTCATGCACAGAGTGTAAATTTAAAGTGGGACCAAGATTCAGCTTGCATTGCCTGAACCAACTTTGTTCTGCGCTGAAAAGCTGTTTTCTGACATTTCAGGGTCTAACTTCAAAAATCATGCAAAACACTTCTAACACCTTCAGATATGTTTCTCTGTGTTGCAAAATAGCTTTTATTCATGCACAGAGTGTAAATTTAAAGTGGGACCAAGATTCAGCTTGCATTGCCTGAACCAACTTTGTTCTGCGCTGAAAAGCTGTTTTCTGACATTTCAGGGTCTAACTTCAAAAATCATGCAAAACACTTCTAACACCTTCAGATATGTTTCTCTGTGTTGCAAAATAGCTTTTATTCATGCACAGACTGCAAAGTTAAAGTGGGACAGAGATTCAGCTTGCATTGCTGTAACCAGCTTTGTTCTGCGCTGAAAAGCTGTTTTCTGACATTTCAGGGTCTAACTTCAAAAATCATGCAAAACACTTCTAACACCTTCAGATATGTTTCTCTGTGTTGCAAAATAGCTTTTATTCATGCACAGAGTGTAAATTTAAAGTGGGACCAAGATTCAGCTTGCATTGCCTGAACCAACTTTGTTCTGCGCTGAAAAGCTGTTTTCTGACATTTCAGGGTCTAACTTCAAAAATCATGCAAAACACTTCTAACACCTTCAGATATGTTTCTCTGTGTTGCAAAATAGGTTTTATTCATGCACAGACTGCAAAGTTAAAGTGGGACAGAGATTCAGCTTGCATTGCCTGAACCAACTTTGTTCTGCGCTGAAACGCTGTTTTCTGACATTTCAGGGTCTAACTTCAAAAATCATGCAAAACACTTCTAACACCTTCAGATATGTTTCCCTGTGTTGCAAAATAGGTTTTATTCATGCACAGAGTGTAAATTTAAAGTGAGACAGAGATTCAGCTTGCATTGCCTGAACCAACTTTTTTCTGCGCTGAAAAGCTGTTTTCTGACATTTCAGGGTCTAACTTCAAAAATCATGCAAAACACTTCTAACACCTTCAGATATGTTTCTCTGTGTTGCAAAATAGGTTTTATTCATGCACAGACTGCAAAGTTAAAGTGGGACAGAGATTTAGCTTGCATTGCTGTAACCAGCTTTGTTCTGCGCTGAAAAGCTGTTTTCTGACATTTCAGGGTCTAACTTCAAAAATCATGCAAAACACTTCTAACACCTTCAGATATGTTTCTCTGTGTTGCAAAATAGCTTTTATTCATGCACAGAGTGTAAATTTAAAGTGGGACCAAGATTCAGCTTGCATTGCCTGAACCAACTTTGTTCTGCGCTGAAAAGCTGTTTTCTGACATTTCAGGGTCAAACTTCAAAAATCATGCAAAACACTTCTAACACCTTCAGATATGTTTCTCTGTGTTGCAAAATAGCTTTTATTCATGCACAGACTGCAAAGTTAAAGTGGGACAGAGATTCAGCTTGCATTGCTGTAACCAGCTTTGTTCTGCGCTGAAAAGCTGTTTTCTGACATTTCAGGGTCTAACTTCAAAAATCATGCAAAACACTTCTAACACCTTCAGATATGTTTCTCTGCGTTGCAAAATAGCTTTTATTCATGCACAGAGTGTAAATTTAAAGTGGGACCAAGATTCAGCTTGCATTGCCTGAACCAACTTTGTTCTGCGCTGAAAAGCTGTTTTCTGACATTTCAGGGTCTAACTTCAAAAATCATGCAAAACACTTCTAACACCTTCAGATATGTTTCTCTGTGTTGCAAAATAGGTTTTATTCATGCACAGACTGCAAAGTTAAAGTGGGACAGAGATTCAGCTTGCTTTGCTGGAACCAGCTTTGTTCTGCGCTGAAAAGCTGTTTTCTGACATTTCAGGGTCTAACTTCAAAAATCATGCAAAACACTTCTAACACCTTCAGATATGTTTCTCTGTGTTGCAAAATAGGTTTTATTCATGCACAGACTGCAAAGTTAAAGTGGGACAGAGATTCAGCTTGCATTGCCTGAACCAACTTTGTTCTGCGCTGAAACGCTGTTTTCTGACATTTGAGGGTCTAACTTCAAAAATCATGCAAAACACTTCTAACACCTTCAGATATGTTTCTCTGTGTTGCAAAATAGCTTTTATTCATGCACAGAGTGTAAATTTAAAGTGAGACAGAGATTCAGCTTGCATTGCCTGAACCAACTTTTTTCTGCGCTGAAAAGCTGTTTTCTGACATTTCAGGGTCTAACTTCAAAAATCATGCAAAACACTTCTAACACCTTCAGATATGTTTCTCTGTGTTGCAAAATAGCTTTTATTCATGCACAGACTGCAAAGTTAAAGTGGGACAGAGATTCAGCTTGCATTGCTGTAACCAGCTTTGTTCTGCGCTGAAAAGCTGTTTTCTGACATTTCAGGGTCTAACTTCAAAAATCATGCAAAACACTTCTAACACCTTCAGATATGTTTCTCTGTGTTGCAAAATAGCTTTTATTCATGCACAGAGTGTAAATTTAAAGTGGGACCAAGATTCAGCTTGCATTGCCTGAACCAACTTTGTTCTGCGCTGAAAAGCTGTTTTCTGACATTTCAGGGTCTAACTTCAAAAATCATGCAAAACACTTCTAACACCTTCAGATATGTTTCTCTGTGTTGCAAAATAGGTTTTATTCATGCACAGACTGCAAAGTTAAAGTGGGACAGAGATTCAGCTTGCTTTGCTGGAACCAGCTTTGTTCTGCGCTGAAAAGCTGTTTTCTGACATTTCAGGGTCTAACTTCAAAAATCATGCAAAACACTTCTAACACCTTCAGATATGTTTCTCTGTGTTGCAAAATAGGTTTTATTCATGCACAGACTGCAAAGTTAAAGTGGGACAGAGATTCAGCTTGCATTGCCTGAACCAACTTTGTTCTGCGCTGAAACGCTGTTTTCTGACATTTGAGGGTCTAACTTCAAAAATCATGCAAAACACTTCTAACACCTTCAGATATGTTTCTCTGTGTTGCAAAATAGCTTTTATTCATGCACAGAGTGTAAATTTAAAGTGAGACAGAGATTCAGCTTGCATTGCCTGAACCAACTTTTTTCTGCGCTGAAAAGCTGTTTTCTGACATTTCAGGGTCTAACTTCAAAAATCATGCAAAACACTTCTAACACCTTCAGATATGTTTCCCTGTGTTGCAAAATAGGTTTTATTCATGCACAGAGTGTAAATTTAAAGTGAGACAGAGATTCAGCTTGCATTGCCTGAACCAACTTTTTTCTGCGCTGAAAAGCTGTTTTCTGACATTTCAGGGTCTAACTTCAAAAATCATGCAAAACACTTCTAACACCTTCAGATATGTTTCTCTGTGTTGCAAAATAGCTTTTATTCATGCACAGAGTGTAAATTTAAAGTGGGACCAAGATTCAGCTTGCATTGCCTGAACCAACTTTGTTCTGCGCTGAAAAGCTGTTTTCTGACATTTCAGGGTCTAACTTCAAAAATCATGCAAAACACTTCTAACACCTTCAGATATGTTTCTCTGTGTTGCAAAATAGCTTTTATTCATGCACAGAGTGTAAATTTAAAGTGGGACCAAGATTCAGCTTGCATTGCCTGAACCAACTTTGTTCTGCGCTGAAAAGCTGTTTTCTGACATTTCAGGGTCTAACTTCAAAAATCATGCAAAACACTTCTAACACCTTCAGATATGTTTCTCTGTGTTGCAAAATAGGTTTTATTCATGCACAGACTGCAAAGTTAAAGTGAGACAGAGATTCAGCTTGCATTGCCTGAACCAACTTTTTTCTGCGCTGAAAAGCTGTTTTCTGACATTTCAGGGTCTAACTTCAAAAATCATGCAAAACACTTCTAACACCTTCAGATATGTTTCTCTGTGTTGCAAAATAGCTTTTATTCATGCACAGACTGCAAAGTTAAAGTGGGACAGAGATTCAGCTTGCATTGCTGTAACCAGCTTTGTTCTGCGCTGAAAAGCTGTTTTCTGACATTTCAGGGTCTAACTTCAAAAATCATGCAAAACACTTCTAACACCTTCAGATATGTTTCTCTGTGTTGCAAAATAGGTTTTATTCATGCACAGACTGCAAAGTTAAAGTGGGACAGAGATTCAGCTTGCATTGCTGTAACCAGCTTTGTTCTGCGCTGAAAAGCTGTTTTCTGACATTTCAGGGTCTAACTTCAAAAATCATGCAAAACACTTCTAACACCTTCAGATATGTTTCTCTGTGTTGCAAAATAGGTTTTATTCATGCACAGACTGCAAAGTTAAAGTGGGACAGAGATTCAGCTTGCTTTGCTGGAACCAGCTTTGTTCTGCGCTGAAAAGCTGTTTTCTGACATTTCAGGGTCTAACTTCAAAAATCATGCAAAACACTTCTAACACCTTCAGATATGTTTCTCTGTGTTGCAAAATAGGTTTTATTCATGCACAGACTGCAAAGTTAAAGTGGGACAGAGATTCAGCTTGCATTGCCTGAACCAACTTTGTTCTGCGCTGAAACGCTGTTTTCTGACATTTGAGGGTCTAACTTCAAAAATCATGCAAAACACTTCTAACACCTTCAGATATGTTTCTCTGTGTTGCAAAATAGCTTTTATTCATGCACAGAGTGTAAATTTAAAGTGAGACAGAGATTCAGCTTGCATTGCCTGAACCAACTTTTTTCTGCGCTGAAAAGCTGTTTTCTGACATTTCAGGGTCTAACTTCAAAAATCATGCAAAACACTTCTAACACCTTCAGATATGTTTCTCTGTGTTGCAAAATAGCTTTTATTCATGCACAGACTGCAAAGTTAAAGTGGGACAGAGATTCAGCTTGCATTGCTGTAACCAGCTTTGTTCTGCCCTGAAAAGCTGTTTTCTGACATTTCAGGGTCTAACTTCAAAAATCATGCAAAACACTTCTAACACCTTCAGATATGTTTCTCTGTGTTGCAAAATAGCTTTTATTCATGCACAGAGTGTAAATTTAAAGTGGGACCAAGATTCAGCTTGCATTGCCTGAACCAACTTTGTTCTGCGCTGAAAAGCTGTTTTCTGACATTTCAGGGTCTAACTTCAAAAATCATGCAAAACACTTCTAACACCTTCAGATATGTTTCTCTGTGTTGCAAAATAGGTTTTATTCATGCACAGACTGCAAAGTTAAAGTGGGACAGAGATTCAGCTTGCTTTGCTGGAACCAGCTTTGTTCTGCGCTGAAAAGCTGTTTTCTGACATTTCAGGGTCTAACTTCAAAAATCATGCAAAACACTTCTAACACCTTCAGATATGTTTCTCTGTGTTGCAAAATAGGTTTTATTCATGCACAGACTGCAAAGTTAAAGTGGGACAGAGATTCAGCTTGCATTGCCTGAACCAACTTTGTTCTGCGCTGAAACGCTGTTTTCTGACATTTGAGGGTCTAACTTCAAAAATCATGCAAAACACTTCTAACACCTTCAGATATGTTTCTCTGTGTTGCAAAATAGCTTTTATTCATGCACAGAGTGTAAATTTAAAGTGAGACAGAGATTCAGCTTGCATTGCCTGAACCAACTTTTTTCTGCGCTGAAAAGCTGTTTTCTGACATTTCAGGGTCTAACTTCAAAAATCATGCAAAACACTTCTAACACCTTCAGATATGTTTCCCTGTGTTGCAAAATAGGTTTTATTCATGCACAGACTGCAAAGTTAAAGTGGGACAGAGATTCAGCTTGCATTGCTGTAACCAGCTTTGTTCTGCGCTGAAAAGCTGTTTTCTGACATTTCAGGGTCTAACTTCAAAAATCATGCAAAACACTTCTAACACCTTCAGATATGTTTCTCTGCGTTGCAAAATAGCTTTTATTCATGCACAGAGTGTAAATTTAAAGTGGGACCAAGATTCAGCTTGCATTGCCTGAACCAACTTTGTTCTGCGCTGAAAAGCTGTTTTCTGACATTTCAGGGTCTAACTTCAAAAATCATGCAAAACACTTCTAACACCTTCAGATATGTTTCTCTGTGTTGCAAAATAGGTTTTATTCATGCACAGACTGCAAAGTTAAAGTGGGACAGAGATTCAGCTTGCTTTGCTGGAACCAGCTTTGTTCTGCGCTGAAAAGCTGTTTTCTGACATTTCAGGGTCTAACTTCAAAAATCATGCAAAACACTTCTAACACCTTCAGATATGTTTCTCTGTGTTGCAAAATAGGTTTTATTCATGCACAGACTGCAAAGTTAAAGTGGGACAGAGATTCAGCTTGCATTGCCTGAACCAACTTTGTTCTGCGCTGAAACGCTGTTTTCTGACATTTGAGGGTCTAACTTCAAAAATCATGCAAAACACTTCTAACACCTTCAGATATGTTTCTCTGTGTTGCAAAATAGCTTTTATTCATGCACAGAGTGTAAATTTAAAGTGAGACAGAGATTCAGCTTGCATTGCCTGAACCAACTTTTTTCTGCGCTGAAAAGCTGTTTTCTGACATTTCAGGGTCTAACTTCAAAAATCATGCAAAACACTTCTAACACCTTCAGATATGTTTCTCTGTGTTGCAAAATAGCTTTTATTCATGCACAGACTGCAAAGTTAAAGTGGGACAGAGATTCAGCTTGCATTGCTGTAACCAGCTTTGTTCTGCGCTGAAAAGCTGTTTTCTGACATTTCAGGGTCTAACTTCAAAAATCATGCAAAACACTTCTAACACCTTCAGATATGTTTCTCTGTGTTGCAAAATAGCTTTTATTCATGCACAGAGTGTAAATTTAAAGTGGGACCAAGATTCAGCTTGCATTGCCTGAACCAACTTTGTTCTGCGCTGAAAAGCTGTTTTCTGACATTTCAGGGTCTAACTTCAAAAATCATGCAAAACACTTCTAACACCTTCAGATATGTTTCTCTGTGTTGCAAAATAGGTTTTATTCATGCACAGACTGCAAAGTTAAAGTGGGACAGAGATTCAGCTTGCTTTGCTGGAACCAGCTTTGTTCTGCGCTGAAAAGCTGTTTTCTGACATTTCAGGGTCTAACTTCAAAAATCATGCAAAACACTTCTAACACCTTCAGATATGTTTCTCTGTGTTGCAAAATAGGTTTTATTCATGCACAGACTGCAAAGTTAAAGTGGGACAGAGATTCAGCTTGCATTGCCTGAACCAACTTTGTTCTGCGCTGAAACGCTGTTTTCTGACATTTGAGGGTCTAACTTCAAAAATCATGCAAAACACTTCTAACACCTTCAGATATGTTTCTCTGTGTTGCAAAATAGCTTTTATTCATGCACAGAGTGTAAATTTAAAGTGAGACAGAGATTCAGCTTGCATTGCCTGAACCAACTTTTTTCTGCGCTGAAAAGCTGTTTTCTGACATTTCAGGGTCTAACTTCAAAAATCATGCAAAACACTTCTAACACCTTCAGATATGTTTCCCTGTGTTGCAAAATAGGTTTTATTCATGCACAGAGTGTAAATTTAAAGTGAGACAGAGATTCAGCTTGCATTGCCTGAACCAACTTTTTTCTGCGCTGAATAGCTGTTTTCTGACATTTCAGGGTCTAACTTCAAAAATCATGCAAAACACTTCTAACACCTTCAGATATGTTTCTCTGTGTTGCAAAATAGCTTTTATTCATGCACAGAGTGTAAATTTAAAGTGGGACAGAGATTCAGCTTGCATTGCCTGAACCAACTTTGTTCTGCGCTGAAAAGCTGTTTTCTGACATTTCAGGGTCTAACTTCAAAAATCATGCAAAACACTTCTAACATCTTCAGATATGTTTCTCTGTGTTGCAAAATAGCTTTTATTCATGCACAGAGTGTAAATTTAAAGTGGGACCAAGATTCAGCTTGCATTGCCTGAACCAACTTTGTTCTGCGCTGAAAAGCTGTTTTCTGACATTTCAGGGTCTAACTTCAAAAATCATGCAAAACACTTCTAACACCTTCAGATATGTTTCTCTGTGTTGCAAAATAGGTTTTATTCATGCACAGACTGCAAAGTTAAAGTGGGACAGAGATTCAGCTTGCATTGCTGTAACCAGCTTTGTTCTGCGCTTAAAAGCTGTTTTCTGACATTTCAGGGTCTAACTTCAAAAATCATGCAAAACACTTCTAACACCTCTATGTTTCTCTGTGTTGCAAAATAGCTTTTATTCATGCACAGAGTGTAAATTTAAAGTGGGACCAAGATTCAGCTTGCATTGCCTGAACCAACTTTGTTCTGCGCTGAAAAGCTGTTTTCTGACATTTCAGGGTCTAACTTCAAAAATCATGCAAAACACTTCTAACACCTTCAGATATGTTTCTCTGTGTTGCAAAATAGGTTTTATTCATGCACAGACTGCAAAGTTAAAGTGGGACAGAGATTCAGCTTGCATTGCTGGAACCAGCTTTGTTCTGCGCTGAAAAGCTGTTTTCTGACATTTCAGGGTCTAACTTCAAAAATCATGCAAAACACTTCTAACACCTTCAGATATGTTTCTCTGTGTTGCAAAATAGGTTTTATTCATGCACAGACTGCAAAGTTAAAGTGGGACAGAGATTCAGCTTGCATTGCCTGAACCAACTTTGTTCTGCGCTGAAACGCTGTTTTCTGACATTTGAGGGTCTAACTTCAAAAATCATGCAACACACTTCTAACACCTTCAGATATGTTTCTCTGTGTTGCAAAATAGCTTTTATTCATGCACAGAGTGTAAATTTAAAGTGAGACAGAGATTCAGCTTGCATTGCCTGAACCAACTTTTTTCTGCGCTGAAAAGCTGTTTTCTGACATTTCAGGGTCTAACTTCAAAAATCATGCAAAACACTTCTAACACCTTCAGATATGTTTCCCTGTGTTGCAAAATAGGTTTTATTCATGCACAGAGTGTAAATTTAAAGTGAGACAGAGATTCAGCTTGCATTGCCTGAACCAACTTTTTTCTGCGCTGAAAAGCTGTTTTCTGACATTTCAGGGTCTAACTTCAAAAATCATGCAAAACACTTCTAACACCTTCAGATATGTTTCTCTGTGTTGCAAAATAGCTTTTATTCATGCACAGAGTGTAAATTTAAAGTGGGACCAAGATTCAGCTTGCATTGCCTGAACCAACTTTGTTCTGCGCTGAAAAGCTGTTTTCTGACATTTCAGGGTCTAACTTCAAAAATCATGCAAAACACTTCTAACACCTTCAGATATGTTTCTCTGTGTTGCAAAATAGCTTTTATTCATGCACAGAGTGTAAATTTAAAGTGGGACCAAGATTCAGCTTGCATTGCCTGAACCAACTTTGTTCTGCGCTGAAAAGCTGTTTTCTGACATTTCAGGGTCTAACTTCAAAAATCATGCAAAACACTTCTAACACCTTCAGATATGTTTCTCTGTGTTGCAAAATAGGTTTTATTCATGCACAGACTGCAAAGTTAAAGTGGGACAGAGATTCAGCTTGCATTGCCTGAACCAACTTTGTTCTGCGCTGAAACGCTGTTTTCTGACATTTCAGGGTCTAACTTCAAAAATCATGCAAAACACTTCTAACACCTTCAGATATGTTTCTCTGTGTTGCAAAATAGGTTTTATTCATGCACAGAGTGTAAATTTAAAGTGAGACAGAGATTCAGCTTGCATTGCCTGAACCAACTTTTTTCTGCGCTGAAAAGCTGTTTTCTGACATTTCAGGGTCTAACTTCAAAAATCATGCAAAACACTTCTAACACCTTCAGATATGTTTCCCTGTGTTGCAAAATAGGTTTTATTCATGCACAGAGTGTAAATTTAAAGTGAGACAGAGATTCAGCTTGCATTGCCTGAACCAACTTTTTTCTGCGCTGAAAAGCTGTTTTCTGACATTTCAGGGTCTAACTTCAAAAATCATGCAAAACACTTCTAACACCTTCAGATATGTTTCTCTGTGTTGCAAAATAGCTTTTATTCATGCACAGAGTGTAAATTTAAAGTGGGACCAAGATTCAGCTTGCATTGCCTGAACCAACTTTGTTCTGCGCTGAAAAGCTGTTTTCTGACATTTCAGGGTCTAACTTCAAAAATCATGCAAAACACTTCTAACACCTTCAGATATGTTTCTCTGTGTTGCAAAATAGCTTTTATTAATGCACAGAGTGTAAATTTAAAGTGGGACCAAGATTCAGCTTGCATTGCCTGAACCAACTTTGTTCTGCGCTGAAAAGCTGTTTTCTGACATTTCAGGGTCTAACTTCAAAAATCATGCAAAACACTTCTAACACCTTCAGATATGTTTCTCTGTGTTGCAAAATAGGTTTTATTCATGCACAGACTGCAAAGTTAAAGTGGGACAGAGATTCAGCTTGCATTGCTGGAACCAGCTTTGTTCTGCGCTGAAAAGCTGTTTTCTGACATTTCAGGGTCTAACTTCAAAAATCATGCAAAACACTTCTAACACCTTCAGATATGTTTCTCTGTGTTGCAAAGTAGGTTTTATTCATGCACAGACTGCAAAGTTAAAGTGGGACAGAGATTCAGCTTGCATTGCCTGAACCAACTTTGTTCTGCGCTGAAACGCTGTTTTCTGACATTTCTGGGTCTAACTTGAAAAATCATGCAAAACACTTCTAACACCTTCAGATATGTTTCTCTGTGTTGCAAAATAGGTTTTATTCATGCACAGACTGCAAAGTTAAAGTGGGACAGAGATTCAGCTTGCATTGCCTGAACCAACTTTGTTCTGCGCTGAAACGCTGTTTTCTGACATTTGAGGGTCTAACTTCAAAAATCATGCAAAACACTTCTAACACCTTCAGATATGTTTCTCTGTGTTGCAAAATAGCTTTTATTCATGCACAGAGTGTAAATTTAAAGTGAGACAGAGATTCAGCTTGCATTGCCTGAACCAACTTTTTTCTGCGCTGAAAAGCTGTTTTCTGACATTTCAGGGTCTAACTTCAAAAATCATGCAAAACACTTCTAACACCTTCAGATATGTTTCTCTGTGTTGCAAAATAGCTTTTATTCATGCACAGACTGCAAAGTTAAAGTGGGACAGAGATTCAGCTTGCATTGCTGTAACCAGCTTTGTTCTGCGCTGAAAAGCTGTTTTCTGACATTTCAGGGTCTAACTTCAAAAATCATGCAAAACACTTCTAACACCTTCAGATATGTTTCTCTGTGTTGCAAAATAGCTTTTATTCATGCACAGAGTGTAAATTTAAAGTGGGACCTAGATTCAGCTTGCATTGCCTGAACCAACTTTGTTCTGCGCTGAAAAGCTGTTTTCTGACATTTCAGGGTCTAACTTCAAAAATCATGCAAAACACTTCTAACACCTTCAGATATGTTTCTCTGTGTTGCAAAATAGCTTTTATTCATGCACAGAGTGTAAATTTAAAGTGGGACCAAGATTCAGCTTGCATTGCCTGAACCAACTTTGTTCTGCGCTGAAAAGCTGTTTTCTGACATTTCAGGGTCTAACTTCAAAAATCATGCAAAACACTTCTAACACCTTCAGATATGTTTCTCTGTGTTGCAAAATAGCTTTTATTCATGCACAGACTGCAAAGTTAAAGTGGGACAGAGATTCAGCTTGCATTGCTGTAACCAGCTTTGTTCTGCGCTGAAAAGCTGTTTTCTGACATTTCAGGGTCTAACTTCAAAAATCATGCAAAACACTTCTAACACCTTCAGATATGTTTCTCTGTGTTGCAAAATAGCTTTTATTCATGCACAGAGTGTAAATTTAAAGTGGGACCAAGATTCAGCTTGCATTGCCTGAACCAACTTTGTTCTGCGCTGAAAAGCTGTTTTCTGACATTTCAGGGTCTAACTTCAAAAATCATGCAAAACACTTCTAACACCTTCAGATATGTTTCTCTGTGTTGCAAAATAGGTTTTATTCATGCACAGACTGCAAAGTTAAAGTGGGACAGAGATTCAGCTTGCATTGCCTGAACCAACTTTGTTCTGCGCTGAAACGCTGTTTTCTGACATTTCAGGGTCTAACTTCAAAAATCATGCAAAACACTTCTAACACCTTCAGATATGTTTCCCTGTGTTGCAAAATAGGTTTTATTCATGCACAGAGTGTAAATTTAAAGTGAGACAGAGATTCAGCTTGCATTGCCTGAACCAACTTTTTTCTGCGCTGAAAAGCTGTTTTCTGACATTTCAGGGTCTAACTTCAAAAATCATGCAAAACACTTCTAACACCTTCAGATATGTTTCTCTGTGTTGCAAAATAGGTTTTATTCATGCACAGACTGCAAAGTTAAAGTGGGACAGAGATTTAGCTTGCATTGCTGTAACCAGCTTTGTTCTGCGCTGAAAAGCTGTTTTCTGACATTTCAGGGTCTAACTTCAAAAATCATGCAAAACACTTCTAACACCTTCAGATATGTTTCTCTGTGTTGCAAAATAGCTTTTATTCATGCACAGAGTGTAAATTTAAAGTGGGACCAAGATTCAGCTTGCATTGCCTGAACCAACTTTGTTCTGCGCTGAAAAGCTGTTTTCTGACATTTCAGGGTCAAACTTCAAAAATCATGCAAAACACTTCTAACACCTTCAGATATGTTTCTCTGTGTTGCAAAATAGCTTTTATTCATGCACAGACTGCAAAGTTAAAGTGGGACAGAGATTCAGCTTGCATTGCTGTAACCAGCTTTGTTCTGCGCTGAAAAGCTGTTTTCTGACATTTCAGGGTCTAACTTCAAAAATCATGCAAAACACTTCTAACACCTTCAGATATGTTTCTCTGCGTTGCAAAATAGCTTTTATTCATGCACAGAGTGTAAATTTAAAGTGGGACCAAGATTCAGCTTGCATTGCCTGAACCAACTTTGTTCTGCGCTGAAAAGCTGTTTTCTGACATTTCAGGGTCTAACTTCAAAAATCATGCAAAACACTTCTAACACCTTCAGATATGTTTCTCTGTGTTGCAAAATAGGTTTTATTCATGCACAGACTGCAAAGTTAAAGTGGGACAGAGATTCAGCTTGCTTTGCTGGAACCAGCTTTGTTCTGCGCTGAAAAGCTGTTTTCTGACATTTCAGGGTCTAACTTCAAAAATCATGCAAAACACTTCTAACACCTTCAGATATGTTTCTCTGTGTTGCAAAATAGGTTTTATTCATGCACAGACTGCAAAGTTAAAGTGGGACAGAGATTCAGCTTGCATTGCCTGAACCAACTTTGTTCTGCGCTGAAACGCTGTTTTCTGACATTTGAGGGTCTAACTTCAAAAATCATGCAAAACACTTCTAACACCTTCAGATATGTTTCTCTGTGTTGCAAAATAGCTTTTATTCATGCACAGAGTGTAAATTTAAAGTGAGACAGAGATTCAGCTTGCATTGCCTGAACCAACTTTTTTCTGCGCTGAAAAGCTGTTTTCTGACATTTCAGGGTCTAACTTCAAAAATCATGCAAAACACTTCTAACACCTTCAGATATGTTTCTCTGTGTTGCAAAATAGCTTTTATTCATGCACAGACTGCAAAGTTAAAGTGGGACAGAGATTCAGCTTGCATTGCTGTAACCAGCTTTGTTCTGCGCTGAAAAGCTGTTTTCTGACATTTCAGGGTCTAACTTCAAAAATCATGCAAAACACTTCTAACACCTTCAGATATGTTTCTCTGTGTTGCAAAATAGCTTTTATTCATGCACAGAGTGTAAATTTAAAGTGGGACCAAGATTCAGCTTGCATTGCCTGAACCAACTTTGTTCTGCGCTGAAAAGCTGTTTTCTGACATTTCAGGGTCTAACTTCAAAAATCATGCAAAACACTTCTAACACCTTCAGATATGTTTCTCTGTGTTGCAAAATAGGTTTTATTCATGCACAGACTGCAAAGTTAAAGTGGGACAGAGATTCAGCTTGCTTTGCTGGAACCAGCTTTGTTCTGCGCTGAAAAGCTGTTTTCTGACATTTCAGGGTCTAACTTCAAAAATCATGCAAAACACTTCTAACACCTTCAGATATGTTTCTCTGTGTTGCAAAATAGGTTTTATTCATGCACAGACTGCAAAGTTAAAGTGGGACAGAGATTCAGCTTGCATTGCCTGAACCAACTTTGTTCTGCGCTGAAACGCTGTTTTCTGACATTTGAGGGTCTAACTTCAAAAATCATGCAAAACACTTCTAACACCTTCAGATATGTTTCTCTGTGTTGCAAAATAGCTTTTATTCATGCACAGAGTGTAAATTTAAAGTGAGACAGAGATTCAGCTTGCATTGCCTGAACCAACTTTTTTCTGCGCTGAAAAGCTGTTTTCTGACATTTCAGGGTCTAACTTCAAAAATCATGCAAAACACTTCTAACACCTTCAGATATGTTTCCCTGTGTTGCAAAATAGGTTTTATTCATGCACAGAGTGTAAATTTAAAGTGAGACAGAGATTCAGCTTGCATTGCCTGAACCAACTTTTTTCTGCGCTGAAAAGCTGTTTTCTGACATTTCAGGGTCTAACTTCAAAAATCATGCAAAACACTTCTAACACCTTCAGATATGTTTCTCTGTGTTGCAAAATAGCTTTTATTCATGCACAGAGTGTAAATTTAAAGTGGGACCAAGATTCAGCTTGCATTGCCTGAACCAACTTTGTTCTGCGCTGAAAAGCTATTTTCTGACATTTCAGGGTCTAACTTCAAAAATCATGCAAAACACTTCTAACACCTTCAGATATGTTTCTCTGTGTTGCAAAATAGCTTTTATTCATGCACAGAGTGTAAATTTAAAGTGGGACCAAGATTCAGCTTGCATTGCCTGAACCAACTTTGTTCTGCGCTGAAAAGCTGTTTTCTGACATTTCAGGGTCTAACTTCAAAAATCATGCAAAACACTTCTAACACCTTCAGATATGTTTCTCTGTGTTGCAAAATAGGTTTTATTCATGCACAGACTGCAAAGTTAAAGTGAGACAGAGATTCAGCTTGCATTGCCTGAACCAACTTTTTTCTGCGCTGAAAAGCTGTTTTCTGACATTTCAGGGTCTAACTTCAAAAATCATGCAAAACACTTCTAACACCTTCAGATATGTTTCTCTGTGTTGCAAAATAGCTTTTATTCATGCACAGACTGCAAAGTTAAAGTGGGACAGAGATTCAGCTTGCATTGCTGTAACCAGCTTTGTTCTGCGCTGAAAAGCTGTTTTCTGACATTTCAGGGTCTAACTTCAAAAATCATGCAAAACACTTCTAACACCTTCAGATATGTTTCTCTGTGTTGCAAAATAGGTTTTATTCATGCACAGACTGCAAAGTTAAAGTGGGACAGAGATTCAGCTTGCATTGCTGTAACCAGCTTTGTTCTGCGCTGAAAAGCTGTTTTCTGACATTTCAGGGTCTAACTTCAAAAATCATGCAAAACACTTCTAACACCTTCAGATATGTTTCTCTGTGTTGCAAAATAGCTTTTATTCATGCACAGAGTGTAAATTTAAAGTGGGACCAAGATTCAGCTTGCATTGCCTGAACCAACTTTGTTCTGCGCTGAAAAGCTGTTTTCTGACATTTCAGGGTCTAACTTCAAAAATCATGCAAAACACTTCTAACACCTTCAGATATGTTTCTCTGTGTTGCAAAATAGGTTTTATTCATGCACAGACTGCAAAGTTAAAGTGGGACAGAGATTCAGCTTGCATTGCTGGAACCAGCTTTGTTCTGCGCTGAAAAGCTGTTTTCTGACATTTCAGGGTCTAACTTCAAAAATCATGCAAAACACTTCTAACACCTTCAGATATGTTTCTCTGTGTTGCAAAATAGGTTTTATTCATGCACAGACTGCAAAGTTAAAGTGGGACAGAGATTCAGCTTGCATTGCCTGAACCAACTTTGTTCTGCGCTGAAACGCTGTTTTCTGACATTTCAGGGTCTAACTTCAAAAATCATGCAAAACACTTCTAACACCTTCAGATATGTTTCCCTGTGTTGCAAAATAGGTTTTATTCATGCACAGAGTGTAAATTTAAAGTGAGACAGAGATTCAGCTTGCATTGCCTGAACCAACTTTTTTCTGCGCTGAAAAGCTGTTTTCTGACATTTCAGGGTCTAACTTCAAAAATCATGCAAAACACTTCTAACACCTTCAGATATGTTTCTCTGTGTTGCAAAATAGGTTTTATTCATGCACAGACTGCAAAGTTAAAGTGGGACAGAGATTTAGCTTGCATTGCTGTAACCAGCTTTGTTCTGCGCTGAAAAGCTGTTTTCTGACATTTGAGGGTCTAACTTCAAAAATCATGCAAAACACTTCTAACACCTTCAGATATGTTTCTCTGTGTTGCAAAATAGCTTTTATTCATGCACAGAGTGTAAATTTAAAGTGGGACCAAGATTCAGCTTGCATTGCCTGAACCAACTTTGTTCTGCGCTGAAAAGCTGTTTTCTGACATTTCAGGGTCAAACTTCAAAAATCATGCAAAACACTTCTAACACCTTCAGATATGTTTCTCTGTGTTGCAAAATAGGTTTTATTCATGCACAGACTGCAAAGTTAAAGTGGGACAGAGATTCAGCTTGCATTGCTGTAACCAGCTTTGTTCTGCGCTGAAAAGCTGTTTTCTGACATTTCAGGGTCTAACTTCAAAAATCATGCAAAACACTTCTAACACCTTCAGATATGTTTCTCTGCGTTGCAAAATAGCTTTTATTCATGCACAGAGTGTAAATTTAAAGTGGGACCAAGATTCAGCTTGCATTGCCTGAACCAACTTTGTTCTGCGCTGAAAAGCTGTTTTCTGACATTTCAGGGTCTAACTTCAAAAATCATGCAAAACACTTCTAACACCTTCAGATATGTTTCTCTGTGTTGCAAAATAGGTTTTATTCATGCACAGACTGCAAAGTTAAAGTGGGACAGAGATTCAGCTTGCTTTGCTGGAACCAGCTTTGTTCTGCGCTGAAAAGCTGTTTTCTGACATTTCAGGGTCTAACTTCAAAAATCATGCAAAACACTTCTAACACCTTCAGATATGTTTCCCTGTGTTGCAAAATAGGTTTTATTCATGCACAGAGTGTAAATTTAAAGTGAGACAGAGATTCAGCTTGCATTGCCTGAACCAACTTTTTTCTGCGCTGAAAAGCTGTTTTCTGACATTTCAGGGTCTAACTTCAAAAATCATGCAAAACACTTCTAACACCTTCAGATATGTTTCTCTGTGTTGCAAAATAGGTTTTATTCATGCACAGACTGCAAAGTTAAAGTGGGACAGAGATTTAGCTTGCATTGCTGTAACCAGCTTTGTTCTGCGCTGAAAAGCTGTTTTCTGACATTTCAGGGTCTAACTTCAAAAATCATGCAAAACACTTCTAACACCTTCAGATATGTTTCTCTGTGTTGCAAAATAGCTTTTATTCATGCACAGAGTGTAAATTTAAAGTGGGACCAAGATTCAGCTTGCATTGCCTGAACCAACTTTGTTCTGCGCTGAAAAGCTGTTTTCTGACATTTCAGGGTCAAACTTCAAAAATCATGCAAAACACTTCTAACACCTTCAGATATGTTTCTCTGTGTTGCAAAATAGCTTTTATTCATGCACAGACTGCAAAGTTAAAGTGGGACAGAGATTCAGCTTGCATTGCTGTAACCAGCTTTGTTCTGCGCTGAAAAGCTGTTTTCTGACATTTCAGGGTCTAACTTCAAAAATCATGCAAAACACTTCTAACACCTTCAGATATGTTTCTCTGCGTTGCAAAATAGCTTTTATTCATGCACAGAGTGTAAATTTAAAGTGGGACCAAGATTCAGCTTGCATTGCCTGAACCAACTTTGTTCTGCGCTGAAAAGCTGTTTTCTGACATTTCAGGGTCTAACTTCAAAAATCATGCAAAACACTTCTAACACCTTCAGATATGTTTCTCTGTGTTGCAAAATAGGTTTTATTCATGCACAGACTGCAAAGTTAAAGTGGGACAGAGATTCAGCTTGCTTTGCTGGAACCAGCTTTGTTCTGCGCTGAAAAGCTGTTTTCTGACATTTCAGGGTCTAACTTCAAAAATCATGCAAAACACTTCTAACACCTTCAGATATGTTTCTCTGTGTTGCAAAATAGGTTTTATTCATGCACAGACTGCAAAGTTAAAGTGGGACAGAGATTCAGCTTGCATTGCCTGAACCAACTTTGTTCTGCGCTGAAACGCTGTTTTCTGACATTTGAGGGTCTAACTTCAAAAATCATGCAAAACACTTCTAACACCTTCAGATATGTTTCTCTGTGTTGCAAAATAGCTTTTATTCATGCACAGAGTGTAAATTTAAAGTGAGACAGAGATTCAGCTTGCATTGCCTGAACCAACTTTTTTCTGCGCTGAAAAGCTGTTTTCTGACATTTCAGGGTCTAACTTCAAAAATCATGCAAAACACTTCTAACACCTTCAGATATGTTTCCCTGTGTTGCAAAATAGGTTTTATTCATGCACAGAGTGTAAATTTAAAGTGAGACAGAGATTCAGCTTGCATTGCCTGAACCAACTTTTTTCTGCGCTGAAAAGCTGTTTTCTGACATTTCAGGGTCTAACTTCAAAAATCATGCAAAACACTTCTAACACCTTCAGATATGTTTCTCTGTGTTGCAAAATAGCTTTTATTCATGCACAGAGTGTAAATTTAAAGTGGGACCAAGATTCAGCTTGCATTGCCTGAACCAACTTTGTTCTGCGCTGAAAAGCTGTTTTCTGACATTTCAGGGTCTAACTTCAAAAATCATGCAAAACACTTCTAACACCTTCAGATATGTTTCTCTGTGTTGCAAAATAGCTTTTATTCATGCACAGAGTGTAAATTTAAAGTGGGACCAAGATTCAGCTTGCATTGCCTGAACCAACTTTGTTCTGCGCTGAAAAGCTGTTTTCTGACATTTCAGGGTCTAACTTCAAAAATCATGCAAAACACTTCTAACACCTTCAGATATGTTTCTCTGTGTTGCAAAATAGGTTTTATTCATGCACAGACTGCAAAGTTAAAGTGAGACAGAGATTCAGCTTGCATTGCCTGAACCAACTTTTTTCTGCGCTGAAAAGCTGTTTTCTGACATTTCAGGGTCTAACTTCAAAAATCATGCAAAACACTTCTAACACCTTCAGATATGTTTCTCTGTGTTGCAAAATAGCTTTTATTCATGCACAGACTGCAAAGTTAAAGTGGGACAGAGATTCAGCTTGCATTGCTGTAACCAGCTTTGTTCTGCGCTGAAAAGCTGTTTTCTGACATTTCAGGGTCTAACTTCAAAAATCATGCAAAACACTTCTAACACCTTCAGATATGTTTCTCTGTGTTGCAAAATAGGTTTTATTCATGCACAGACTGCAAAGTTAAAGTGGGACAGAGATTCAGCTTGCATTGCTGTAACCAGCTTTGTTCTGCGCTGAAAAGCTGTTTTCTGACATTTCAGGGTCTAACTTCAAAAATCATGCAAAACACTTCTAACACCTTCAGATATGTTTCTCTGTGTTGCAAAATAGGTTTTATTCATGCACAGACTGCAAAGTTAAAGTGGGACAGAGATTCAGCTTGCATTGCTGGAACCAGCTTTGTTCTGCGCTGAAAAGCTGTTTTCTGACATTTCAGGGTCTAACTTCAAAAATCATGCAAAACACTTCTAACACCTTCAGATATGTTTCTCTGTGTTGCAAAATAGCTTTTATTCATGCACAGAGTGTAAATTTAAAGTGGGACCAAGATTCAGCTTGCATTGCCTGAACCAACTTTGTTCTGCGCTGAAACGCTGTTTTCTGACATTTCAGGGTCTAACTTCAAAAATCATGCAAAACACTTCTAACACCTTCAGATATGTTTCTCTGTGTTGCAAAATAGGTTTTATTCATGCACAGACTGCAAAGTTAAAGTGGGACAGAGATTCAGCTTGCATTGCTGGAACCAGCTTTGTTCTGCGCTGAAAAGCTGTTTTCTGACATTTCAGGGTCTAACTTCAAAAATCATGCAAAACACTTCTAACACCTTCAGATATGTTTCTCTGTGTTGCAAAATAGGTTTTATTCATGCACAGACTGCAAAGTTAAAGTGGGACAGAGATTTAGCTTGCATTGCTGTAACCAGCTTTGTTCTGCGCTGAAAAGCTGTTTTCTGACATTTCAGTGTCTAACTTCAAAAATCATGCAAAACACTTCTAACACCTTCAGATATGTTTCTCTGTGTTGCAAAATAGCTTTTATTCATGCACAGAGTGTAAATTTAAAGTGGGACCAAGATTCAGCTTGCATTGCCTGAACCAACTTTGTTCTGCGCTGAAAAGCTGTTTTCTGACATTTCAGGGTCAAACTTCAAAAATCATGCAAAACACTTCTAACACCTTCAGATATGTTTCTCTGTGTTGCAAAATAGGTTTTATTCATGCACAGACTGCAAAGTTAAAGTGGGACAGAGATTCAGCTTGCATTGCTGTAACCAGCTTTGTTCTGCGCTGAAAAGCTGTTTTCTGACATTTCAGGGTCTAACTTCAAAAATCATGCAAAACACTTCTAACACCTTCAGATATGTTTCTCTGCGTTGCAAAATAGCTTTTATTCATGCACAGAGTGTAAATTTAAAGTGGGACCAAGATTCAGCTTGCATTGCCTGAACCAACTTTGTTCTGCGCTGAAAAGCTGTTTTCTGACATTTCAGGGTCTAACTTCAAAAATCATGCAAAACACTTCTAACACCTTCAGATATGTTTCTCTGTGTTGCAAAATAGGTTTTATTCATGCACAGACTGCAAAGTTAAAGTGGGACAGAGATTCAGCTTGCTTTGCTGGAACCAGCTTTGTTCTGCGCTGAAAAGCTGTTTTCTGACATTTCAGGGTCTAACTTCAAAAATCATGCAAAACACTTCTAACACCTTCAGATATGTTTCTCTGTGTTGCAAAATAGGTTTTATTCATGCACAGACTGCAAAGTTAAAGTGGGACAGAGATTCAGCTTGCATTGCCTGAACCAACTTTGTTCTGCGCTGAAACGCTGTTTTCTGACATTTGAGGGTCTAACTTCAAAAATCATGCAAAACACTTCTAACACCTTCAGATATGTTTCTCTGTGTTGCAAAATAGCTTTTATTCATGCACAGAGTGTAAATTTAAAGTGAGACAGAGATTCAGCTTGCATTGACTGAACCAACTTTTTTCTGCGCTGAAAAGCTGTTTTCTGACATTTCAGGGTCTAACTTCAAAAATCATGCAAAACACTTCGAACACCTTCAGATATGTTTCTCTGTGTTGCAAAATAGCTTTTATTCATGCACAGACTGCAAAGTTAAAGTGGGACAGAGATTCAGCTTGCATTGCTGTAACCAGCTTTGTTCTGCGCTGAAAAGCTGTTTTCTGACATTTCAGGGTCTAACTTCAAAAATCATGCAAAACACTTCTAACACCTTCAGATATGTTTCTCTGTGTTGCAAAATAGCTTTTATTCATGCACAGAGTGTAAATTTAAAGTGGGACCAAGATTCAGCTTGCATTGCCTGAACCAACTTTGTTCTGCGCTGAAAAGCTGTTTTCTGACATTTCAGGGTCTAACTTCAAAAATCATGCAAAACACTTCTAACACCTTCAGATATGTTTCTCTGTGTTGCAAAATAGGTTTTATTCATGCACAGACTGCAAAGTTAAAGTGGGACAGAGATTCAGCTTGCTTTGCTGGAACCAGCTTTGTTCTGCGCTGAAAAGCTGTTTTCTGACATTTCAGGGTCTAACTTCAAAAATCATGCAAAACACTTCTAACACCTTCAGATATGTTTCTCTGTGTTGCAAAATAGGTTTTATTCATGCACAGACTGCAAAGTTAAAGTGGGACAGAGATTCAGCTTGCATTGCCTGAACCAACTTTGTTCTGCGCTGAAATGCTGTTTTCTGACATTTGAGGGTCTAACTTCAAAAATCATGCAAAACACTTCTAACACCTTCAGATATGTTTCTCTGTGTTGCAAAATAGCTTTTATTCATGCACAGAGTGTAAATTTAAAGTGAGACAGAGATTCAGCTTGCATTGCCTGAACCAACTTTTTTCTGCGCTGAAAAGCTGTTTTCTGACATTTCAGGGTCTAACTTCAAAAATCATGCAAAACACTTCTAACACCTTCAGATATGTTTCCCTGTGTTGCAAAATAGGTTTTATTCATGCACAGAGTGTAAATTTAAAGTGAGACAGAGATTCAGCTTGCATTGCCTGAACCAACTTTTTTCTGCGCTGAATAGCTGTTTTCTGACATTTCAGGGTCTAACTTCAAAAATCATGCAAAACACTTCTAACACCTTCAGATATGTTTCTCTGTGTTGCAAAATAGCTTTTATTCATGCACAGAGTGTAAATTTAAAGTGGGACAGAGATTCAGCTTGCATTGCCTGAACCAACTTTGTTCTGCGCTGAAAAGCTGTTTTCTGACATTTCAGGGTCTAACTTCAAAAATCATGCAAAACACTTCTAACACCTTCAGATATGTTTCTCTGTGTTGCAAAATAGCTTTTATTCATGCACAGAGTGTAAATTTAAAGTGGGACCAAGATTCAGCTTGCATTGCCTGAACCAACTTTGTTCTGCGCTGAAAAGCTGTTTTCTGACATTTCAGGGTCTAACTTCAAAAATCATGCAAAACACTTCTAACACCTTCAGATATGTTTCTCTGTGTTGCAAAATAGCTTTTATTCATGCACAGACTGCAAAGTTAAAGTGGGACAGAGATTCAGCTTGCATTGCTGTAACCAGCTTTGTTCTGCACTTAAAAGCTGTTTTCTGACATTTCAGGGTCTAACTTCAAAAATCATGCAAAACACTTCTAACACCTCTATGTTTCTCTGTGTTGCAAAATAGCTTTTATTCATGCACAGAGTGTAAATTTAAAGTGGGACCAAGATTCAGCTTGCATTGCCTGAACCAACTTTGTTCTGCGCTGAAAAGCTGTTTTCTGACATTTCAGGGTCTAACTTCAAAAATCATGCAAAACACTTCTAACACCTTCAGATATGTTTATCTGTGTTGCAAAATAGGTTTTATTCATGCACAGACTGCAAAGTTAAAGTGGGACAGAGATTCAGCTTGCATTGCTGGAACCAGCTTTGTTCTGCGCTGAAAAGCTGTTTTCTGACATTTCAGGGTCTAACTTCAAAAATCATGCAAAACACTTCTAACACCTTCAGATATGTTTCTCTGTGTTGCAAAATAGCTTTTATTCATGCACAGACTGCAAAGTTAAAGTGGGACAGAGATTCAGCTTGCATTGCCTGAACCAACTTTGTTCTGCGCTGAAACGCTGTTTTCTGACATTTCTGGGTCTAACTTCAAAAATCATGCAAAACACTTCTAACACCTTCAGATATGTTTCTCTGTGTTGCAAAATAGGTTTTATTCATGCACAGACTGCAAAGTTAAAGTGGGACAGAGATTCAGCTTGCATTGCCTGAACCAACTTTGTTCTGCGCTGAAACGCTGTTTTCTGACATTTGAGGGTCTAACTTCAAAAATCATGCAAAACACTTCTAACACCTTCAGATATGTTTCTCTGTGTTGCAAAATAGCTTTTATTCATGCACAGAGTGTAAATTTAAAGTGAGACAGAGATTCAGCTTGCATTGCCTGAACCAACTTTTTTCTGCGCTGAAAAGCTGTTTTCTGACATTTCAGGGTCTAACTTCAAAAATCATGCAAAACACTTCTAACACCTTCAGATATGTTTCTCTGTGTTGCAAAATAGCTTTTATTCATGCACAGAGTGTAAATTTAAAGTGGGACCAAGATTCAGCTTGCATTGCCTGAACCAACTTTGTTCTGCGCTGAAAAGCTGTTTTCTGACATTTCAGGGTCTAACTTCAAAAATCATGCAAAACACTTCTAACACCTTCAGATATGTTTCTCTGTGTTGCAAAATAGGTTTTATTCATGCACAGACTGCAAAGTTAAAGTGGGACAGAGATTCAGCTTGCATTGCCTGAACCAACTTTGTTCTGCGCTGAAACGCTGTTTTCTGACATTTGAGGGTCTAACTTCAAAAATCATGCAAAACACTTCTAACACCTTCAGATATGTTTCTCTGTGTTGCAAAATAGCTTTTATTCATGCACAGAGTGTAAATTTAAAGTGAGACAGAGATTCAGCTTGCATTGCCTGAACCAACTTTTTTCTGCGCTGAAAAGCTGTTTTCTGACATTTCAGGGTCTAACTTCAAAAATCATGCAAAACACTTCTAACACCTTCAGATATGTTTCCCTGTGTTGCAAAATAGGTTTTATTCATGCACAGAGTGTAAATTTAAAGTGGGACCAAGATTCAGCTTGCATTGCCTGAACCAACTTTGTTCTGCGCTGAAAAGCTGTTTTCTGACATTTCAGGGTCAAACTTCAAAAATCATGCAAAACACTTCTAACACCTTCAGATATGTTTCTCTGTGTTGCAAAATAGCTTTTATTCATGCACAGACTGCAAAGTTAAAGTGGGACAGAGATTCAGCTTGCATTGCTGTAACCAGCTTTGTTCTGCGCTGAAAAGCTGTTTTCTGACATTTCAGGGTCTAACTTCAAAAATCATGCAAAACACTTCTAACACCTTCAGATATGTTTCTCTGTGTTGCAAAATAGCTTTTATTCATGCACAGAGTGTAAATTTAAAGTGGGACCAAGATTCAGCTTGCATTGCCTGAACCAACTTTGTTCTGCGCTGAAAAGCTGTTTTCTGACATTTCAGTGTCTAACTTCAAAAATCATGCAAAACACTTCTAACACCTTCAGATATGTTTCTCTGTGTTGCAAAATAGGTTTTATTCATGCACAGACTGCAAAGTTAAAGTGGGACAGAGATTCAGCTTGCATTGCCTGAACCAACTTTGTTCTGCGCTGAAACGCTGTTTTCTGACATTTCAGGGTCTAACTTCAAAAATCATGCAAAACACTTCTAACACCTTCAGATATGTTTCTCTGTGTTGCAAAATAGGTTTTATTCATGCACAGAGTGTAAATTTAAAGTGAGACAGAGATTCAGCTTGCATTGCCTGAACCAACTTTTTTCTGCGCTGAAAAGCTGTTTTCTGACATTTAAGGGGTCTGACTTCAAAAATCATGCAAAACACTTCTAACACCTTCAGATATGTTTCTCTGTGTTGCAAAATAGCTTTTATTCATGCACAGAGTGTAAATTTAAAGTGGGACCAAGATTCAGCTTGCATTGCCTGAACCAACTTTGTTCTGCGCTGAAAAGCTGTTTTCTGACATTTCAGGGTCTAACTTCAAAAATCATGCAAAACACTTCTAACACCTTCAGATATGTTTCTCTGTGTTGCAAAATAGGTTTTATTCATGCACAGACTGCAAAGTTAAAGTGGGACAGAGATTCAGCTTGCATTGCCTGAACCAACTTTGTTCTGCGCTGAAACGCTGTTTTCTGACATTTCAGGGTCTAACTTCAAAAATCATGCAAAACACTTCTAACACCTTCAGATATGTTTCTCTGTGTTGCAAAATAGCTTTTATTCATGCACAGAGTGTAAATTTAAAGTGGGACAGAGATTCAGCTTGCATTGCCTGAACCAACTTTGTTCTGCGCTGAAAAGCTGTTTTCTGACATTTCAGGGTCTAACTTCAAAAATCATGCAAAACACTTCTAACACCTTCAGATATGTTTCTCTGTGTTGCAAAATAGCTTTTATTCATGCACAGAGTGTAAATTTAAAGTGGGACCAAGATTCAGCTTGCATTGCCTGAACCAACTTTGTTCTGCGCTGAAAAGCTGTTTTCTGACATTTCAGGGTCTAACTTCAAAAATCATGCAAAACACTTCTAACACCTTCAGATATGTTTCTCTGTGTTGCAAAATATGTTTTATTCATGCACAGACTGCAAAGTTAAAGTGGGACAGAGATTCAGCTTGCATTGCTGTAACCAGCTTTGTTCTGCGCTGAAAAGCTGTTTTCTGACATTTCAGGGTCTAACTTCAAAAATCATGCAAAACACTTCTAACACCTTCAGATATGTTTCTCTGTGTTGCAAAATAGCTTTTATTCATGCACAGACTGCAAAGTTAAAGTGGGACAGAGATTCAGCTTGCATTGCCTGAACCAACTTTGTTCTGCGCTGAAACGCTGTTTTCTGACATTTCAGGGTCTAACTTCAAAAATCATGCAAAACACTTCTAACACCTTCAGATATGTTTCTCTGTGTTGCAAAATAGGTTTTATTCATGCACAGAGTGTAAATTTAAAGTGAGACAGAGATTCAGCTTGCATTGCCTGAACCAACTTTTTTCTGCGCTGAAAAGCTGTTTTCTGACATTTCAGGGTCTGACTTCAAAAATCATGCAAAACACTTCTAACACCTTCAGATATGTTTCCCTGTGTTGCAAAATAGGTTTTATTCATGCACAGAGTGTAAATTTAAAGTGAGACAGAGATTCAGCTTGCATTGCCTGAACCAACTTTTTTCTGCGCTGAAAAGCTGTTTTCTGACATTTCAGGGTCTAACTTCAAAAATCATGCAAAACACTTCTAACACCTTCAGATATGTTTCTCTGTGTTGCAAAATAGCTTTTATTCATGCACAGAGTGTAAATTTAAAGTGGGACCAAGATTCAGCTTGCATTGCCTGAACCAACTTTGTTCTGCGCTGAAAAGCTGTTTTCTGACATTTCAGGGTCTAACTTCAAAAATCATGCAAAACACTTCTAACACCTTCAGATATGTTTCTCTGTGTTGCAAAATAGGTTTTATTCATGCACAGACTGCAAAGTTAAAGTGGGACAGAGATTCAGCTTGCATTGCTGTAACCAGCTTTGTTCTGCGCTGAAAAGCTGTTTTCTGACATTTCAGGGTCTAACTTCAAAAATCATGCAAAACACTTCTAACACCTTCAGATATGTTTCTCTGTGTTGCAAAATAGCTTTTATTCATGCACAGAGTGTAAATTTAAAGTGGGACCAAGATTCAGCTTGCATTGCCTGAACCAACTTTGTTCTGCGCTGAAAAGCTGTTTTCTGACATTTCAGGGTCTAACTTCAAAAATCATGCAAAACACTTCTAACACCTTCAGATATGTTTCTCTGTGTTGCAAAATAGGTTTTATTCATGCACAGACTGCAAAGTTAAAGTGGGACAGAGATTCAGCTTGCATTGCTGGAACCAGCTTTGTTCTGCGCTGAAAAGCTGTTTTCTGACATTTCAGGGTCTAACTTCAAAAATCATGCAAAACACTTCTAACACCTTCAGATATGTTTCTCTGTGTTGCAAAATAGGTTTTATTCATGCACAGACTGCAAAGTTAAAGTGGGACAGAGATTCAGCTTGCATTGCCTGAACCAACTTTGTTCTGCGCTGAAACGCTGTTTTCTGACATTTCAGGGTCTAACTTCAAAAATCATGCAAAACACTTCTAACACCTTCAGATATGTTGCAGTGTTGCAAAATAGGTTTTATTCATGCACAGAGTGTAAATTTAAAGTGAGACAGAGATTCAGCTTGCATTGCCTGAACCAACTTTTTTCTGCGCTGAAAAGCTGTTTTCTGACATTTCAGGGTCTAACTTCAAAAATCATGCAAAACACTTCTAACACCTTCAGATATGTTTCCCTGTGTTGCAAAATAGGTTTTATTCATGCACAGAGTGTAAATTTAAAGTGAGACAGAGATTCAGCTTGCATTGCCTGAACCAACTTTTTTCTGCGCTGAAAAGCTGTTTTCTGACATTTCAGGGTCTAACTTCAAAAATCATGCAAAACACTTCTAACACCTTCAGATATGTTTCTCTGTGTTGCAAAATAGCTTTTATTCATGCACAGAGTGTAAATTTAAAGTGGGACCAAGATTCAGCTTGCATTGCCTGAACCAACTTTGTTCTGCGCTGAAAAGCTGTTTTCTGACATTTCAGGGTCTAACTTCAAAAATCATGCAAAACACTTCTAACACCTTCAGATATGTTTCTCTGTGTTGCAAAATAGGTTTTATTCATGCACAGACTGCAAAGTTAAAGTGGGACAGAGATTCAGCTTGCATTGCCTGAACCAACTTTGTTCTGCGCTGAAACGCTGTTTTCTGACATTTCAGGGTCTAACTTCAAAAATCATGCAAAACACTTCTAACACCTTCAGATATGTTTCTCTGTGTTGCAAAATAGCTTTTATTCATGCACAGAGTGTAAATTTAAAGTGGGACAGAGATTCAGCTTGCATTGCCTGAACCAACTTTGTTCTGCGCTGAAAAGCTGTTTTCTGACATTTCAGGGTCTAACTTCAAAAATCATGCAAAACACTTCTAACACCTTCAGATATGTTTCTCTGTGTTGCAAAATAGCTTTTATTCATGCACAGAGTGTAAATTTAAAGTGGGACCAAGATTCAGCTTGCATTGCCTGAACCAACTTTGTTCTGCGCTGAAAAGCTGTTTTCTGACATTTCAGGGTCTAACTTCAAAAATCATGCAAAACACTTCTAACACCTTCAGATATGTTTCTCTGTGTTGCAAAATATGTTTTATTCATGCACAGACTGCAAAGTTAAAGTGGGACAGAGATTCAGCTTGCATTGCTGTAACCAGCTTTGTTCTGCGCTGAAAAGCTGTTTTCTGACATTTCAGGGTCTAACTTCAAAAATCATGCAAAACACTTCTAACACCTTCAGATATGTTTCTCTGTGTTGCAAAATAGCTTTTATTCATGCACAGACTGCAAAGTTAAAGTGGGACAGAGATTCAGCTTGCATTGCCTGAACCAACTTTGTTCTGCGCTGAAACGCTGTTTTCTGACATTTCAGGGTCTAACTTCAAAAATCATGCAAAACACTTCTAACACCTTCAGATATGTTTCTCTGTGTTGCAAAATAGGTTTTATTCATGCACAGAGTGTAAATTTAAAGTGAGACAGAGATTCAGCTTGCATTGCCTGAACCAACTTTTTTCTGCGCTGAAAAGCTGTTTTCTGACATTTCAGGGTCTGACTTCAAAAATCATGCAAAACACTTCTAACACCTTCAGATATGTTTCCCTGTGTTGCAAAATAGGTTTTATTCATGCACAGAGTGTAAATTTAAAGTGAGACAGAGATTCAGCTTGCATTGCCTGAACCAACTTTTTTCTGCGCTGAAAAGCTGTTTTCTGACATTTCAGGGTCTAACTTCAAAAATCATGCAAAACACTTCTAACACCTTCAGATATGTTTCTCTGTGTTGCAAAATAGGTTTTATTCATGCACAGACTGCAAAGTTAAAGTGGGACAGAGATTCAGCTTGCATTGCCTGAACCAACTTTGTTCTGCGCTGAAACGCTGTTTTCTGACATTTCAGGGTCTAAGTTCAAAAATCATGCAAAACACTTCTAACACCTTCAGATATGTTGCAGTGTTGCAAAATAGGTTTTATTCATGCACAGAGTGTAAATTTAAAGTGAGACAGAGATTCAGCTTGCATTGCCTGAACCAACTTTTTTCTGCGCTGAAAAGCTGTTTTCTGACATTTCAGGGTCTAACTTCAAAAATCATGCAAAACACTTCTAACACCTTCAGATATGTTTCCCTGTGTTGCAAAATAGGTTTTATTCATGCACAGAGTGTAAATTTAAAGTGAGACAGAGATTCAGCTTGCATTGCCTGAACCAACTTTTTTCTGCGCTGAAAAGCTGTTTTCTGACATTTCAGGGTCTAACTTCAAAAATCATGCAAAACACTTCTAACACCTTCAGATATGTTTCTCTGTGTTGCAAAATAGCTTTTATTCATGCACAGAGTGTAAATTTAAAGTGGGACCAAGATTCAGCTTGCATTGCCTGAACCAACTTTGTTCTGCGCTGAAAAGCTGTTTTCTGACATTTCAGGGTCTAACTTCAAAAATCATGCAAAACACTTCTAACACCTTCAGATATGTTTCTCTGTGTTGCAAAATAGGTTTTATTCATGCACAGACTGCAAAGTTAAAGTGGGACAGAGATTCAGCTTGCATTGCCTGAACCAACTTTGTTCTGCGCTGAAACGCTGTTTTCTGACATTTCAGGGTCTAACTTCAAAAATCATGCAAAACACTTCTAACACCTTCAGATATGTTTCTCTGTGTTGCAAAATAGCTTTTATTCATGCACAGAGTGTAAATTTAAAGTGGGACAGAGATTCAGCTTGCATTGCCTGAACCAACTTTGTTCTGCGCTGAAAAGCTGTTTTCTGACATTTCAGGGTCTAACTTCAAAAATCATGCAAAACACTTCTAACACCTTCAGATATGTTTCTCTGTGTTGCAAAATAGCTTTTATTCATGCACAGAGTGTAAATTTAAAGTGGGACCAAGATTCAGCTTGCATTGCCTGAACCAACTTTGTTCTGCGCTGAAAAGCTGTTTTCTGACATTTCAGGGTCTAACTTCAAAAATCATGCAAAACACTTCTAACACCTTCAGATATGTTTCTCTGTGTTGCAAAATATGTTTTATTCATGCACAGACTGCAAAGTTAAAGTGGGACAGAGATTCAGCTTGCATTGCTGTAACCAGCTTTGTTCTGCGCTGAAAAGCTGTTTTCTGACATTTCAGGGTCTAACTTCAAAAATCATGCAAAACACTTCTAACACCTTCAGATATGTTTCTCTGTGTTGCAAAATAGCTTTTATTCATGCACAGACTGCAAAGTTAAAGTGGGACAGAGATTCAGCTTGCATTGCCTGAACCAACTTTGTTCTGCGCTGAAACGCTGTTTTCTGACATTTCAGGGTCTAACTTCAAAAATCATGCAAAACACTTCTAACACCTTCAGATATGTTTCTCTGTGTTGCAAAATAGGTTTTATTCATGCACAGAGTGTAAATTTAAAGTGAGACAGAGATTCAGCTTGCATTGCCTGAACCAACTTTTTTCTGCGCTGAAAAGCTGTTTTCTGACATTTCAGGGTCTGACTTCAAAAATCATGCAAAACACTTCTAACACCTTCAGATATGTTTCCCTGTGTTGCAAAATAGGTTTTATTCATGCACAGAGTGTAAATTTAAAGTGAGACAGAGATTCAGCTTGCATTGCCTGAACCAACTTTTTTCTGCGCTGAAAAGCTGTTTTCTGACATTTCAGGGTCTAACTTCAAAAATCATGCAAAACACTTCTAACACCTTCAGATATGTTTCTCTGTGTTGCAAAATAGCTTTTATTCATGCACAGAGTGTAAATTTAAAGTGGGACCAAGATTCAGCTTGCATTGCCTGAACCAACTTTGTTCTGCGCTGAAAAGCTGTTTTCTGACATTTCAGGGTCTAACTTCAAAAATCATGCAAAACACTTCTAACACCTTCAGATATGTTTCTCTGTGTTGCAAAATAGGTTTTATTCATGCACAGACTGCAAAGTTAAAGTGGGACAGAGATTCAGCTTGCATTGCTGTAACCAGCTTTGTTCTGCGCTGAAAAGCTGTTTTCTGACATTTCAGGGTCTAACTTCAAAAATCATGCAAAACACTTCTAACACCTTCAGATATGTTTCTCTGTGTTGCAAAATAGCTTTTATTCATGCACAGAGTGTAAATTTAAAGTGGGACCAAGATTCAGCTTGCATTGCCTGAACCAACTTTGTTCTGCGCTGAAAAGCTGTTTTCTGACATTTCAGGGTCTAACTTCAAAAATCATGCAAAACACTTCTAACACCTTCAGATATGTTTCTCTGTGTTGCAAAATAGGTTTTATTCATGCACAGACTGCAAAGTTAAAGTGGGACAGAGATTCAGCTTGCATTGCTGGAACCAGCTTTGTTCTGCGCTGAAAAGCTGTTTTCTGACATTTCAGGGTCTAACTTCAAAAATCATGCAAAACACTTCTAACACCTTCAGATATGTTTCTCTGTGTTGCAAAATAGGTTTTATTCATGCACAGACTGCAAAGTTAAAGTGGGACAGAGATTCAGCTTGCATTGCCTGAACCAACTTTGTTCTGCGCTGAAACGCTGTTTTCTGACATTTCAGGGTCTAACTTCAAAAATCATGCAAAACACTTCTAACACCTTCAGATATGTTGCAGTGTTGCAAAATAGGTTTTATTCATGCACAGAGTGTAAATTTAAAGTGAGACAGAGATTCAGCTTGCATTGCCTGAACCAACTTTTTTCTGCGCTGAAAAGCTGTTTTCTGACATTTCAGGGTCTAACTTCAAAAATCATGCAAAACACTTCTAACACCTTCAGATATGTTTCCCTGTGTTGCAAAATAGGTTTTATTCATGCACAGAGTGTAAATTTAAAGTGAGACAGAGATTCAGCTTGCATTGCCTGAACCAACTTTTTTCTGCGCTGAAAAGCTGTTTTCTGACATTTCAGGGTCTAACTTCAAAAATCATGCAAAACACTTCTAACACCTTCAGATATGTTTCTCTGTGTTGCAAAATAGCTTTTATTCATGCACAGAGTGTAAATTTAAAGTGGGACCAAGATTCAGCTTGCATTGCCTGAACCAACTTTGTTCTGCGCTGAAAAGCTGTTTTCTGACATTTCAGGGTCTAACTTCAAAAATCATGCAAAACACTTCTAACACCTTCAGATATGTTTCTCTGTGTTGCAAAATAGCTTTTATTCATGCACAGAGTGTAAATTTAAAGTGGGACCAAGATTCAGCTTGCATTGCCTGAACCAACTTTGTTCTGCGCTGAAAAGCTGTTTTCTGACATTTCAGGGTCAAACTTCAAAAATCATGCAAAACACTTCTAACACCTTCAGATATGTTTCTCTGTGTTGCAAAATAGCTTTTATTCATGCACAGACTGCAAAGTTAAAGTGGGACAGAGATTCAGCTTGCATTGCTGTAACCAGCTTTGTTCTGCGCTGAAAAGCTGTTTTCTGACATTTCAGGGTCTAACTTCAAAAATCATGCAAAACACTTCTAACACCTTCAGATATGTTTCTCTGTGTTGCAAAATAGCTTTTATTCATGCACAGAGTGTAAATTTAAAGTGGGACCAAGATTCAGCTTGCATTGCCTGAACCAACTTTGTTCTGCGCTGAAAAGCTGTTTTCTGACATTTCAGGGTCTAACTTCAAAAATCATGCAAAACAATTCTAACACCTTCAGATATGTTTCTCTGTGTTGCAAAATAGGTTTTATTCATGCACAGACTGCAAAGTTAAAGTGGGACAGAGATTCAGCTTGCATTGCTGGAACCAGCTTTGTTCTGCGCTGAAAAGCTGTTTTCTGACATTTCAGGGTCTAACTTCAAAAATCATGCAAAACACTTCTAACACCTTCAGATATGTTTCTCTGTGTTGCAAAATAGCTTTTATTCATGCACAGACTGCAAAGTTAAAGTGGGACAGAGATTCAGCTTGCATTGCCTGAACCAACTTTGTTCTGCGCTGAAACGCTGTTTTCTGACATTTCAGGGTCTAACTTCAAAAATCATGCAAAACACTTCTAACACCTTCAGATATGTTTCTCTGTGTTGCAAAATAGGTTTTATTCATGCACAGAGTGTAAATTTAAAGTGAGACAGAGATTCAGCTTGCATTGCCTGAACCAACTTTTTTCTGCGCTGAAAAGCTGTTTTCTGACATTTCAGGGTCTGACTTCAAAAATCATGCAAAACACTTCTAACACCTTCAGATATGTTTCTCTGTGTTGCAAAATAGCTTTTATTCATGCACAGACTGCAAAGTTAAAGTGGGACAGAGATTCAGCTTGCATTGCCTGAACCAGCTTTGTTCTGCGCTGAAAAGCTGTTTTCTGACATTTCAGGGTCTAACTTCAAAAATCATGCAAAACACTTCTAACACCTTCAGATATGTTTCTCTGTGTTGCAAAATAGCTTTTATTCATGCACAGAGTGTAAATTTAAAGTGGGACCAAGATTCAGCTTGCATTGCCTGAACCAACTTTGTTCTGCGCTGAAAAGCTGTTTTCTGACATTTCAGGGTCTAACTTCAAAAATCATGCAAAACACTTCTAACACCTTCAGATATGTTTCTCTGTGTTGCAAAATAGGTTTTATTCATGCACAGACTGCAAAGTTAAAGTGGGACAGAGATTCAGCTTGCTTTGCTGGAACCAGCTTTGTTCTGCGCTGAAAAGCTGTTTTCTGACATTTCAGGGTCTAACTTCAAAAATCATGCAAAACACTTCTAACACCTTCAGATATGTTTCTCTGTGTTGCAAAATAGGTTTTATTCATGCACAGACTGCAAAGTTAAAGTGGGACAGAGATTCAGCTTGCATTGCCTGAACCAACTTTGTTCTGCGCTGAAACGCTGTTTTCTGACATTTGAGGGTCTAACTTCAAAAATCATGCAAAACACTTCTAACACCTTCAGATATGTTTCTCTGTGTTGCAAAATAGCTTTTATTCATGCACAGAGTGTAAATTTAAAGTGAGACAGAGATTCAGCTTGCATTGCCTGAACCAACTTTTTTCTGCGCTGAAAAGCTGTTTTCTGACATTTCAGGGTCTAACTTCAAAAATCATGCAAAACACTTCTAACACCTTCAGATATGTTTCCCTGTGTTGCAAAATAGGTTTTATTCATGCACAGAGTGTAAATTTAAAGTGAGACAGAGATTCAGCTTGCATTGCCTGAACCAACTTTTTTCTGCGCTGAAAAGCTGTTTTCTGACATTTCAGGGTCTAACTTCAAAAATCATGCAAAACACTTCTAACACCTTCAGATATGTTTCTCTGTGTTGCAAAATAGCTTTTATTCATGCACAGAGTGTAAATTTAAAGTGGGACCAAGATTCAGCTTGCATTGCCTGAACCAACTTTGTTCTGCGCTGAAAAGCTGTTTTCTGACATTTCAGGGTCTAACTTCAAAAATCATGCAAAACACTTCTAACACCTTCAGATATGTTTCTCTGTGTTGCAAAATAGCTTTTATTCATGCACAGAGTGTAAATTTAAAGTGGGACCAAGATTCAGCTTGCATTGCCTGAACCAACTTTGTTCTGCGCTGAAAAGCTGTTTTCTGACATTTCAGGGTCTAACTTCAAAAATCATGCAAAACACTTCTAACACCTTCAGATATGTTTCTCTGTGTTGCAAAATATGTTTTATTCATGCACAGACTGCAAAGTTAAAGTGGGACAGAGATTCAGCTTGCATTGCTGTAACCAGCTTTGTTCTGCGGTGAAAAGCTGTTTTCTGACATTTCAGGGTCTAACTTCAAAAATCATGCAAAACACTTCTAACACCTTCAGATATGTTTCTCTGTGTTGCAAAATAGCTTTTATTCATGCACAGAGTGCAAAGTTAAAGTGGGACAGAGATTCAGCTTGCATTGCTGGAACCAGCTTTGTTCTGCGCTGAAAAGCTGTTTTCTGACATTTCAGGGTCTAACTTCAAAAATCATGCAAAACACTTCTAACACCTTCAGATATGTTTCTCTGTGTTGCAAAATAGGTTTTATTCATGCACAGACTGCAAAGTTAAAGTGGGACAGAGATTCAGCTTGCATTGCCTGAACCAACTTTGTTCTGCGCTGAAACGCTGTTTTCTGACATTTCAGGGTCTAACTTCAAAAATCATGCAAAACACTTCTAACACCTTCAGATATGTTTCTCTGTGTTGAAAAATAGGTTTTATTCATGCACAGAGTGTAAATTTAAAGTGAGACAGAGATTCAGCTTGCATTGCCTGAACCAACTTTTTTCTGCGCTGAAAAGCTGTTTTCTGACATTTCAGGGTCTAACTTCAAAAATCATGCAAAACACTTCTAACACCTTCAGATATGTTTCCCTGTGTTGCAAAATAGGTTTTATTCATGCACAGAGTGTAAATTTAAAGTGAGACAGAGATTCAGCTTGCATTGCCTGAACCAACTTTTTTCTGCGCTGAAAAGCTGTTTTCTGACATTTCAGGGTCTAACTTCAAAAATCATGCAAAACACTTCTAACACCTTCAGATATGTTTCTCTGTGTTGCAAAATAGCTTTTATTCATGCACAGAGTGTAAATTTAAAGTGGGACCAAGATTCAGCTTGCATTGCCTGAACCAACTTTGTTCTGCGCTGAAAAGCTGTTTTCTGACATTTCAGGGTCTAACTTCAAAAATCATGCAAAACACTTCTAACACCTTCAGATATGTTTCTCTGTGTTGCAAAATAGCTTTTATTCATGCACAGAGTGTAAATTTAAAGTGGGACCAAGATTCAGCTTGCATTGCCTGAACCAACTTTGTTCTGCGCTGAAAAGCTGTTTTCTGACATTTCAGGGTCAAACTTCAAAAATCATGCAAAACACTTCTAACACCTTCAGATATGTTTCTCTGTGTTGCAAAATAGCTTTTATTCATGCACAGACTGCAAAGTTAAAGTGGGACAGAGATTCAGCTTGCATTGCTGGAACCAGCTTTGTTCTGCGCTGAAAAGCTGTTTTCTGACATTTCAGGGTCTAACTTCAAAAATCATGCAAAACACTTCTAACACCTTCAGATATGTTTCTCTGTGTTGCAAAATAGCTTTTATTCATGCACAGAGTGTAAATTTAAAGTGGGACCAAGATTCAGCTTGCATTGCCTGAACCAACTTTGTTCTGCGCTGAAAAGCTGTTTTCTGACATTTCAGGGTCTAACTTCAAAAATCATGCAAAACACTTCTAACACCTTCAGATATGTTTCTCTGTGTTGCAAAATAGGTTTTATTCATGCACAGAGTGTAAATTTAAAGTGAGACAGAGATTCAGCTTGCATTGCCTGAACCAACTTTTTTCTGCGCTGAAAAGCTGTTTTCTGACATTTCAGGGTCTAACTTCAAAAATCATGCAAAACACTTCTAACACCTTCAGATATGTTTCCCTGTGTTGCAAAATAGGTTTTATTCATGCACAGAGTGTAAATTTAAAGTGAGACAGAGATTCAGCTTGCATTGCCTGAACCAACTTTTTTCTGCGCTGAAAAGCTGTTTTCTGACATTTCAGGGTCTAACTTCAAAAATCATGCAAAACACTTCTAACACCTTCAGATATGTTTCTCTGTGTTGCAAAATAGCTTTTATTCATGCACAGAGTGTAAATTTAAAGTGGGACCAAGATTCAGCTTGCATTGCCTGAACCAACTTTGTTCTGCGCTGAAAAGCTGTTTTCTGACATTTCAGGGTCTAACTTCAAAAATCATGCAAAACACTTCTAACACCTTCAGATATGTTTCTCTGTGTTGCAAAATAGCTTTTATTCATGCACAGAGTGTAAATTTAAAGTGGGACCAAGATTCAGCTTGCATTGCCTGAACCAACTTTGTTCTGCGCTGAAAAGCTGTTTTCTGACATTTCAGGGTCTAACTTCAAAAATCATGCAAAACACTTCTAACACCTTCAGATATGTTTCTCTGTGTTGCAAAATAGGTTTTATTCATGCACAGACTGCAAAGTTAAAGTGGGACAGAGATTCAGCTTGCATTGCTGTAACCAGCTTTGTTCTGCGCTTAAAAGCTGTTTTCTGACATTTCAGGGTCTAACTTCAAAAATCATGCAAAACACTTCTAACACCTCTATGTTTCTCTGTGTTGCAAAATAGCTTTTATTCATGCACAGAGTGTAAATTTAAAGTGGGACCAAGATTCAGCTTGCATTGCCTGAACCAACTTTGTTCTGCGCTGAAAAGCTGTTTTCTGACATTTCAGGGTCTAACTTCAAAAATCATGCAAAACACTTCTAACACCTTCAGATATGTTTCTCTGTGTTGCAAAATAGGTTTTATTCATGCACAGACTGCAAAGTTAAAGTGGGACAGAGATTCAGCTTGCATTGCTGGAACCAGCTTTGTTCTGCGCTGAAAAGCTGTTTTCTGACATTTCAGGGTCTAACTTCAAAAATCATGCAAAACACTTCTAACACCTTCAGATATGTTTCTCTGTGTTGCAAAATAGGTTTTATTCATGCACAGACTGCAAAGTTAAAATGGGACAGAGATTCAGCTTGCATTGCCTGAACCAACTTTGTTCTGCGCTGAAACGCTGTTTTCTGACATTTCTGGGTCTAACTTCAAAAATCATGCAAAACACTTCTAACACCTTCAGATATGTTTCTCTGTGTTGCAAAATAGGTTTTATTCATGCACAGAGTGTAAATTTAAAGTGAGACAGAGATTCAGCTTGCATTGCCTGAACCAACTTTTTTCTGCGCTGAAAAGCTGTTTTCTGACATTTCAGGGTCTAACTTCAAAAATCATGCAAAACACTTCTAACACCTTCAGATATGTTTCCCTGTGTTGCAAAATAGGTTTTATTCATGCACAGAGTGTAAATTTAAAGTGAGACAGAGATTCAGCTTGCATTGCCTGAACCAACTTTTTTCTGCGCTGAAAAGCTGTTTTCTGACATTTCAGGGTCTAACTTCAAAAATCATGCAAAACACTTCTAACACCTTCAGATATGTTTCTCTGTGTTGCAAAATAGCTTTTATTCATGCACAGAGTGTAAATTTAAAGTGGGACCAAGATTCAGCTTGCATTGCCTGAACCAACTTTGTTCTGCGCTGAAAAGCTGTTTTCTGACATTTCAGGGTCTAACTTCAAAAATCATGCAAAACACTTCTAACACCTACAGATATGTTTCTCTGTGTTGCAAAATAGGTTTTATTCATGCACAGACTGCAAAGTTAAAGTGGGACAGAGATTCAGCTTGCATTGCTGTAACCAGCTTTGTTCTGCGCTGAAAAGCTGTTTTCTGACATTTCAGGGTCTAACTTCAAAAATCATGCAAAACACTTCTAACACCTTCAGATATGTTTCTCTGTGTTGCAAAATAGCTTTTATTCATGCACAGAGTGTAAATTTAAAGTGGGACCAAGATTCAGCTTGCATTGCCTGAACCAACTTTGTTCTGCGCTGAAAAGCTGTTTTCTGACATTTCAGGGTCTAACTTCAAAAATCATGCAAAACACTTCTAACACCTTCAGATATGTTTCTCTGTGTTGCAAAATAGCTTTTATTCATGCACAGAGTGTAAATTTAAAGTGGGACCAAGATTCAGCTTGCATTGCCTGAACCAACTTTGTTCTGCGCTGAAAAGCTGTTTTCTGACATTTCAGGGTCTAACTTCAAAAATCATGCAAAACACTTCTAACACCTTCAGATATGTTTCTCTGTGTTGCAAAATAGGTTTTATTCATGCACAGACTGCAAAGTTAAAGTGGGACAGAGATTCAGCTTGCATTGCTGTAACCAGCTTTGTTCTGCGCTGAAAAGCTGTTTTCTGACATTTCAGGGTCTAACTTCAAAAATCATGCAAAACACTTCTAACACCTTCAGATATGTTTCTCTGTGTTGCAAAATAGCTTTTATTCATGCACAGAGTGTAAATTTAAAGTGGGACCAAGATTCAGCTTGCATTGCCTGAACCAACTTTGTTCTGCGCTGAAAAGCTGTTTTCTGACATTTCAGGGTCTAACTTCAAAAATCATGCAAAACACTTCTAACACCTTCAGATATGTTTCTCTGTGTTGCAAAATAGGTTTTATTCATGCACAGACTGCAAAGTTAAAGTGGGACAGAGATTCAGCTTGCATTGCTGGAACCAGCTTTGTTCTGCGCTGAAAAGCTGTTTTCTGACATTTCAGGGTCTAACTTCAAAAATCATGCAAAACACTTCTAACACCTTCAGATATGTTTCTCTGTGTTGCAAAATAGGTTTTATTCATGCACAGACTGCAAAGTTAAAGTGGGACAGAGATTCAGCTTGCATTGCCTGAACCAACTTTGTTCTGCGCTGAAACGCTGTTTTCTGACATTTCAGGGTCTAACTTCAAAAATCATGCAAAACACTTCTAACACCTTCAGATATGTTTCTCTGTGTTGCAAAATAGGTTTTATTCATGCACAGAGTGTAAATTTAAAGTGAGACAGAGATTCAGCTTGCATTGCCTGAACCAACTTTTTTCTGCGCTGAAAAGCTGTTTTCTGACATTTCAGGGTCTAACTTCAAAAATCATGCAAAACACTTCTAACACCTTCAGATATGTTTCCCTGTGTTGCAAAATAGGTTTTATTCATGCACAGAGTGTAAATTTAAAGTGAGACAGAGATTAAGCTTGCATTGCCTGAACCAACTTTTTTCTGCGCTGAAAAGCTGTTTTCTGACATTTCAGGGTCTAACTTCAAAAATCATGCAAAACACTTCTAACACCTTCAGATATGTTTCTCTGTGTTGCAAAATAGCTTTTATTCATGCACAGAGTGTAAATTTAAAGTGGGACCAAGATTCAGCTTGCATTGCCTGAACCAACTTTGTTCTGCGCTGAAAAGCTGTTTTCTGACATTTCAGGGTCTAACTTCAAAAATCATGCAAAACACTTCTAACACCTTCAGATATGTTTCTCTGTGTTGCAAAATAGGTTTTATTCATGCACAGACTGCAAAGTTAAAGTGGGACAGAGATTCAGCTTGCATTGCTGTAACCAGCTTTGTTCTGCGCTGAAAAGCTGTTTTCTGACATTTCAGGGTCTAACTTCAAAAATCATGCAAAACACTTCTAACACCTTCAGATATGTTTCTCTGTGTTGCAAAATAGCTTTTATTCATGCACAGAGTGTAAATTTAAAGTGGGACCAAGATTCAGCTTGCATTGCCTGAACCAACTTTGTTCTGCGCTGAAAAGCTGTTTTCTGACATTTCAGGGTCAAACTTCAAAAATCATGCAAAACACTTCTAACACCTTCAGATATGTTTCTCTGTGTTGCAAAATAGCTTTTATTCATGCACAGACTGCAAAGTTAAAGTGGGACAGAGATTCAGCTTGCATTGCTGTAACCAGCTTTGTTCTGCGCTGAAAAGCTGTTTTCTGACATTTCAGGGTCTAACTTCAAAAATCATGCAAAACACTTCTAACACCTTCAGATATGTTTCTCTGTGTTGCAAAATAGCTTTTATTCATGCACAGAGTGTAAATTTAAAGTGGGACCAAGATTCAGCTTGCATTGCCTGAACCAACTTTGTTCTGCGCTGAAAAGCTGTTTTCTGACATTTCAGGGTCTAACTTCAAAAATCATGCAAAACACTTCTAACACCTTCAGATATGTTTCTCTGTGTTGCAAAATAGCTTTTATTCATGCACAGAGTGTAAATTTAAAGTGGGACCAAGATTCAGCTTGCATTGCCTGAACCAACTTTGTTCTGCGCTGAAAAGCTGTTTTCTGACATTTCAGGGTCTAACTTCAAAAATCATGCAAAACACTTCTAACACCTTCAGATATGTTTCTCTGTGTTGCAAAATAGGTTTTATTCATGCACAGACTGCAAAGTTAAAGTGGGACAGAGATTCAGCTTGCATTGCTGTAACCAGCTTTGTTCTGCGCTGAAAAGCTGTTTTCTGACATTTCAGGGTCTAACTTCAAAAATCATGCAAAACACTTCTAACACCTTCAGATATGTTTCTCTGTGTTGCAAAATAGCTTTTATTCATGCACAGAGTGTAAATTTAAAGTGGGACCAAGATTCAGCTTGCATTGCCTGAACCAACTTTGTTCTGCGCTGAAAAGCTGTTTTCTGACATTTCAGGGTCAAACTTCAAAAATCATGCAAAACACTTCTAACACCTTCAGATATGTTTCTCTGTGTTGCAAAATAGCTTTTATTCATGCACAGACTGCAAAGTTAAAGTGGGACAGAGATTCAGCTTGCATTGCTGTAACCAGCTTTGTTCTGCGCTGAAAAGCTGTTTTCTGACATTTCAGGGTCTAACTTCAAAAATTATGCAAAACACTTCTAACACCTTCAGATATGTTTCTCTGTGTTGCAAAATAGCTTTTATTCATACACAGAGTGTAAATTTAAAGTGGGACCAAGATTCAGCTTGCATTGCCTGAACCAACTTTGTTCTGCGCTGAAAAGCTGTTTTCTGACATTTCAGGGTCTAACTTCAAAAATCATGCAAAACACTTCTAACACCTTCAGATATGTTTCTCTGTGTTGCAAAATAGGTTTTATTCATGCACAGACTGCAAAGTTAAAGTGGGACAGAGATTCAGCTTGCATTGCCTGAACCAACTTTGTTCTGCGCTGAAACGCTGTTTTCTGACATTTCAGGGTCTAACTTCAAAAATCATGCAAAACACTTCTAACACCTTCAGATATGTTTCTCTGTGTTGCAAAATAGGTTTTATTCATGCACAGAGTGTAAATTTAAAGTGAGACAGAGATTCAGCTTGCATTGCCTGAACCAACTTTTTTCTGCGCTGAAAAGCTGTTTTCTGACATTTCAGGGTCTGACTTCAAAAATCATGCAAAACACTTCTAACACCTTCAGATATGTTTCTCTGTGTTGCAAAATAGCTTTTATTCATGCACAGAGTGTAAATTTAAAGTGGGACCAAGATTCAGCTTGCATTGCCTGAACCAACTTTGTTCTGCGCTGAAAAGCTGTTTTCTGACATTTCAGGGTCTAACTTCAAAAATCATGCAAAACACTTCTAACACCTTCAGATATGTTTCTCTGTGTTGCAAAATAGCTTTTATTCATGCACAGAGTGTAAATTTAAAGTGGGACCAAGATTCAGCTTGCATTGCCTGAACCAACTTTGTTCTGCGCTGAAAAGCTGTTTTCTGACATTTCAGGGTCAAACTTCAAAAATCATGCAAAACACTTCTAACACCTTCAGATATGTTTCTCTGTGTTGCAAAATAGCTTTTATTCATGCACAGACTGCAAAGTTAAAGTGGGACAGAGATTCAGCTTGCATTGCTGTAACCAGCTTTGTTCTGCGCTGAAAAGCTGTTTTCTGACATTTCAGGGTCTAACTTCAAAAATCATGCAAAACACTTCTAACACCTTCAGATATGTTTCTCTGTGTTGCAAAATAGCTTTTATTCATGCACAGAGTGTAAATTTAAAGTGGGACCAAGATTCAGCTTGCATTGCCTGAACCAACTTTGTTCTGCGCTGAAAAGCTGTTTTCTGACATTTCAGGGTCTAACTTCAAAAATCATGCAAAACACTTCTAACACCTTCAGATATGTTTCTCTGTGTTGCAAAATAGGTTTTATTCATGCACAGAGTGTAAATTTAAAGTGAGACAGAGATTCAGCTTGCATTGCCTGAACCAACTTTTTTCTGCGCTGAAAAGCTGTTTTCTGACATTTCAGGGTCTAACTTCAAAAATCATGCAAAACACTTCTAACACCTTCAGATATGTTTCCCTGTGTTGCAAAATAGGTTTTATTCATGCACAGAGTGTAAATTTAAAGTGAGACAGAGATTCAGCTTGCATTGCCTGAACCAACTTTTTTCTGCGCTGAAAAGCTGTTTTCTGACATTTCAGGGTCTAACTTCAAAAATCATGCAAAACACTTCTAACACCTTCAGATATGTTTCTCTGTGTTGCAAAATAGCTTTTAT
The DNA here is from genome assembly GCF_049309525.1 of Garra rufa. Classification (NCBI taxonomy): domain Eukaryota; kingdom Metazoa; phylum Chordata; class Actinopteri; order Cypriniformes; family Cyprinidae; genus Garra; species Garra rufa. The sequence continues at coordinate 5,783,438 of NW_027394276.1, read as the reverse complement.
TCATGCACAGAGTGTAAATTTAAAGTGGGACCAAGATTCAGCTTGCATTGCCTGAACCAACTTTGTTCTGCGCTGAAAAGCTGTTTTCTGACATTTCAGGGTCTAACTTCAAAAATCATGCAAAACACTTCTAACACCTTCAGATATGTTTCTCTGTGTTGCAAAATAGCTTTTATTCATGCACAGAGTGTAAATTTAAAGTGGGACCAAGATTCAGCTTGCATTGCCTGAACCAACTTTGTTCTGCGCTGAAAAGCTGTTTTCTGACATTTCAGGGTCTAACTTCAAAAATCATGCAAAACACTTCTAACACCTTCAGATATGTTTCTCTGTGTTGCAAAATAGGTTTTATTCATGCACAGACTGCAAAGTTAAAGTGGGACAGAGATTCAGCTTGCATTGCTGTAACCAGCTTTGTTCTGCGCTTAAAAGCTGTTTTCTGACATTTCAGGGTCTAACTTCAAAAATCATGCAAAACACTTCTAACACCTCTATGTTTCTCTGTGTTGCAAAATAGCTTTTATTCATGCACAGAGTGTAAATTTAAAGTGGGACCAAGATTCAGCTTGCATTGCCTGAACCAACTTTGTTCTGCGCTGAAAAGCTGTTTTCTGACATTTCAGGGTCTAACTTCAAAAATCATGCAAAACACTTCTAAAACCTTCAGATATGTTTCTCTGTGTTGCAAAATAGGTTTTATTCATGCACAGACTGCAAAGTTAAAGTGGGACAGAGATTCAGCTTGCATTGCTGGAACCAGCTTTGTTCTGCGCTGAAAAGCTGTTTTCTGACATTTCAGGGTCTAACTTCAAAAATCATGCAAAACACTTCTAACACCTTCAGATATGTTTCTCTGTGTTGCAAAATAGGTTTTATTCATGCACAGACTGCAAAGTTAAAATGGGACAGAGATTCAGCTTGCATTGCCTGAACCAACTTTGTTCTGCGCTGAAACGCTGTTTTCTGACATTTCTGGGTCTAACTTCAAAAATCATGCAAAACACTTCTAACACCTTCAGATATGTTTCTCTGTGTTGCAAAATAGGTTTTATTCATGCACAGAGTGTAAATTTAAAGTGAGACAGAGATTCAGCTTGCATTGCCTGAACCAACTTTTTTCTGCGCTGAAAAGCTGTTTTCTGACATTTCAGGGTCTAACTTCAAAAATCATGCAAAACACTTCTAACACCTTCAGATATGTTTCCCTGTGTTGCAAAATAGGTTTTATTCATGCACAGAGTGTAAATTTAAAGTGAGACAGAGATTCAGCTTGCATTGCCTGAACCAACTTTTTTCTGCGCTGAAAAGCTGTTTTCTGACATTTCAGGGTCTAACTTCAAAAATCATGCAAAACACTTCTAACACCTTCAGATATGTTTCTCTGTGTTGCAAAATAGCTTTTATTCATGCACAGAGTGTAAATTTAAAGTGGGACCAAGATTCAGCTTGCATTGCCTGAACCAACTTTGTTCTGCGCTGAAAAGCTGTTTTCTGACATTTCAGGGTCTAACTTCAAAAATCATGCAAAACACTTCTAACACCTACAGATATGTTTCTCTGTGTTGCAAAATAGGTTTTATTCATGCACAGACTGCAAAGTTAAAGTGGGACAGAGATTCAGCTTGCATTGCTGTAACCAGCTTTGTTCTGCGCTGAAAAGCTGTTTTCTGACATTTCAGGGTCTAACTTCAAAAATCATGCAAAACACTTCTAACACCTTCAGATATGTTTCTCTGTGTTGCAAAATAGCTTTTATTCATGCACAGAGTGTAAATTTAAAGTGGGACCAAGATTCAGCTTGCATTGCCTGAACCAACTTTGTTCTGCGCTGAAAAGCTGTTTTCTGACATTTCAGGGTCTAACTTCAAAAATCATGCAAAACACTTCTAACACCTTCAGATATGTTTCTCTGTGTTGCAAAATAGCTTTTATTCATGCACAGAGTGTAAATTTAAAGTGGGACCAAGATTCAGCTTGCATTGCCTGAACCAACTTTGTTCTGCGCTGAAAAGCTGTTTTCTGACATTTCAGGGTCTAACTTCAAAAATCATGCAAAACACTTCTAACACCTTCAGATATGTTTCTCTGTGTTGCAAAATAGGTTTTATTCATGCACAGACTGCAAAGTTAAAGTGGGACAGAGATTCAGCTTGCATTGCTGTAACCAGCTTTGTTCTGCGCTGAAAAGCTGTTTTCTGACATTTCAGGGTCTAACTTCAAAAATCATGCAAAACACTTCTAACACCTTCAGATATGTTTCTCTGTGTTGCAAAATAGCTTTTATTCATGCACAGAGTGTAAATTTAAAGTGGGACCAAGATTCAGCTTGCATTGCCTGAACCAACTTTGTTCTGCGCTGAAAAGCTGTTTTCTGACATTTCAGGGTCTAACTTCAAAAATCATGCAAAACACTTCTAACACCTTCAGATATGTTTCTCTGTGTTGCAAAATAGCTTTTATTCATGCACAGAGTGTAAATTTAAAGTGGGACCAAGATTCAGCTTGCATTGCCTGAACCAACTTTGTTCTGCGCTGAAAAGCTGTTTTCTGACATTTCAGGGTCAAACTTCAAAAATCATGCAAAACACTTCTAACACCTTCAGATATGTTTCTCTGTGTTGCAAAATAGCTTTTATTCATGCACAGACTGCAAAGTTAAAGTGGGACAGAGATTCAGCTTGCATTGCTGGAACCAGCTTTGTTCTGCGCTGAAAAGCTGTTTTCTGACATTTCAGGGTCTAACTTCAAAAATCATGCAAAACACTTCTAACACCTTCAGATATGTTTCTCTGTGTTGCAAAATAGCTTTTATTCATGCACAGAGTGTAAATTTAAAGTGGGACCAATATTCAGCTTGCATTGCCTGAACCAACTTTGTTCTGCGCTGAAAAGCTGTTTTCTGACATTTCAGGGTCTAACTTCAAAAATCATGCAAAACACTTCTAACACCTTCAGATATGTTTCTCTGTGTTGCAAAATAGGTTTTATTCATGCACAGAGTGTAAATTTAAAGTGAGACAGAGATTCAGCTTGCATTGCCTGAACCAACTTTTTTCTGCGCTGAAAAGCTGTTTTCTGACATTTCAGGGTCTAACTTCAAAAATCATGCAAAACACTTCTAACACCTTCAGATATGTTTCCCTGTGTTGCAAAATAGGTTTTATTCATGCACAGAGTGTAAATTTAAAGTGAGACAGAGATTCAGCTTGCATTGCCTGAACCAACTTTTTTCTGCGCTGAAAAGCTGTTTTCTGACATTTCAGGGTCTAACTTCAAAAATCATGCAAAACACTTCTAACACCTTCAGATATGTTTCTCTGTGTTGCAAAATAGCTTTTATTCATGCACAGAGTGTAAATTTAAAGTGGGACCAAGATTCAGCTTGCATTGCCTGAACCAACTTTGTTCTGCGCTGAAAAGCTGTTTTCTGACATTTCAGGGTCTAACTTCAAAAATCATGCAAAACACTTCTAACACCTTCAGATATGTTTCTCTGTGTTGCAAAATAGCTTTTATTCATGCACAGAGTGTAAATTTAAAGTGGGACCAAGATTCAGCTTGCATTGCCTGAACCAACTTTGTTCTGCGCTGAAAAGCTGTTTTCTGACATTTCAGGGTCTAACTTCAAAAATCATGCAAAACACTTCTAACACCTTCAGATATGTTTCTCTGTGTTGCAAAATAGGTTTTATTCATGCACAGACTGCAAAGTTAAAGTGGGACAGAGATTCAGCTTGCATTGCTGTAACCAGCTTTGTTCTGCGCTTAAAAGCTGTTTTCTGACATTTCAGGGTCTAACTTCAAAAATCATGCAAAACACTTCTAACACCTCTATGTTTCTCTGTGTTGCAAAATAGCTTTTATTCATGCACAGAGTGTAAATTTAAAGTGGGACCAAGATTCAGCTTGCATTGCCTGAACCAACTTTGTTCTGCGCTGAAAAGCTGTTTTCTGACATTTCAGGGTCTAACTTCAAAAATCATGCAAAACACTTCTAACACCTTCAGATATGTTTCTCTGTGTTGCAAAATAGGTTTTATTCATGCACAGACTGCAAAGTTAAAGTGGGACAGAGATTCAGCTTGCATTGCTGGAACCAGCTTTGTTCTGCGCTGAAAAGCTGTTTTCTGACATTTCAGGGTCTAACTTCAAAAATCATGCAAAACACTTCTAACACCTTCAGATATGTTTCTCTGTGTTGCAAAATAGGTTTTATTCATGCACAGACTGCAAAGTTAAAATGGGACAGAGATTCAGCTTGCATTGCCTGAACCAACTTTGTTCTGCGCTGAAACGCTGTTTTCTGACATTTCTGGGTCTAACTTCAAAAATCATGCAAAACACTTCTAACACCTTCAGATATGTTTCTCTGTGTTGCAAAATAGGTTTTATTCATGCACAGAGTGTAAATTTAAAGTGAGACAGAGATTCAGCTTGCATTGCCTGAACCAACTTTTTTCTGCGCTGAAAAGCTGTTTTCTGACATTTCAGGGTCTAACTTCAAAAATCATGCAAAACACTTCTAACACCTTCAGATATGTTTCCCTGTGTTGCAAAATAGGTTTTATTCATGCACAGAGTGTAAATTTAAAGTGAGACAGAGATTCAGCTTGCATTGCCTGAACCAACTTTTTTCTGCGCTGAAAAGCTGTTTTCTGACATTTCAGGGTCTAACTTCAAAAATCATGCAAAACACTTCTAACACCTTCAGATATGTTTCTCTGTGTTGCAAAATAGCTTTTATTCATGCACAGAGTGTAAATTTAAAGTGGGACCAAGATTCAGCTTGCATTGCCTGAACCAACTTTGTTCTGCGCTGAAAAGCTGTTTTCTGACATTTCAGGGTCTAACTTCAAAAATCATGCAAAACACTTCTAACACCTACAGATATGTTTCTCTGTGTTGCAAAATAGGTTTTATTCATGCACAGACTGCAAAGTTAAAGTGGGACAGAGATTCAGCTTGCATTGCTGTAACCAGCTTTGTTCTGCGCTGAAAAGCTGTTTTCTGACATTTCAGGGTCTAACTTCAAAAATCATGCAAAACACTTCTAACACCTTCAGATATGTTTCTCTGTGTTGCAAAATAGCTTTTATTCATGCACAGAGTGTAAATTTAAAGTGGGACCAAGATTCAGCTTGCATTGCCTGAACCAACTTTGTTCTGCGCTGAAAAGCTGTTTTCTGACATTTCAGGGTCTAACTTCAAAAATCATGCAAAACACTTCTAACACCTTCAGATATGTTTCTCTGTGTTGCAAAATAGCTTTTATTCATGCACAGAGTGTAAATTTAAAGTGGGACCAAGATTCAGCTTGCATTGCCTGAACCAACTTTGTTCTGCGCTGAAAAGCTGTTTTCTGACATTTCAGGGTCTAACTTCAAAAATCATGCAAAACACTTCTAACACCTTCAGATATGTTTCTCTGTGTTGCAAAATAGGTTTTATTCATGCACAGACTGCAAAGTTAAAGTGGGACAGAGATTCAGCTTGCATTGCTGTAACCAGCTTTGTTCTGCGCTGAAAAGCTGTTTTCTGACATTTCAGGGTCTAACTTCAAAAATCATGCAAAACACTTCTAACACCTTCAGATATGTTTCTCTGTGTTGCAAAATAGCTTTTATTCATGCACAGAGTGTAAATTTAAAGTGGGACCAAGATTCAGCTTGCATTGCCTGAACCAACTTTGTTCTGCGCTGAAAAGCTGTTTTCTGACATTTCAGGGTCTAACTTCAAAAATCATGCAAAACACTTCTAACACCTTCAGATATGTTTCTCTGTGTTGCAAAATAGGTTTTATTCATGCACAGACTGCAAAGTTAAAGTGGGACAGAGATTCAGCTTGCATTGCTGGAACCAGCTTTGTTCTGCGCTGAAAAGCTGTTTTCTGACATTTCAGGGTCTAACTTCAAAAATCATGCAAAACACTTCTAACACCTTCAGATATGTTTCTCTGTGTTGCAAAATAGGTTTTATTCATGCACAGACTGCAAAGTTAAAGTGGGACAGAGATTCAGCTTGCATTGCTGTAACCAGCTTTGTTCTGCGCTGAAAAGCTGTTTTCTGACATTTCAGGGTCTAACTTCAAAAATCATGCAAAACACTTCTAACACCTTCAGATATGTTTCTCTGTGTTGCAAAATAGCTTTTATTCATGCACAGAGTGTAAATTTAAAGTGGGACCAAGATTCAGCTTGCATTGCCTGAACCAACTTTGTTCTGCGCTGAAAAGCTGTTTTCTGACATTTCAGGGTCAAACTTCAAAAATCATGCAAAACACTTCTAACACCTTCAGATATGTTTCTCTGTGTTGCAAAATAGCTTTTATTCATGCACAGACTGCAAAGTTAAAGTGGGACAGAGATTCAGCTTGCATTGCTGTAACCAGCTTTGTTCTGCGCTGAAAAGCTGTTTTCTGACATTTCAGGGTCTAACTTCAAAAATCATGCAAAACACTTCTAACACCTTCAGATATGTTTCTCTGTGTTGCAAAATAGCTTTTATTCATGCACAGAGTGTAAATTTAAAGTGGGACCAAGATTCAGCTTGCATTGCCTGAACCAACTTTGTTCTGCGCTGAAAAGCTGTTTTCTGACATTTCAGGGTCTAACTTCAAAAATCATGCAAAACACTTCTAACACCTTCAGATATGTTTCTCTGTGTTGCAAAATAGCTTTTATTCATGCACAGAGTGTAAATTTAAAGTGGGACCAAGATTCAGCTTGCATTGCCTGAACCAACTTTGTTCTGCGCTGAAAAGCTGTTTTCTGACATTTCAGGGTCTAACTTCAAAAATCATGCAAAACACTTCTAACACCTTCAGATATGTTTCTCTGTGTTGCAAAATAGGTTTTATTCATGCACAGACTGCAAAGTTAAAGTGGGACAGAGATTCAGCTTGCATTGCTGTAACCAGCTTTGTTCTGCGCTGAAAAGCTGTTTTCTGACATTTCAGGGTCTAACTTCAAAAATCATGCAAAACACTTCTAACACCTTCAGATATGTTTCTCTGTGTTGCAAAATAGCTTTTATTCATGCACAGAGTGTAAATTTAAAGTGGGACCAAGATTCAGCTTGCATTGCCTGAACCAACTTTGTTCTGCGCTGAAAAGCTGTTTTCTGACATTTCAGGGTCAAACTTCAAAAATCATGCAAAACACTTCTAACACCTTCAGATATGTTTCTCTGTGTTGCAAAATAGCTTTTATTCATGCACAGACTGCAAAGTTAAAGTGGGACAGAGATTCAGCTTGCATTGCTGTAACCAGCTTTGTTCTGCGCTGAAAAGCTGTTTTCTGACATTTCAGGGTCTAACTTCAAAAATTATGCAAAACACTTCTAACACCTTCAGATATGTTTCTCTGTGTTGCAAAATAGCTTTTATTCATGCACAGAGTGTAAATTTAAAGTGGGACCAAGATTCAGCTTGCATTGCCTGAACCAACTTTGTTCTGCGCTGAAAAGCTGTTTTCTGACATTTCAGGGTCTAACTTCAAAAATCATGCAAAACACTTCTAACACCTTCAGATATGTTTCTCTGTGTTGCAAAATAGGTTTTATTCATGCACAGACTGCAAAGTTAAAGTGGGACAGAGATTCAGCTTGCATTGCCTGAACCAACTTTGTTCTGCGCTGAAACGCTGTTTTCTGACATTTCAGGGTCTAACTTCAAAAATCATGCAAAACACTTCTAACACCTTCAGATATGTTTCTCTGTGTTGCAAAATAGGTTTTATTCATGCACAGAGTGTAAATTTAAAGTGAGACAGAGATTCAGCTTGCATTGCCTGAACCAACTTTTTTCTGCGCTGAAAAGCTGTTTTCTGACATTTCAGGGTCTGACTTCAAAAATCATGCAAAACACTTCTAACACCTTCAGATATGTTTCTCTGTGTTGCAAAATAGCTTTTATTCATGCACAGAGTGTAAATTTAAAGTGGGACCAAGATTCAGCTTGCATTGCCTGAACCAACTTTGTTCTGCGCTGAAAAGCTGTTTTCTGACATTTCAGGGTCTAACTTCAAAAATCATGCAAAACACTTCTAACACCTTCAGATATGTTTCTCTGTGTTGCAAAATAGCTTTTATTCATGCACAGAGTGTAAATTTAAAGTGGGACCAAGATTCAGCTTGCATTGCCTAAACCAACTTTGTTCTGCGCTGAAAAGCTGTTTTCTGACATTTCAGGGTCAAACTTCAAAAATCATGCAAAACACTTCTAACACCTTCAGATATGTTTCTCTGTGTTGCAAAATAGCTTTTATTCATGCACAGACTGCAAAGTTAAAGTGGGACAGAGATTCAGCTTGCATTGCTGTAACCAGCTTTGTTCTGCGCTGAAAAGCTGTTTTCTGACATTTCAGGGTCTAACTTCAAAAATCATGCAAAACACTTCTAACACCTTCAGATATGTTTCTCTGTGTTGCAAAATAGCTTTTATTCATGCACAGAGTGTAAATTTAAAGTGGGACCAAGATTCAGCTTGCATTGCCTGAACCAACTTTGTTCTGCGCTGAAAAGCTGTTTTCTGACATTTCAGGGTCTAACTTCAAAAATCATGCAAAACACTTCTAACACCTTCAGATATGTTTCTCTGTGTTGCAAAATAGGTTTTATTCATGCACAGAGTGTAAATTTAAAGTGAGACAGAGATTCAGCTTGCATTGCCTGAACCAACTTTTTTCTGCGCTGAAAAGCTGTTTTCTGACATTTCAGGGTCTAACTTCAAAAATCATGCAAAACACTTCTAACACCTTCAGATATGTTTCCCTGTGTTGCAAAATAGGTTTTATTCATGCACAGAGTGTAAATTTAAAGTGAGACAGAGATTCAGCTTGCATTGCCTGAACCAACTTTTTTCTGCGCTGAAAAGCTGTTTTCTGACATTTCAGGGTCTAACTTCAAAAATCATGCAAAACACTTCTAACACCTTCAGATATGTTTCTCTGTGTTGCAAAATAGCTTTTATTCATGCACAGAGTGTAAATTTAAAGTGGGACCAAGATTCAGCTTGCATTGCCTGAACCAACTTTGTTCTGCGCTGAAAAGCTGTTTTCTGACATTTCAGGGTCTAACTTCAAAAATCATGCAAAACACTTCTAACACCTTCAGATATGTTTCTCTGTGTTGCAAAATAGCTTTTATTCATGCACAGAGTGTAAATTTAAAGTGGGACCAAGATTCAGCTTGCATTGCCTGAACCAACTTTGTTCTGCGCTGAAAAGCTGTTTTCTGACATTTCAGGGTCTAACTTCAAAAATCATGCAAAACACTTCTAACACCTTCAGATATGTTTCTCTGTGTTGCAAAATAGGTTTTATTCATGCACAGACTGCAAAGTTAAAGTGGGACAGAGATTCAGCTTGCATTGCTGTAACCAGCTTTGTTCTGCGCTTAAAAGCTGTTTTCTGACATTTCAGGGTCTAACTTCAAAAATCATGCAAAACACTTCTAACACCTCTATGTTTCTCTGTGTTGCAAAATAGCTTTTATTCATGCACAGAGTGTAAATTTAAAGTGGGACCAAGATTCAGCTTGCATTGCCTGAACCAACTTTGTTCTGCGCTGAAAAGCTGTTTTCTGACATTTCAGGGTCTAACTTCAAAAATCATGCAAAACACTTCTAACACCTTCAGATATGTTTCTCTGTGTTGCAAAATAGGTTTTATTCATGCACAGACTGCAAAGTTAAAGTGGGACAGAGATTCAGCTTGCATTGCTGTAACCAGCTTTGTTCTGCGCTGAAAAGCTGTTTTCTGACATTTCAGGGTCTAACTTCAAAAATCATGCAAAACACTTCTAACACCTTCAGATATGTTTCTCTGTGTTGCAAAATAGCTTTTATTCATGCACAGAGTGTAAATTTAAAGTGGGACCAAGATTCAGCTTGCATTGCCTGAACCAACTTTGTTCTGCGCTGAAAAGCTGTTTTCTGACATTTCAGGGTCAAACTTCAAAAATCATGCAAAACACTTCTAACACCTTCAGATATGTTTCTCTGTGTTGCAAAATAGCTTTTATTCATGCACAGACTGCAAAGTTAAAGTGGGACAGAGATTCAGCTTGCATTGCTGTAACCAGCTTTGTTCTGCGCTGAAAAGCTGTTTTCTGACATTTCAGGGTCTAACTTCAAAAATCATGCAAAACACTTCTAACACCTTCAGATATGTTTCTCTGTGTTGCAAAATAGCTTTTATTCATGCACAGAGTGTAAATTTAAAGTGGGACCAAGATTCAGCTTGCATTGCCTGAACCAACTTTGTTCTGCGCTGAAAAGCTGTTTTCTGACATTTCAGGGTCTAACTTCAAAAATCATGCAAAACACTTCTAACACCTTCAGATATGTTTCTCTGTGTTGCAAAATAGCTTTTATTCATGCACAGAGTGTAAATTTAAAGTGGGACCAAGATTCAGCTTGCATTGCCTGAACCAACTTTGTTCTGCGCTGAAAAGCTGTTTTCTGACATTTCAGGGTCTAACTTCAAAAATCATGCAAAACACTTCTAACACCTTCAGATATGTTTCTCTGTGTTGCAAAATAGGTTTTATTCATACACAGACTGCAAAGTTAAAGTGGGACAGAGATTCAGCTTGCATTGCTGTAACCAGCTTTGTTCTGCGCTGAAAAGCTGTTTTCTGACATTTCAGGGTCTAACTTCAAAAATCATGCAAAACACTTCTAACACCTTCAGATATGTTTCTCTGTGTTGCAAAATAGCTTTTATTCATGCACAGAGTGTAAATTTAAAGTGGGACCAAGATTCAGCTTGCATTGCCTGAACCAACTTTGTTCTGCGCTGAAAAGCTGTTTTCTGACATTTCAGGGTCAAACTTCAAAAATCATGCAAAACACTTCTAACACCTTCAGATATGTTTCTCTGTGTTGCAAAATAGCTTTTATTCATGCACAGACTGCAAAGTTAAAGTGGGACAGAGATTCAGCTTGCATTGCTGTAACCAGCTTTGTTCTGCGCTGAAAAGCTGTTTTCTGACATTTCAGGGTCTAACTTCAAAAATCATGCAAAACACTTCTAACACCTTCAGATATGTTTCTCTGTGTTGCAAAATAGCTTTTATTCATGCACAGAGTGTAAATTTAAAGTGGGACCAAGATTCAGCTTGCATTGCCTGAACCAACTTTGTTCTGCGCTGAAAAGCTGTTTTCTGACATTTCAGGGTCTAACTTCAAAAATCATGCAAAACACTTCTAACACCTTCAGATATGTTTCTCTGTGTTGCAAAATAGGTTTTATTCATGCACAGACTGCAAAGTTAAAGTGGGACAGAGATTCAGCTTGCATTGCTGTAACCAGCTTTGTTCTGCGCTGAAAAGCTGTTTTCTGACATTTCAGGGTCTAACTTCAAAAATCATGCAAAACACTTCTAACACCTTCAGATATGTTTCTCTGTGTTGCAAAATAGCTTTTATTCATGCACAGAGTGTAAATTTAAAGTGGGACCAAGATTCAGCTTGCATTGCCTGAACCAACTTTGTTCTGCGCTGAAAAGCTGTTTTCTGACATTTCAGGGTCTAACTTCAAAAATCATGCAAAACACTTCTAACACCTTCAGATATGTTTCTCTGTGTTGCAAAATAGGTTTTATTCATGCACAGAGTGTAAATTTAAAGTGAGACAGAGATTCAGCTTGCATTGCCTGAACCAACTTTTTTCTGCGCTGAAAAGCTGTTTTCTGACATTTCAGGGTCTAACTTCAAAAATCATGCAAAACACTTCTAACACCTTCAGATATGTTTCCCTGTGTTGCAAAATAGGTTTTATTCATGCACAGAGTGTAAATTTAAAGTGAGACAGAGATTCAGCTTGCATTGCCTGAACCAACTTTTTTCTGCGCTGAAAAGCTGTTTTCTGACATTTCAGGGTCTAACTTCAAAAATCATGCAAAACACTTCTAACACCTTCAGATATGTTTCTCTGTGTTGCAAAATAGCTTTTATTCATGCACAGAGTGTAAATTTAAAGTGGGACCAAGATTCAGCTTGCATTGCCTGAACCAACTTTGTTCTGCGCTGAAAAGCTGTTTTCTGACATTTCAGGGTCTAACTTCAAAAATCATGCAAAACACTTCTAACACCTTCAGATATGTTTCTCTGTGTTGCAAAATAGCTTTTATTCATGCACAGAGTGTAAATTTAAAGTGGGACCAAGATTCAGCTTGCATTGCCTGAACCAACTTTGTTCTGCGCTGAAAAGCTGTTTTCTGACATTTCAGGGTCTAACTTCAAAAATCATGCAAAACACTTCTAACACCTTCAGATATGTTTCTCTGTGTTGCAAAATAGGTTTTATTCATGCACAGACTGCAAAGTTAAAGTGGGACAGAGATTCAGCTTGCATTGCTGTAACCAGCTTTGTTCTGCGCTTAAAAGCTGTTTTCTGACATTTCAGGGTCTAACTTCAAAAATCATGCAAAACACTTCTAACACCTCTATGTTTCTCTGTGTTGCAAAATAGCTTTTATTCATGCACAGAGTGTAAATTTAAAGTGGGACCAAGATTCAGCTTGCATTGCCTGAACCAACTTTGTTCTGCGCTGAAAAGCTGTTTTCTGACATTTCAGGGTCTAACTTCAAAAATCATGCAAAACACTTCTAACACCTTCAGATATGTTTCTCTGTGTTGCAAAATAGGTTTTATTCATGCACAGACTGCAAAGTTAAAGTGGGACAGAGATTCAGCTTGCATTGCTGGAACCAGCTTTGTTCTGCGCTGAAAAGCTGTTTTCTGACATTTCAGGGTCTAACTTCAAAAATCATGCAAAACACTTCTAACACCTTCAGATATGTTTCTCTGTGTTGCAAAATAGGTTTTATTCATGCACAGACTGCAAAGTTAAAATGGGACAGAGATTCAGCTTGCATTGCCTGAACCAACTTTGTTCTGCGCTGAAACGCTGTTTTCTGACATTTCTGGGTCTAACTTCAAAAATCATGCAAAACACTTCTAACACCTTCAGATATGTTTCTCTGTGTTGCAAAATAGGTTTTATTCATGCACAGAGTGTAAATTTAAAGTGAGACAGAGATTCAGCTTGCATTGCCTGAACCAACTTTTTTCTGCGCTGAAAAGCTGTTTTCTGACATTTCAGGGTCTAACTTCAAAAATCATGCAAAACACTTCTAACACCTTCAGATATGTTTCCCTGTGTTGCAAAATAGGTTTTATTCATGCACAGAGTGTAAATTTAAAGTGAGACAGAGATTCAGCTTGCATTGCCTGAACCAACTTTTTTCTGCGCTGAAAAGCTGTTTTCTGACATTTCAGGGTCTAACTTCAAAAATCATGCAAAACACTTCTAACACCTTCAGATATGTTTCTCTGTGTTGCAAAATAGCTTTTATTCATGCACAGAGTGTAAATTTAAAGTGGGACCAAGATTCAGCTTGCATTGCCTGAACCAACTTTGTTCTGCGCTGAAAAGCTGTTTTCTGACATTTCAGGGTCTAACTTCAAAAATCATGCAAAACACTTCTAACACCTTCAGATATGTTTCTCTGTGTTGCAAAATAGCTTTTATTCATGCACAGAGTGTAAATTTAAAGTGGGACCAAGATTCAGCTTGCATTGCCTGAACCAACTTTGTTCTGCGCTGAAAAGCTGTTTTCTGACATTTCAGGGTCTAACTTCAAAAATCATGCAAAACACTTCTAACACCTTCAGATATGTTTCTCTGTGTTGCAAAATAGGTTTTATTCATGCACAGACTGCAAAGTTAAAGTGGGACAGAGATTCAGCTTGCATTGCTGTAACCAGCTTTGTTCTGCGCTGAAAAGCTGTTTTCTGACATTTCAGGGTCTAACTTCAAAAATCATGCAAAACACTTCTAACACCTTCAGATATGTTTCTCTGTGTTGCAAAATAGCTTTTATTCATGCACAGAGTGTAAATTTAAAGTGGGACCAAGATTCAGCTTGCATTGCCTGAACCAACTTTGTTCTGCGCTGAAAAGCTGTTTTCTGACATTTCAGGGTCTAACTTCAAAAATCATGCAAAACACTTCTAACACCTTCAGATATGTTTCTCTGTGTTGCAAAATAGGTTTTATTCATGCACAGACTGCAAAGTTAAAGTGGGACAGAGATTCAGCTTGCATTGCTGGAACCAGCTTTGTTCTGCGCTGAAAAGCTGTTTTCTGACATTTCAGGGTCTAACTTCAAAAATCATGCAAAACACTTCTAACACCTTCAGATATGTTTCTCTGTGTTGCAAAATAGGTTTTATTCATGCACAGACTGCAAAGTTAAAGTGGGACAGAGATTCAGCTTGCATTGCCTGAACCAACTTTGTTCTGCGCTGAAACGCTGTTTTCTGACATTTCAGGGTCTAACTTCAAAAATCATGCAAAACACTTCTAACACCTTCAGATATGTTTCTCTGTGTTGCAAAATAGGTTTTATTCATGCACAGAGTGTAAATTTAAAGTGAGACAGAGATTCAGCTTGCATTGCCTGAACCAACTTTTTTCTGCGCTGAAAAGCTGTTTTCTGACATTTCAGGGTCTAACTTCAAAAATCATGCAAAACACTTCTAACACCTTCAGATATGTTTCTCTGTGTTGCAAAATAGGTTTTATTCATGCACAGACTGCAAAGTTAAAGTGGGACAGAGATTCAGCTTGCATTGCTGTAACCAGCTTTGTTCTGCGCTGAAAAGCTGTTTTCTGACATTTCAGGGTCTAACTTCAAAAATCATGCAAAACACTTCTAACACCTTCAGATATGTTTCTCTGTGTTGCAAAATAGCTTTTATTCATGCACAGAGTGTAAATTTAAAGTGGGACCAAGATTCAGCTTGCATTGCCTGAACCAACTTTGTTCTGCGCTGAAAAGCTGTTTTCTGACATTTCAGGGTCAAACTTCAAAAATCATGCAAAACACTTCTAACACCTTCAGATATGTTTCTCTGTGTTGCAAAATAGCTTTTATTCATGCACAGACTGCAAAGTTAAAGTGGGACAGAGATTCAGCTTGCATTGCTGTAACCAGCTTTGTTCTGCGCTGAAAAGCTGTTTTCTGACATTTCAGGGTCTAACTTCAAAAATCATGCAAAACACTTCTAACACCTTCAGATATGTTTCTCTGTGTTGCAAAATAGCTTTTATTCATGCACAGAGTGTAAATTTAAAGTGGGACCAAGATTCAGCTTGCATTGCCTGAACCAACTTTGTTCTGCGCTGAAAAGCTGTTTTCTGACATTTCAGGGTCTAACTTCAAAAATCATGCAAAACACTTCTAACACCTTCAGATATGTTTCTCTGTGTTGCAAAATAGCTTTTATTCATGCACAGAGTGTAAATTTAAAGTGGGACCAAGATTCAGCTTGCATTGCCTGAACCAACTTTGTTCTGCGCTGAAAAGCTGTTTTCTGACATTTCAGGGTCTAACTTCAAAAATCATGCAAAACACTTCTAACACCTTCAGATATGTTTCTCTGTGTTGCAAAATAGGTTTTATTCATGCACAGACTGCAAAGTTAAAGTGGGACAGAGATTCAGCTTGCATTGCTGTAACCAGCTTTGTTCTGCGCTGAAAAGCTGTTTTCTGACATTTCAGGGTCTAACTTCAAAAATCATGCAAAACACTTCTAACACCTTCAGATATGTTTCTCTGTGTTGCAAAATAGCTTTTATTCATGCACAGAGTGTAAATTTAAAGTGGGACCAAGATTCAGCTTGCATTGCCTGAACCAACTTTGTTCTGCGCTGAAAAGCTGTTTTCTGACATTTCAGGGTCAAACTTCAAAAATCATGCAAAACACTTCTAACACCTTCAGATATGTTTCTCTGTGTTGCAAAATAGCTTTTATTCATGCACAGACTGCAAAGTTAAAGTGGGACAGAGATTCAGCTTGCATTGCTGTAACCAGCTTTGTTCTGCGCTGAAAAGCTGTTTTCTGACATTTCAGGGTCTAACTTCAAAAATTATGCAAAACACTTCTAACACCTTCAGATATGTTTCTCTGTGTTGCAAAATAGCTTTTATTCATGCACAGAGTGTAAATTTAAAGTGGGACCAAGATTCAGCTTGCATTGCCTGAACCAACTTTGTTCTGCGCTGAAAAGCTGTTTTCTGACATTTCAGGGTCTAACTTCAAAAATCATGCAAAACACTTCTAACACCTTCAGATATGTTTCTCTGTGTTGCAAAATAGGTTTTATTCATGCACAGACTGCAAAGTTAAAGTGGGACAGAGATTCAGCTTGCATTGCCTGAACCAACTTTGTTCTGCGCTGAAACGCTGTTTTCTGACATTTCAGGGTCTAACTTCAAAAATCATGCAAAACACTTCTAACACCTTCAGATATGTTTCTCTGTGTTGCAAAATAGGTTTTATTCATGCACAGAGTGTAAATTTAAAGTGAGACAGAGATTCAGCTTGCATTGCCTGAACCAACTTTTTTCTGCGCTGAAAAGCTGTTTTCTGACATTTCAGGGTCTGACTTCAAAAATCATGCAAAACACTTCTAACACCTTCAGATATGTTTCCCTGTGTTGCAAAATAGGTTTTATTCATGCACAGAGTGTAAATTTAAAGTGAGACAGAGATTCAGCTTGCATTGCCTGAACCAACTTTTTTCTGCGCTGAAAAGCTGTTTTCTGACATTTCAGGGTCTAACTTCAAAAATCATGCAAAACACTTCTAACACCTTCAGATATGTTTCTCTGTGTTGCAAAATAGCTTTTATTCATGCACAGAGTGTAAATTTAAAGTGGGACCAAGATTCAGCTTGCATTGCCTGAACCAACTTTGTTCTGCGCTGAAAAGCAGTTTTCTGACATTTCAGGGTCTAACTTCAAAAATCATGCAAAACACTTCTAACACCTTCAGATATGTTTCTCTGTGTTGCAAAATAGGTTTTATTCATGCACAGACTGCAAAGTTAAAGTGGGACAGAGATTCAGCTTGCATTGCTGTAACCAGCTTTGTTCTGCGCTGAAAAGCTGTTTTCTGACATTTCAGGGTCTAACTTCAAAAATCATGCAAAACACTTCTAACACCTTCAGATATGTTTCTCTGTGTTGCAAAATAGCTTTTATTCATGCACAGAGTGTAAATTTAAAGTGGGACCAAGATTCAGCTTGCATTGCCTGAACCAACTTTGTTCTGCGCTGAAAAGCTGTTTTCTGACATTTCAGGGTCTAACTTCAAAAATCATGCAAAACACTTCTAACACCTTCAGATATGTTTCTCTGTGTTGCAAAATAGGTTTTATTCATGCACAGACTGCAAAGTTAAAGTGGGACAGAGATTCAGCTTGCATTGCTGGAACCAGCTTTGTTCTGCGCTGAAAAGCTGTTTTCTGACATTTCAGGGTCTAACTTCAAAAATCATGCAAAACACTTCTAACACCTTCAGATATGTTTCTCTGTGTTGCAAAATAGGTTTTATTCATGCACAGACTGCAAAGTTAAAGTGGGACAGAGATTCAGCTTGCATTGCCTGAACCAACTTTGTTCTGCGCTGAAACGCTGTTTTCTGACATTTCAGGGTCTAACTTCAAAAATCATGCAAAACACTTCTAACACCTTCAGATATGTTTCTCTGTGTTGCAAAATAGGTTTTATTCATGCACAGAGTGTAAATTTAAAGTGAGACAGAGATTCAGCTTGCATTGCCTGAACCAACTTTTTTCTGCGCTGAAAAGCTGTTTTCTGACATTTCAGGGTCTAACTTCAAAAATCATGCAAAACACTTCTAACACCTTCAGATATGTTTCTCTGTGTTGCAAAATAGCTTTTATTCATGCACAGAGTGTAAATTTAAAGTGGGACCAAGATTCAGCTTGCATTGCCTGAACCAACTTTGTTCTGCGCTGAAAAGCTGTTTTCTGACATTTCAGGGTCTAACTTCAAAAATCATGCAAAACACTTCTAACACCTTCAGATATGTTTCTCTGTGTTGCAAAATAGGTTTTATTCATGCACAGACTGCAAAGTTAAAGTGGGACAGAGATTCAGCTTGCATTGCTGTAACCAGCTTTGTTCTGCGCTGAAAAGCTGTTTTCTGACATTTCAGGGTCTAACTTCAAAAATCATGCAAAACACTTCTAACACCTTCAGATATGTTTCTCTGTGTTGCAAAATAGCTTTTATTCATGCACAGAGTGTAAATTTAAAGTGGGACCAAGATTCAGCTTGCATTGCCTGAACCAACTTTGTTCTGCGCTGAAAAGCTGTTTTCTGACATTTCAGGGTCAAACTTCAAAAATCATGCAAAACACTTCTAACACCTTCAGATATGTTTCTCTGTGTTGCAAAATAGCTTTTATTCATGCACAGACTGCAAAGTTAAAGTGGGACAGAGATTCAGCTTGCATTGCTGTAACCAGCTTTGTTCTGCGCTGAAAAGCTGTTTTCTGACATTTCAGGGTCTAACTTCAAAAATCATGCAAAACACTTCTAACACCTTCAGATATGTTTCTCTGTGTTGCAAAATAGCTTTTATTCATGCACAGAGTGTAAATTTAAAGTGGGACCAAGATTCAGCTTGCATTGCCTGAACCAACTTTGTTCTGCGCTGAAAAGCTGTTTTCTGACATTTCAGGGTCTAACTTCAAAAATCATGCAAAACACTTCTAACACCTTCAGATATGTTTCTCTGTGTTGCAAAATAGCTTTTATTCATGCACAGAGTGTAAATTTAAAGTGGGACCAAGATTCAGCTTGCATTGCCTGAACCAACTTTGTTCTGCGCTGAAAAGCTGTTTTCTGACATTTCAGGGTCTAACTTCAAAAATCATGCAAAACACTTCTAACACCTTCAGATATGTTTCTCTGTGTTGCAAAATAGGTTTTATTCATACACAGACTGCAAAGTTAAAGTGGGACAGAGATTCAGCTTGCATTGCTGTAACCAGCTTTGTTCTGCGCTGAAAAGCTGTTTTCTGACATTTCAGGGTCTGACTTCAAAAATCATGCAAAACACTTCTAACACCTTCAGATATGTTTCCCTGTGTTGCAAAATAGCTTTTATTCATGCACAGAGTGTAAATTTAAAGTGAGACAGAGATTCAGCTTGCATTGCCTGAACCAACTTTTTTCTGCGCTGAAAAGCTGTTTTCTGACATTTCAGGGTCTAACTTCAAAAATCATGCAAAACACTTCTAACACCTTCAGATATGTTTCTCTGTGTTGCAAAATAGCTTTTATTCATGCACAGAGTGTAAATTTAAAGTGGGACCAAGATTCAGCTTGCATTGCCTGAACCAACTTTGTTCTGCGCTGAAAAGCTGTTTTCTGACATTTCAGGGTCTAACTTCAAAAATCATGCAAAACACTTCTAACACCTTCAGATATGTTTCTCTGTGTTGCAAAATAGGTTTTATTCATGCACAGACTGCAAAGTTAAAGTGGGACAGAGATTCAGCTTGCATTGCTGTAACCAGCTTTGTTCTGCGCTGAAAAGCTGTTTTCTGACATTTCAGGGTCTAACTTCAAAAATCATGCAAAACACTTCTAACACCTTCAGATATGTTTCTCTGTGTTGCAAAATAGCTTTTATTCATGCACAGAGTGTAAATTTAAAGTGGGACCAAGATTCAGCTTGCATTGCCTGAACCAACTTTGTTCTGCGCTGAAAAGCTGTTTTCTGACATTTCAGGGTCTAACTTCAAAAATCATGCAAAACACTTCTAACACCTTCAGATATGTTTCTCTGTGTTGCAAAATAGGTTTTATTCATGCACAGACTGCAAAGTTAAAGTGGGACAGAGATTCAGCTTGCATTGCTGGAACCAGCTTTGTTCTGCGCTGAAAAGCTGTTTTCTGACATTTCAGGGTCTAACTTCAAAAATCATGCAAAACACTTCTAACACCTTCAGATATGTTTCTCTGTGTTGCAAAATAGGTTTTATTCATGCAGAGACTGCAAAGTTAAAGTGGGACAGAGATTCAGCTTGCATTGCCTGAACCAACTTTGTTCTGCGCTGAAACGCTGTTTTCTGACATTTGAGGGTCTAACTTCAAAAATCATGCAAAACACTTCTAACACCTTCAGATATGTTTCTCTGTGTTGCAAAATAGCTTTTATTCATGCACAGAGTGTAAATTTAAAGTGAGACAGAGATTCAGCTTGCATTGCTGTAACCAGCTTTGTTCTGCGCTGAAAAGCTGTTTTCTGACATTTCAGGGTCTAACTTCAAAAATCATGCAAAACACTTCTAACACCTTCAGATATGTTTCTCTGTGTTGCAAAATAGCTTTTATTCATGCACAGAGTGTAAATTTAAAGTGGGACCAAGATTCAGCTTGCATTGCCTGAACCAACTTTGTTCTGCGCTGAAAAGCTGTTTTCTGACATTTCAGGGTCTAACTTCAAAAATCATGCAAAACACTTCTAACACCTTCAGATATGTTTCTCTGTGTTGCAAAATAGGTTTTATTCATGCACAGACTGCAAAGTTAAAGTGGGACAGAGATTCAGCTTGCATTGCCTGAACCAACTTTGTTCTGCGCTGAAACGCTGTTTTCTGACATTTCAGGGTCTAACTTCAAAAATCATGCAAAACACTTCTAACACCTTCAGATATGTTTCTCTGTGTTGCAAAATAGGTTTTATTCATGCACAGAGTGTAAATTTAAAGTGAGACAGAGATTCAGCTTGCATTGCCTGAACCAACTTTTTTCTGCGCTGAAAAGCTGTTTTCTGACATTTCAGGGTCTGACTTCAAAAATCATGCAAAACACTTCTAACACCTTCAGATATGTTTCCCTGTGTTGCAAAATAGCTTTTATTCATGCACAGAGTGTAAATTTAAAGTGAGACAGAGATTCAGCTTGCATTGCCTGAACCAACTTTTTTCTGCGCTGAAAAGCTGTTTTCTGACATTTCAGGGTCTAACTTCAAAAATCATGCAAAACACTTCTAACACCTTCAGATATGTTTCTCTGTGTTGCAAAATAGCTTTTATTCATGCACAGAGTGTAAATTTAAAGTGGGACCAAGATTCAGCTTGCATTGCCTGAACCAACTTTGTTCTGCGCTGAAAAGCTGTTTTCTGACATTTCAGGGTCTAACTTCAAAAATCATGCAAAACACTTCTAACACCTTCAGATATGTTTCTCTGTGTTGCAAAATAGGTTTTATTCATGCACAGACTGCAAAGTTAAAGTGGGACAGAGATTCAGCTTGCATTGCTGTAACCAGCTTTGTTCTGCGCTGAAAAGCTGTTTTCTGACATTTCAGGGTCTAACTTCAAAAATCATGCAAAACACTTCTAACACCTTCAGATATGTTTCTCTGTGTTGCAAAATAGCTTTTATTCATGCACAGAGTGTAAATTTAAAGTGGGACCAAGATTCAGCTTGCATTGCCTGAACCAACTTTGTTCTGCGCTGAAAAGCTGTTTTCTGACATTTCAGGGTCTAACTTCAAAAATCATGCAAAACACTTCTAACACCTTCAGATATGTTTCTCTGTGTTGCAAAATAGGTTTTATTCATGCACAGACTGCAAAGTTAAAGTGGGACAGAGATTCAGCTTGCATTGCTGGAACCAGCTTTGTTCTGCGCTGAAAAGCTGTTTTCTGACATTTCAGGGTCTAACTTCAAAAATCATGCAAAACACTTCTAACACCTTCAGATATGTTTCTCTGTGTTGCAAAATAGGTTTTATTCATGCAGAGACTGCAAAGTTAAAGTGGGACAGAGATTCAGCTTGCATTGCCTGAACCAACTTTGTTCTGCGCTGAAACGCTGTTTTCTGACATTTGAGGGTCTAACTTCAAAAATCATGCAAAACACTTCTAACACCTTCAGATATGTTTCTCTGTGTTGCAAAATAGCTTTTATTCATGCACAGAGTGTAAATTTAAAGTGAGACAGAGATTCAGCTTGCATTGCCTGAACCAACTTTTTTCTGCGCTGAAAAGCTGTTTTCTGACATTTCAGGGTCTAACTTCAAAAATCATGCAAAACACTTCTAACACCTTCAGATATGTTTCTCTGTGTTGCAAAATAGCTTTTATTCATGCACAGACTGCAAAGTTAAAGTGGGACAGAGATTCAGCTTGCATTGCTGTAACCAGCTTTGTTCTGCGCTGAAAAGCTGTTTTCTGACATTTCTGGGTCTAACTTCAAAAATCATGCAAAACACTTCTAACACCTTCAGATATGTTTCTCTGTGTTGCAAAATAGCTTTTATTCATGCACAGAGTGTAAATTTAAAGTGGGACCAAGATTCAGCTTGCATTGCCTGAACCAACTTTGTTCTGCGCTGAAAAGCTGTTTTCTGACATTTCAGGGTCTAACTTCAAAAATCATGCAAAACACTTCTAACACCTTCAGATATGTTTCTCTGTGTTGCAAAATAGGTTTTATTCATGCACAGACTGCAAAGTTAAAGTGGGACAGAGATTCAGCTTGCTTTGCTGGAACCAGCTTTGTTCTGCGCTGAAAAGCTGTTTTCTGACATTTCAGGGTCTAACTTCAAAAATCATGCAAAACACTTCTAACACCTTCAGATATGTTTCTCTGTGTTGCAAAATAGGTTTTATTCATGCACAGACTGCAAAGTTAAAGTGGGACAGAGATTCAGCTTGCATTGCCTGAACCAACTTTGTTCTGCGCTGAAACGCTGTTTTCTGACATTTGAGGGTCTAACTTCAAAAATCATGCAAAACACTTCTAACACCTTCAGATATGTTTCTCTGTGTTGCAAAATAGCTTTTATTCATGCACAGAGTGTAAATTTAAAGTGGGACCAAGATTCAGCTTGCATTGCCTGAACCAACTTTGTTCTGCGCTGAAAAGCTGTTTTCTGACATTTCAGGGTCTAACTTCAAAAATCATGCAAAACACTTCTAACACCTTCAGATATGTTTCTCTGTGTTGCAAAATAGCTTTTATTCATGCACCGAGTGTAAATTTAAAGTGGGACCAAGATTCAGCTTGCATTGCCTGAACCAACTTTGTTCTGCGCTGAAAAGCTGTTTTCTGACATTTCAGGGTCTAACTTCAAAAATCATGCAAAACACTTCTAACACCTTCAGATATGTTTCTCTGTGTTGCAAAATATGTTTTATTCATGCACAGACTGCAAAGTTAAAGTGGGACAGAGATTCAGCTTGCATTGCTGTAACCAGCTTTGTTCTGCGCTGAAAAGCTGTTTTCTGACATTTCAGGGTCTAACTTCAAAAATCATGCAAAACACTTCTAACACCTTCAGATATGTTTCTCTGTGTTGCAAAATAGGTTTTATTCATGCACAGACTGCAAAGTTAAAGTGGGACAGAGATTCAGCTTGCATTGCCTGAACCAACTTTGTTCTGCGCTGAAACGCTGTTTTCTGACATTTCAGGGTCTAACTTCAAAAATCATGCAAAACACTTCTAACACCTTCAGATATGTTTCTCTGTGTTGCAAAATAGGTTTTATTCATGCACAGAGTGTAAATTTAAAGTGAGACAGAGATTCAGCTTGCATTGCCTGAACCAACTTTTTTCTGCGCTGAAAAGCTGTTTTCTGACATTTCAGGGTCTGACTTCAAAAATCATGCAAAACACTTCTAACACCTTCAGATATGTTTCCCTGTGTTGCAAAATAGGTTTTATTCATGCACAGAGTGTAAATTTAAAGTGAGACAGAGATTCAGCTTGCATTGCCTGAACCAACTTTTTTCTGCGCTGAAAAGCTGTTTTCTGACATTTCAGGGTCTAACTTCAAAAATCATGCAAAACACTTCTAACACCTTCAGATATGTTTCTCTGTGTTGCAAAATAGCTTTTATTCATGCACAGAGTGTAAATTTAAAGTGGGACCAAGATTCAGCTTGCATTGCCTGAACCAACTTTGTTCTGCGCTGAAAAGCTGTTTTCTGACATTTCAGGGTCTAACTTCAAAAATCATGCAAAACACTTCTAACACCTTCAGATATGTTTCTCTGTGTTGCAAAATAGGTTTTATTCATGCACAGACTGCAAAGTTAAAGTGGGACAGAGATTCAGCTTGCATTGCTGTAACCAGCTTTGTTCTGCGCTGAAAAGCTGTTTTCTGACATTTCAGGGTCTAACTTCAAAAATCATGCAAAACACTTCTAACACCTTCAGATATGTTTCTCTGTGTTGCAAAATAGGTTTTATTCATGCACAGACTGCAAAGTTAAAGTGGGACAGAGATTCAGCTTGCATTGCTGGAACCAGCTTTGTTCTGCGCTGAAAAGCTGTTTTCTGACATTTCAGGGTCTAACTTCAAAAATCATGCAAAACACTTCTAACACCTTCAGATATGTTTCTCTGTGTTGCAAAATAGGTTTTATTCATGCACAGACTGCAAAGTTAAAGTGGGACAGAGATTCAGCTTGCATTGCCTGAACCAACTTTGTTCTGCGCTGAAACGCTGTTTTCTGACATTTCAGGGTCTAACTTCAAAAATCATGCAAAACACTTCTAACACCTTCAGATATGTTTCTCTGTGTTGCAAAATAGGTTTTATTCATGCACAGAGTGTAAATTTAAAGTGAGACAGAGATTCAGCTTGCATTGCCTGAACCAACTTTTTTCTGCGCTGAAAAGCTGTTTTCTGACATTTCAGGGTCTAACTTCAAAAATCATGCAAAACACTTCTAACACCTTCAGATATGTTTCCCTGTGTTGCAAAATAGGTTTTATTCATGCACAGAGTGTAAATTTAAAGTGAGACAGAGATTCAGCTTGCATTGCCTGAACCAACTTTTTTCTGCGCTGAAAAGCTGTTTTCTGACATTTCAGGGTCTAACTTCAAAAATCATGCAAAACACTTCTAACACCTTCAGATATGTTTCTCTGTGTTGCAAAATAGCTTTTATTCATGCACAGAGTGTAAATTTAAAGTGGGACCAAGATTCACCTTGCATTGCCTGAACCAACTTTGTTCTGCGCTGAAAAGCTGTTTTCTGACATTTCAGGGTCTAACTTCAAAAATCATGCAAAACACTTCTAACACCTTCAGATATGTTTCTCTGTGTTGCAAAATAGGTTTTATTCATGCACAGACTGCAAAGTTAAAGTGGGACAGAGATTTAGCTTGCATTGCTGTAACCAGCTTTGTTCTGCGCTGAAAAGCTGTTTTCTGACATTTCAGGGTCTAACTTCAAAAATCATGCAAAACACTTCTAACACCTTCAGATATGTTTCTCTGTGTTGCAAAATAGCTTTTATTCATGCACAGAGTGTAAATTTAAAGTGGGACCAAGATTCAGCTTGCATTGCCTGAACCAACTTTGTTCTGCGCTGAAAAGCTGTTTTCTGACATTTCAGGGTCAAACTTCAAAAATCATGCAAAACACTTCAAAAATCATGCAAAACACTTCAAAAATCATGCAAAACACTTCTAACACCTTCAGATATGTTTCTCTGTGTTGCAAAATAGCTTTTATTCATGCACAGACTGCAAAGTTAAAGTGGGACAGAGATTCAGCTTGCATTGCTGTAACCAGCTTTGTTCTGCGCTGAAAAGCTGTTTTCTGACATTTCAGGGTCTAACTTCAAAAATCATGCAAAACACTTCTAACACCTTCAGATATGTTTCTCTGTGTTGCAAAATAGCTTTTATTCATGCACAGACTGCAAAGTTAAAGTGGGACAGAGATTCAGCTTGCATTGCTGTAACCAGCTTTGTTCTGCGCTGAAAAGCTGTTTTCTGACATTTCAGGGTCTAACTTCAAAAATCATGCAAAACACTTCTAACACCTTCAGATATGTTTCTCTGTGTTGCAAAATAGCTTTTATTCATGCACAGAGTGTAAATTTAAAGTGGGACCAAGATTCAGCTTGCATTGCCTGAACCAACTTTGTTCTGCGCTGAAAAGCTGTTTTCTGACATTTCAGGGTCTAACTTCAAAAATCATGCAAAACACTTCTAACACCTTCAGATATGTTTCTCTGTGTTGCAAAATAGGTTTTATTCATGCACAGACTGCAAAGTTAAAGTGGGACAGAGATTCAGCTTGCTTTGCTGGAACCAGCTTTGTTCTGCGCTGAAAAGCTGTTTTCTGACATTTCAGGGTCTAACTTCAAAAATCATGCAAAACACTTCTAACACCTTCAGATATGTTTCTCTGTGTTGCAAAATAGGTTTTATTCATGCACAGACTGCAAAGTTAAAGTGGGACAGAGATTCAGCTTGCATTGCCTGAACCAACTTTGTTCTGCGCTGAAACGCTGTTTTCTGACATTTGAGGGTCTAACTTCAAAAATCATGCAAAACACTTCTAACACCTTCAGATATGTTTCTCTGTGTTGCAAAATAGCTTTTATTCATGCACAGAGTGTAAATTTAAAGTGGGACCAAGATTCAGCTTGCATTGCCTGAACCAACTTTGTTCTGCGCTGAAAAGCTGTTTTCTGACATTTCAGGGTCTAACTTCAAAAATCATGCAAAACACTTCTAACACCTTCAGATATGTTTCTCTGTGTTGCAAAATAGCTTTTATTCATGCACCGAGTGTAAATTTAAAGTGGGACCAAGATTCAGCTTGCATTGCCTGAACCAACTTTGTTCTGCGCTGAAAAGCTGTTTTCTGACATTTCAGGGTCTAACTTCAAAAATCATGCAAAACACTTCTAACACCTTCAGATATGTTTCTCTGTGTTGCAAAATATGTTTTATTCATGCACAGACTGCAAAGTTAAAGTGGGACAGAGATTCAGCTTGCATTGCTGTAACCAGCTTTGTTCTGCGCTGAAAAGCTGTTTTCTGACATTTCAGGGTCTAACTTCAAAAATCATGCAAAACACTTCTAACACCTTCAGATATGTTTCTCTGTGTTGCAAAATAGGTTTTATTCATGCACAGACTGCAAAGTTAAAGTGGGACAGAGATTCAGCTTGCATTGCCTGAACCAACTTTGTTCTGCGCTGAAACGCTGTTTTCTGACATTTCAGGGTCTAACTTCAAAAATCATGCAAAACACTTCTAACACCTTCAGATATGTTTCTCTGTGTTGCAAAATAGGTTTTATTCATGCACAGAGTGTAAATTTAAAGTGAGACAGAGATTCAGCTTGCATTGCCTGAACCAACTTTTTTCTGCGCTGAAAAGCTGTTTTCTGACATTTCAGGGTCTGACTTCAAAAATCATGCAAAACACTTCTAACACCTTCAGATATGTTTCCCTGTGTTGCAAAATAGGTTTTATTCATGCACAGAGTGTAAATTTAAAGTGAGACAGAGATTCAGCTTGCATTGCCTGAACCAACTTTTTTCTGCGCTGAAAAGCTGTTTTCTGACATTTCAGGGTCTAACTTCAAAAATCATGCAAAACACTTCTAACACCTTCAGATATGTTTCTCTGTGTTGCAAAATAGCTTTTATTCATGCACAGAGTGTAAATTTAAAGTGGGACCAAGATTCAGCTTGCATTGCCTGAACCAACTTTGTTCTGCGCTGAAAAGCTGTTTTCTGACATTTCAGGGTCTAACTTCAAAAATCATGCAAAACACTTCTAACACCTTCAGATATGTTTCTCTGTGTTGCAAAATAGGTTTTATTCATGCACAGACTGCAAAGTTAAAGTGGGACAGAGATTCAGCTTGCATTGCTGTAACCAGCTTTGTTCTGCGCTGAAAAGCTGTTTTCTGACATTTCAGGGTCTAACTTCAAAAATCATGCAAAACACTTCTAACACCTTCAGATATGTTTCTCTGTGTTGCAAAATAGGTTTTATTCATGCACAGACTGCAAAGTTAAAGTGGGACATAGATTCAGCTTGCATTGCTGGAACCAGCTTTGTTCTGCGCTGAAAAGCTGTTTTCTGACATTTCAGGGTCTAACTTCAAAAATCATGCAAAACACTTCTAACACCTTCAGATATGTTTCTCTGTGTTGCAAAATAGGTTTTATTCATGCACAGACTGCAAAGTTAAAGTGGGACAGAGATTCAGCTTGCATTGCCTGAACCAACTTTGTTCTGCGCTGAAACGCTGTTTTCTGACATTTCAGGGTCTAACTTCAAAAATCATGCAAAACACTTCTAACACCTTCAGATATGTTTCTCTGTGTTGCAAAATAGGTTTTATTCATGCACAGAGTGTAAATTTAAAGTGAGACAGAGATTCAGCTTGCATTGCCTGAACCAACTTTTTTCTGCGCTGAAAAGCTGTTTTCTGACATTTCAGGGTCTAACTTCAAAAATCATGCAAAACACTTCTAACACCTTCAGATATGTTTCCCTGTGTTGCAAAATAGGTTTTATTCATGCACAGAGTGTAAATTTAAAGTGAGACAGAGATTCAGCTTGCATTGCCTGAACCAACTTTTTTCTGCGCTGAAAAGCTGTTTTCTGACATTTCAGGGTCTAACTTCAAAAATCATGCAAAACACTTCTAACACCTTCAGATATGTTTCTCTGTGTTGCAAAATAGCTTTTATTCATGCACAGAGTGTAAATTTAAAGTGGGACCAAGATTCACCTTGCATTGCCTGAACCAACTTTGTTCTGCGCTGAAAAGCTGTTTTCTGACATTTCAGGGTCTAACTTCAAAAATCATGCAAAACACTTCTAACACCTTCAGATATGTTTCTCTGTGTTGCAAAATAGGTTTTATTCATGCACAGACTGCAAAGTTAAAGTGGGACAGAGATTTAGCTTGCATTGCTGTAACCAGCTTTGTTCTGCGCTGAAAAGCTGTTTTCTGACATTTCAGGGTCTAACTTCAAAAATCATGCAAAACACTTCTAACACCTTCAGATATGTTTCTCTGTGTTGCAAAATAGCTTTTATTCATGCACAGAGTGTAAATTTAAAGTGGGACCAAGATTCAGCTTGCATTGCCTGAACCAACTTTGTTCTGCGCTGAAAAGCTGTTTTCTGACATTTCAGGGTCAAACTTCAAAAATCATGCAAAACACTTCAAAAATCATGCAAAACACTTCAAAAATCATGCAAAACACTTCTAACACCTTCAGATATGTTTCTCTGTGTTGCAAAATAGCTTTTATTCATGCACAGACTGCAAAGTTAAAGTGGGACAGAGATTCAGCTTGCATTGCTGTAACCAGCTTTGTTCTGCGCTGAAAAGCTGTTTTCTGACATTTCAGGGTCTAACTTCAAAAATCATGCAAAACACTTCTAACACCTTCAGATATGTTTCTCTGTGTTGCAAAATAGCTTTTATTCATGCACAGACTGCAAAGTTAAAGTGGGACAGAGATTCAGCTTGCATTGCTGTAACCAGCTTTGTTCTGCGCTGAAAAGCTGTTTTCTGACATTTCAGGGTCTAACTTCAAAAATCATGCAAAACACTTCTAACACCTTCAGATATGTTTCTCTGTGTTGCAAAATAGCTTTTATTCATGCACAGAGTGTAAATTTAAAGTGGGACCAAGATTCAGCTTGCATTGCCTGAACCAACTTTGTTCTGCGCTGAAAAGCTGTTTTCTGACATTTCAGGGTCTAACTTCAAAAATCATGCAAAACACTTCTAACACCTTCAGATATGTTTCTCTGTGTTGCAAAATAGGTTTTATTCATGCACAGACTGCAAAGTTAAAGT
Organism: Garra rufa; assembly: GCF_049309525.1. Classification (NCBI taxonomy): domain Eukaryota; kingdom Metazoa; phylum Chordata; class Actinopteri; order Cypriniformes; family Cyprinidae; genus Garra; species Garra rufa. Next base: position 5,753,952 of record NW_027394276.1, on the reverse strand, counting down.
GGGACAGAGATTCAGCTTGCATTGCCTGAACCAACTTTGTTCTGCGCTGAAACGCTGTTTTCTGACATTTCAGTGTCTAACTTCAAAAATCATGCAAAACACTTCTAACACCTTCAGATATGTTTCTCTGTGTTGAAAAATAGGTTTTATTCATGCACAGAGTGTAAATTTAAAGTGAGACAGAGATTCAGCTTGCATTGCCTGAACCAACTTTTTTCTGCGCTGAAAAGCTGTTTTCTGACATTTCAGGGTCTAACTTCAAAAATCATGCAAAACTCTTCTAACACCTTCAGATATGTTTCCCTGTGTTGCAAAATAGGTTTTATTCATGCACAGAGTGTAAATTTAAAGTGAGACAGAGATTCAGCTTGCATTGCCTGAACCAACTTTTTTCTGCGCTGAAAAGCTGTTTTCTGACATTTCAGGGTCTAACTTCAAAAATCATGCAAAACACTTCTAACACCTTCAGTATGTTTCTCTGTGTTGCAAAATAGCTTTTATTCATGCACAGAGTGTAAATTTAAAGTGGGACCAAGATTCAGCTTGCATTGCCTGAACCAACTTTGTTCTGCGCTGAAAAGCTGTTTTCTGACATTTCAGGGTCTAACTTCAAAAATCATGCAAAACACTTCTAACACCTTCAGATATGTTTCTCTGTGTTGCAAAATAGGTTTTATTCATGCACAGACTGCAAAGTTAAAGTGGGACAGAGATTCAGCTTGCATTGCTGTAACCAGCTTTGTTCTGCGCTTAAAAGCTGTTTTCTGACACTTCAGGGTCTAACTTCAAAAATCATGCAAAACACTTCTAACACCTCTATGTTTCTCTGTGTTGCAAAATAGCTTTTATTCATGCACAGAGTGTAAATTTAAAGTGGGACCAAGATTCAGCTTGCATTGCCTGAACCAACTTTGTTCTGCGCTGAAAAGCTGTTTTCTGACATTTCAGGGTCTAACTTCAAAAATCATGCAAAACACTTCTAACACCTTCAGATATGTTTCTCTGTGTTGCAAAATAGGTTTTATTCATGCACAGACTACAAAGTTAAAGTGGGACAGAGATTCAGCTTGCATTGCTGGAACCAGCTTTGTTCTGCGTTGAAAAGCTGTTTTCTGACATTTCAGGGTCTAACTTCAAAAATCATGCAAAACACTTCTAACACCTTCAGATATGTTTCTCTGTGTTGCAAAATAGGTTTTTGTTCATGCACAGACTGCAAAGTTAAAGTGGGACAGAGATTCAGCTTGCATTGCCTGAACCAACTTTGTTCTGCGCTGAAACGCTGTTTTCTGACATTTCTGGGTCTAACTTCAAAAATCATGCAAAACACTTCTAACACCTTCAGATATGTTTCTCTGTGTTGCAAAATAGGTTTTATTCATGCACAGAGTGTAAATTTAAAGTGAGACAGAGATTCAGCTTGCATTGCCTGAACCAACTTTTTTCTGCGCTGAAAAGCTGTTTTCTGACATTTCAGGGTCTAACTTCAAAAATCATGCAAAACACTTCTAACACCTTCAGATATGTTTCCCTGTGTTGCAAAATAGGTTTTATTCATGCACAGAGTGTAAATTTAAAGTGAGACAGAGATTCAGCTTGCATTGCCTGAACCAACTTTTTTCTGCGCTGAAAAGCTGTTTTCTGACATTTCAGGGTCTAACTTCAAAAATCATGCAAAACACTTCTAACACCTTCAGATATGTTTCTCTGTGTTGCAAAATAGCTTTTATTCATGCACAGAGTGTAAATTTAAAGTGAGACAGAGATTCAGCTTGCATTGCCTGAACCAACTTTTTTCTGCGCTGAAAAGCTGTTTTCTGACATTTCAGGGTCTAACTTCAAAAATCATGCAAAACACTTCTAACACCTTCAGATATGTTTCTCTGTGTTGCAAAATAGGTTTTATTCATGCACAGACTGCAAAGTTAAAGTGGGACAGAGATTCAGCTTGCATTGCTGGAACCAGCTTTGTTCTGCGCTGAAAAGCTGTTTTCTGACATTTCAGGGTCTAACTTCAAAAATCATGCAAAACACTTCTAACACCTTCAGATATGTTTCTCTGTGTTGCAAAATAGGTTTTATTCATGCACAGACTGCAAAGTTAAAGTGGGACAGAGATTCAGCTTGCATTGCCTGAACCAACTTTGTTCTGCGCTGAAACGCTGTTTTCTGACATTTCAGGGTCTAACTTCAAAAATCATGCAAAACACTTCTAACACCTTCAGATATGTTTCTCTGTGTTGCAAAATAGGTTTTATTCATGCACAGAGTGTAAATTTAAAGTGAGACAGAGATTCAGCTTGCATTGCCTGAACCAACTTTTTTCTGCGCTGAAAAGCTGTTTTCTGACATTTCAGGGTCTAACTTCAAAAATCATGCAAAACACTTCTAACACCTTCAGATATGTTTCCCTGTGTTGCAAAATAGGTTTTATTCATGCACAGAGTGTAAATTTAAAGTGAGACAGAGATTCAGCTTGCATTGCCTGAACCAACTTTTTTCTGCGCTGAAAAGCTGTTTTCTGACATTTCAGGGTCTAACTTCAAAAATCATGCAAAACACTTCTAACACCTTCAGATATGTTTCTCTGTGTTGCAAAATAGCTTTTATTCATGCACAGAGTGTAAATTTAAAGTGGGACCAAGATTCAGCTTGCATTGCCTGAACCAACTTTGTTCTGCGCTGAAAAGCTGTTTTCTGACATTTCAGGGTCTAACTTCAAAAATCATGCAAAACACTTCTAACACCTTCAGATATGTTTCTCTGTGTTGCAAAATAGGTTTTATTCATGCACAGACTGCAAAGTTAAAGTGGGACAGAGATTCAGCTTGCATTGCTGTAACCAGCTTTGTTCTGCGCTGAAAAGCTGTTTTCTGACATTTCAGGGTCTAACTTCAAAAATCATGCAAAACACTTCTAACACCTTCAGATATGTTTCTCTGTGTTGCAAAATAGCTTTTATTCATGCACAGAGTGTAAATTTAAAGTGGGACCAAGATTCAGCTTGCATTGCCTGAACCAACTTTGTTCTGCGCTGAAAAGCTGTTTTCTGACATTTCAGGGTCAAACTTCAAAAATCATGCAAAACACTTCTAACACCTTCAGATATGTTTCTCTGTGTTGCAAAATAGCTTTTATTCATGCACAGACTGCAAAGTTAAAGTGGGACAGAGATTCAGCTTGCATTGCTGTAACCAGCTTTGTTCTGCGCTGAAAAGCTGTTTTCTGACATTTCAGGGTCTAACTTCAAAAATCATGCAAAACACTTCTAACACCTTCAGATATGTTTCTCTGTGTTGCAAAATAGCTTTTATTCATGCACAGAGTGTAAATTTAAAGTGAGAGAGAGATTCAGCTTGCATTGCCTGAACCAACTTTTTTCTGCGCTGAAAAGCTGTTTTCTGACATTTCAGGGTCTAACTTCAAAAATCATGCAAAACACTTCTAACACCTTCAGATATGTTTCTCTGTGTTGCAAAATAGGTTTTATTCATGCACAGACTGCAAAGTTAAAGTGGGACCAAGATTCAGCTTGCATTGCCTGAACCAACTTTGTTCTGCGCTGAAAAGCTGTTTTCTGACATTTCAGGGTCTAACTTCAAAAATCATGCAAAACACTTCTAACACCTTCAGATATGTTTCTCTGTGTTGCAAAATAGGTTTTATTCATGCACAGACTGCAAAGTTAAAGTGGGACAGAGATTCAGCTTGCATTGCCTGAACCAACTTTGTTCTGCGCTGAAACGCTGTTTTCTGACATTTCAGGGTCTAACTTCAAAAATCATGCAAAACACTTCTAACACCTTCAGATATGTTTCTCTGTGTTGCAAAATAGGTTTTATTCATGCACAGAGTGTAAATTTAAAGTGAGACAGAGATTCAGCTTGAATTGCCTGAACCAACTTTTTTCTGCGCTGAAAAGCTGTTTTCTGACATTTCAGGGTCTAACTTCAAAAATCATGCAAAACACTTCTAACACCTTCAGATATGTTTCCCTGTGTTGCAAAATAGGTTTTATTCATGCACAGAGTGTAAATTTAAAGTGAGACAGAGATTCAGCTTGCATTGCCTGAACCAACTTTTTTCTGCGCTGAAAAGCTGTTTTCTGACATTTCAGGGTCTAACTTCAAAAATCATGCAAAACACTTCTAACACCTTCAGATATGTTTCTCTGTGTTGCAAAATAGCTTTTATTCATGCACAGAGTGTAAATTTAAAGTGGGACCAAGATTCAGCTTGCATTGCCTGAACCAACTTTGTTCTGCGCTGAAAAGCTGTTCTCTGACATTTCAGGGTCTAACTTCAAAAATCATGCAAAACACTTCTAACACCTTCAGATATGTTTCTCTGTGTTGCAAAATAGGTTTTATTCATGCACAGACTGCAAAGTTAAAGTGGGACAGAGATTCAGCTTGCATTGCTGTAACCAGCTTTGTTCTGCGCTGAAAAGCTGTTTTCTGACATTTCAGGGTCTAACTTCAAAAATCATGCAAAACACTTCTAACACCTTCAGATATGTTTCTCTGTGTTGCAAAATAGCTTTTATTCATGCACAGAGTGTAAATTTAAAGTGGGACCAAGATTCAGCTTGCATTGCCTGAACCAACTTTGTTCTGCGCTGAAAAGCTGTTTTCTGACATTTCAGGGTCAAACTTCAAAAATCATGCAAAACACTTCTAACACCTTCAGATATGTTTCTCTGTGTTGCAAAATAGGTTTTATTCATGCACAGACTGCAAAGTTAAAGTGGGACAGAGATTCAGCTTGCATTGCTGTAACCAGCTTTGTTCTGCGCTGAAAAGCTGTTTTCTGACATTTCAGGGTCTAACTTCAAAAATCATGCAAAACACTTCTAACACCTTCAGATATGTTTCTCTGTGTTGCAAAATAGCTTTTATTCATGCACAGAGTGTAAATTTAAAGTGGGACCAAGATTCAGCTTGCATTGCCTGAACCAACTTTGTTCTGCGCTGAAAAGCTGTTTTCTGACATTTCAGGGTCAAACTTCAAAAATCATGCAAAACACTTCTAACACCTTCAGATATGTTTCTCTGTGTTGCAAAATAGCTTTTATTCATGCACAGACTGCAAAGTTAAAGTGGGACAGAGATTCAGCTTGCATTGCTGTAACCAGCTTTGTTCTGCGCTGAAAAGCTGTTTTCTGACATTTCAGGGTCTAACTTCAAAAATCATGCAAAACACTTCTAACACCTTCAGATATGTTTCTCTGTGTTGCAAAATAGCTTTTATTCATGCACAGAGTGTAAATTTAAAGTGGGACCAAGATTCAGCTTGCATTGCCTGAACCAACTTTGTTCTGCGCTGAAAAGCTGTTTTCTGACATTTCAGGGTCTAACTTCAAAAATCATGCAAAACACTTCTAACACCTTCAGATATGTTTCTCTGTGTTGCAAAATAGCTTTTATTCATGCACAGAGTGTAAATTTAAAGTGAGACAGAGATTCAGCTTGCATTGCCTGAACCAACTTTTTTCTGCGCTGAAAAGCTGTTTTCTGACATTTCAGGGTCTAACTTCAAAAATCATGCAAAACACTTCTAACACCTTCAGATATGTTTCTCTGTGTTGCAAAATAGGTTTTATTCATGCACAGAGTGTAAATTTAAAGTGAGACAGAGATTCAGCTTGCATTGCCTGAACCAACTTTTTTCTGCGCTGAAAAGCTGTTTTCTGACATTTCAGGGTCTAACTTCAAAAATCATGCAAAACACTTCTAACACCTTCAGATATGTTTCCCTGTGTTGCAAAATAGGTTTTATTCATGCACAGAGTGTAAATTTAAAGTGAGACAGAGATTCAGCTTGCATTGCCTGAACCAACTTTTTTCTGCGCTGAAAAGCTGTTTTCTGACATTTCAGGGTCTAACTTCAAAAATCATGCAAAACACTTCTAGCACCTTCAGATATGTTTCTCTGTGTTGCAAAATACCTTTTATTCATGCACAGACTGCAAAGTTAAAGTGGGACAGAGATTCAGCTTGCATTGCTGTAACCAGCTTTGTTCTGCGCTGAAAAGCTGTTTTCTGACATTTCAGGGTCTAACTTCAAAAATCATGCAAAACACTTCTAACACCTTCAGATATGTTTCTCTGTGTTGCAAAATAGCTTTTATTCATGCACAGAGTGTAAATTTAAAGTGGGACCAAGATTCAGCTTGCATTGCCTGAACCAACTTTGTTCTGCGCTGAAAAGCTGTTTTCTGACATTTCAGGGTCAAACTTCAAAAATCATGCAAAACACTTATAACACCTTCAGATATGTTTCTCTGTGTTGCAAAATAGCTTTTATTCATGCACAGACTGCAAAGTTAAAGTGGGACAGAGATTCAGCTTGCATTGCTGTAACCAGCTTTGTTCTGCGCTGAAAAGCTGTTTTCTGACATTTCAGGGTCTAACTTCAAAAATAATGCAAAACACTTCTAACACCTTCAGATATGTTTCTCTGTGTTGCAAAATAGCTTTTATTCATGCACAGAGTGTAAATTTAAAGTGGGACCAAGATTCAGCTTGCATTGCCTGAACCAACTTTGTTCTGCGCTGAAAAGCTGTTTTCTGACATTTCAGGGTCTAACTTCAAAAATCATGCATAACACTTCTAACACCTTCAGATATGTTTCTCTGTGTTGCAAAATAGGTTTTATTCATGCACAGACTGCAAAGTTAAAGTGGGACAGAGATTCAGCTTGCATTGCCTGAACCAACTTTGTTCTGCGCTGAAACGCTGTTTTCTGACACTTGAGGGTCTAACTTCAAAAATCATGCAAAACACTTCTAACACCTTCAGATATGTTTCTCTGTGTTGCAAAATAGCTTTTATTCATGCACAGAGTGTAAATTTAAAGTGAGACAGAGATTCAGCTTGCATTGCCTGAACCAACTTTTTTCTGCGCTGAAAAGCTGTTTTCTGACATTTCAGGGTCTAACTTCAAAAATCATGCAAAACACTTCTAACACCTTCAGATATGTTTCCCTGTGTTGCAAAATAGGTTTTATTCATGCACAGAGTGTAAATTTAAAGTGAGACAGAGATTCAGCTTGCATTGCCTGAACCAACTTTTTTCTGCGCTGAAAAGCTGTTTTCTGACATTTCAGGGTCTAACTTCAAAAATCATGCAAAACACTTCTAACACCTTCAGATATGTTTCTCTGTGTTGCAAAATAGCTTTTATTCATGCACAGAGTGTAAATTTAAAGTGGGACCAAGATTCAGCTTGCATTGCCTGAACCAACTTTGTTCTGCGCTGAAAAGCTGTTTTCTGACATTTCAGGGTCTAACTTCAAAAATCATGCAAAACACTTCTAACACCTTCAGATATGTTTCTCTGTGTTGCAAAATAGCTTTTATTCATGCACAGAGTGTAAATTTAAAGTGGGACCAAGATTCAGCTTGCATTGCCTGAACCAACTTTGTTCTGCGCTGAAAAGCTGTTTTCTGACATTTCAGGGTCTAACTTCAAAAATCATGCAAAACACTTCTAACACCTTCAGATATGTTTCTCTGTGTTGCAAAATAGGTTTTATTCATGCACAGACTGCAAAGTTAAAGTGGGACAGAGATTCAGCTTGCATTGCTGTAACCAGCTTTGTTCTGCGCTGAAAAGCTGTTTTCTGACATTTCAGGGTCTAACTTCAAAAATCATGCAAAACACTTCTAACACCTTCAGATATGTTTCTCTGTGTTGCAAAATAGCTTTTATTCATGCACAGAGTGCAAAGTTAAAGTGGGACAGAGATTCAGCTTGCATTGCTGGAACCAGCTTTGTTCTGCGCTGAAAAGCTGTTTTCTGACATTTCAGGGTCTAACTTCAAAAATCATGCAAAACACTTCTAACACCTTCAGATATGTTTCTCTGTGTTGCAAAATAGGTTTTATTCATGCACAGACTGCAAAGTTAAAGTGGGACAGAGATTCAGCTTGCATTGCCTGAACCAACTTTGTTCTGCGCTGAAACGCTGTTTTCTGACATTTCAGGGTCTAACTTCAAAAATCATGCAAAACACTTCTAACACCTTCAGATATGTTTCTCTGTGTTGCAAAATAGGTTTTATTCATGCACAGAGTGTAAATTTAAAGTGAGACAGAGATTCAGCTTGCATTGCCTGAACCAACTTTTTTCTGCGCTGAAAAGCTGTTTTCTGACATTTCAGGGTCTAACTTCAAAAATCATGCAAAACACTTCTAACACCTTCAGATATGTTTCCCTGTGTTGCAAAATAGGTTTTATTCATGCACAGAGTGTAAATTTAAAGTGAGACAGAGATTCAGCTTGCATTGCCTGAACCAACTTTTTTCTGCGCTGAAAAGCTGTTTTCTGACATTTCAGGGTCTAACTTCAAAAATCATGCAAAACACTTCTAACACCTTCAGATATGTTTCTCTGTGTTGCAAAATAGCTTTTATTCATGCACAGAGTGTAAATTTAAAGTGGGACCAAGATTCAGCTTGCATTGCCTGAACCAACTTTGTTCTGCGCTGAAAAGCTGTTTTCTGACATTTCAGGGTCTAACTTCAAAAATCATGCAAAACACTTCTAACACCTTCAGATATGTTTCTCTGTGTTGCAAAATAGCTTTTATTCATGCACAGAGTGTAAATTTAAAGTGGGACCAAGATTCAGCTTGCATTGCCTGAACCAACTTTGTTCTGCGCTGAAAAGCTGTTTTCTGACATTTCAGGGTCTAACTTCAAAAATCATGCAAAACACTTCTAACACCTTCAGATATGTTTCTCTGTGTTGCAAAATAGGTTTTATTCATGCACAGACTGCAAAGTTAAAGTGGGACAGAGATTCAGCTTGCATTGCTGGAACCAGCTTTGTTCTGCGCTGAAAAGCTGTTTTCTGACATTTCAGGGTCTAACTTCAAAAATCATGTAAAACACTTCTAACACCTTCAGATATGTTTCTCTGTGTTGCAAAATAGGTTTTATTCATGCACAGACTGCAAAGTTAAAGTGGGACAGAGATTCAGCTTGCATTGCCTGAACCAACTTTGTTCTGCGCTGAAACGCTGTTTTCTGACATTTCAGGGTCTAACTTCAAAAATCATGCAAAACACTTCTAACACCTTCAGATATGTTTCTCTGTGTTGCAAAATAGGTTTTATTCATGCACAGAGTGTAAATTTAAAGTGAGACAGAGATTCAGCTTGCATTGCCTGAACCAACTTTTTTCTGCACTGAAAAGCTGTTTTCTGACATTTCAGGGTCTAACTTCAAAAATCATGCAAAACACTTCTAACACCTTCAGATATGTTTCCCTGTGTTGCAAAATAGGTTTTATTCATGCACAGAGTGTAAATTTAAAGTGAGACAGAGATTCAGCTTGCATTGCCTGAACCAACTTTTTTCTGTGCTGAAAAGCTGTTTTCTGACATTTCAGGGTCTAACTTCAAAAATCATGCAAAACACTTCTAACACCTTCAGATATGTTTCTCTGTGTTGCAAAATAGCTTTTATTCATGCACAGAGTGTAAATTTAAAGTGGGACCAAGATTCAGCTTGCATTGCCTGAACCAACTTTGTTCTGCGCTGAAAAGCTGTTTTCTGACATTTCAGGGTCTAACTTCAAAAATCATGCAAAACACTTCTAACACCTTCAGATATGTTTCTCTGTGTTGCAAAATAGGTTTTATTCATGCACAGACTGCAAAGTTAAAGTGGGACAGAGATTCAGCTTGCATTGCTGGAACAGCTTTGTTCTGCGCTGAAAAGCTGTTTTCTGACATTTCAGGGTCTAACTTCAAAAATCATGCAAAACACTTCTAACACCTTCAGATATGTTTCTCTGTGTTGCAAAATAGGTTTTATTCATGCACAGACTGCAAAGTTAAAGTGGGACAGAGATTCAGCCTGCATTGCCTGAACCAACTTTGTTCTGCGCTGAAACGCTGTTTTCTGACATTTCAGGGTCTAACTTCAAAAATCATGCAAAACACTTCTAACACCTTCAGATATGTTTCTCTGTGTTGCAAAATAGCTTTTATTCATGCACAGAGTGTAAATTTAAAGTGGGACCAAGATTCAGCTTGCATTGCCTGAACCAACTTTGTTCTGCGCTGAAAAGCTGTTTTCTGACATTTCAGGGTCTAACTTCAAAAATCATGCAAAACACTTCTAACACCTTCAGATATGTTTCCCTGTGTTGCAAAATAGGTTTTATTCATGCACAGAGTGTAAATTTAAAGTGAGACAGAGATTCAGCTTGCATTGCCTGAACCAACTTTTTTCTGTGCTGAAAAGCTGTTTTCTGACATTTCAGGGTCTAACTTCAAAAATCATGCAAAACACTTCTAACACCTTCAGATATGTTTCTCTGTGTTGCAAAATAGGTTTTATTCATGCACAGACTGCAAAGTTAAAGTGGGACAGAGATTCAGCTTGCATTGCTGGAACAGCTTTGTTCTGCGCTGAAAAGCTGTTTTCTGACATTTCAGGGTCTAACTTCAAAAATCATGCAAAACACTTCTAACACCTTCAGATATGTTTCTCTGTGTTGCAAAATAGGTTTTATTCATGCACAGACTGCAAAGTTAAAGTGGGACAGAGATTCAGCCTGCATTGCCTGAACCAACTTTGTTCTGCGCTGAAACGCTGTTTTCTGACATTTCAGGGTCTAACTTCAAAAATCATGCAAAACACTTCTAACACCTTCAGATATGTTTCTCTGTGTTGCAAAATAGCTTTTATTCATGCACAGAGTGTAAATTTAAAGTGGGACCAAGATTCAGCTTGCATTGCCTGAACCAACTTTGTTCTGCGCTGAAAAGCTGTTTTCTGACATTTCAGGGTCTAACTTCAAAAATCATGCAAAACACTTCTAACACCTTCAGATATGTTTCTCTGTGTTGCAAAATAGGTTTTATTCATGCACAGACTGCAAAGTTAAAGTGGGACAGAGATTCAGCTTGCATTGCTGGAACCAGCTTTGTTCTGCGCTGAAAAGCTGTTTTCTGACATTTCAGGGTCTAACTTCAAAAATCATGCAAAACACTTCTAACACCTTCAGATATGTTTCTCTGTGTTGCAAAATAGCTTTTATTCATGCACAGAGTGCAAAGTTAAAGTGGGACAGAGATTCAGCTTGCATTGCTGGAACCAGCTTTGTTCTGCGCTGAAAAGCTGTTTTCTGACATTTCAGGGTCTAACTTCAAAAATCATGCAAAACACTTCTAACACCTTCAGATATGTTTCTCTGTGTTGCAAAATAGGTTTTATTCATGCACAGACTGCAAAGTTAAAGTGGGACAGAGATTCAGCTTGCATTGCCTGAACCAACTTTGTTCTGCGCTGAAACGCTGTTTTCTGACATTTCAGGGTCTAACTTCAAAAATCATGCAAAACACTTCTAACACCTTCAGATATGTTTCTCTGTGTTGCAAAATAGGTTTTATTCATGCACAGAGTGTAAATTTAAAGTGAGACAGAGATTCAGCTTGCATTGCCTGAACCAACTTTTTTCTGCGCTGAAAAGCTGTTTTCTGACATTTCAGGGTCTAACTTCAAAAATCATGCAAAACACTTCTAACACCTTCAGATATGTTTCTCTGTGTTGCAAAATAGCTTTTATTCATGCACAGAGTGTAAATTTAAAGTGGGACCAAGATTCAGCTTGCATTTCCTGAACCAACTTTGTTCTGCGCTGAAAAGCTGTTTTCTGACATTTCAGGGTCTAACTTCAAAAATCATGCAAAACACTTCTAACACCTTCAGATATGTTTCTCTGTGTTGCAAAATAGGTTTTATTCATGCACAGACTGCAAAGTTAAAGTGGGACAGAGATTCAGCTTGCATTGCTGTAACCAGCTTTGTTCTGCGCTGAAAAGCTGTTTTCTGACATTTCAGGGTCTAACTTCAAAAATCATGCAAAACACTTCTAACACCTTCAGATATGTTTCTCTGTGTTGCAAAATAGGTTTTATTCATGCACAGACTGCAAAGTTAAAGTGGGACAGAGATTCAGCTTGCATTGCCTGAACCAACTTTGTTCTGCGCTGAAACGCTGTTTTCTGACATTTCAGGGTCTAACTTCAAAAATCATGCAAAACACTTCTAACACCTTCAGATATGTTTCTCTGTGTTGCAAAATAGGTTTTATTCATGCACAGAGTGTAAATTTAAAGTGAGACAGAGATTCAGCTTGCATTGCCTGAACCAACTTTTTTCTGCGCTGAAAAGCTGTTTTCTGACATTTCAGGGTCTAACTTCAAAAATCATGCAAAACACTTCTAACACCTTCAGATATGTTTCTCTGTGTTGCAAAATAGCTTTTATTCATGCACAGAGTGTAAATTTAAAGTGGGACCAAGATTCAGCTTGCATTGCCTGAACCAACTTTGTTCTGCGCTGAAAAGCTGTTTTCTGACATTTCAGGGTCTAACTTCAAAAATCATGCAAAACACTTCTAACACCTTCAGATATGTTTCTCTGTGTTGCAAAATAGGTTTTATTCATGCACAGACTGCAAAGTTAAAGTGGGACAGAGATTCAGCTTGCATTGCTGGAACCAGCTTTGTTCTGCGCTGAAAAGCTGTTTTCTGACATTTCAGGGTCTAACTTCAAAAATCATGCAAAACACTTCTAACACCTTCAGATATGTTTCTCTGTGTTGCAAAATAGGTTTTATTCATGCACAGACTGCAAAGTTAAAGTGGGACAGAGATTCAGCTTGCATTGCCTGAACCAACTTTGTTCTGCGCTGAAACGCTGTTTTCTGACATTTCAGGGTCTAACTTCAAAAATCATGCAAAACACTTCTAACACCTTCAGATATGTTTCTCTGTGTTGCAAAATAGGTTTTATTCATGCACAGAGTGTAAATTTAAAGTGAGACAGAGATTCAGCTTGCATTGCCTGAACCAACTTTTTTCTGCGCTGAAAAGCTGTTTTCTGACATTTCAGGGTCTAACTTCAAAAATCATGCAAAACACTTCTAACACCTTCAGATATGTTTCCCTGTGTTGCAAAATAGGTTTTATTCATGCACTGAGTGTAAATTTAAAGTGAGACAGAGATTCAGCTTGCATTGCCTGAACCAACTTTTTTCTGCGCTGAAAAGCTGTTTTCTGACATTTCAGGGTCTAACTTCAAAAATCATGCAAAACACTTCTAACACCTTCAGATATGTTTCTCTGTGTTGCAAAATAGCTTTTATTCATGCACAGAGTGTAAATTTAAAGTGGGACCAAGATTCAGCTTGCATTGCCTGAACCAACTTTGTTCTGCGCTGAAAAGCTGTTTTCTGACATTTCAGGGTCTAACTTCAAAAATCATGCAAAACACTTCTAACACCTTCAGATATGTTTCTCTGTGTTGCAAAATAGGTTTTATTCATGCACAGACTGCAAAGTTAAAGTGGGACAGAGATTCAGCTTGCATTGCTGTAACCAGCTTTGTTCTGCGCTGAAAAGCTGTTTTCTGACATTTCAGGGTCTAACTTCAAAAATCATGCAAAACACTTCTAACACCTTCAGATATGTTTCTCTGTGTTGCAAAATAGCTTTTATTCATGCACAGAGTGTAAATTTAAAGTGGGACCAAGATTCAGCTTGCATTGCCTGAACCAACTTTGTTCTGCGCTGAAAAGCTGTTTTCTGACATTTCAGGGTCAAACTTCAAAAATCATGCAAAACACTTCTAACACCTTCAGATATGTTTCTCTGTGTTGCAAAATAGCTTTTATTCATGCACAGACTGCAAAGTTAAAGTGGGACAGAGATTCAGCTTGCATTGCTGTAACCAGCTTTGTTCTGCGCTGAAAAGCTGTTTTCTGACATTTCAGGGTCTAACTTCAAAAATCATGCAAAACACTTCTAACACCTTCAGATATGTTTCTCTGTGTTGCAAAATAGCTTTTATTCATGCACAGAGTGTAAATTTAAAGTGGGACCAAGATTCAGCTTGCATTGCCTGAACCAACTTTGTTCTGCGCTGAAAAGCTGTTTTCTGACATTTCAGGGTCTAACTTCAAAAATCATGCAAAACACTTCTAACACCTTCAGATATGTTTCTCTGTGTTGCAAAATAGGTTTTATTCATGCACAGACTGCAAAGTTAAAGTGGGACAGAGATTCAGCTTGCATTGCCTGAACCAACTTTGTTCTGCGCTGAAACGCTGTTTTCTGACATTTGAGGGTCTAACTTCAAAAATCATGCAAAACACTTCTAACACCTTCAGATATGTTTCTCTGTGTTGCAAAATAGCTTTTATTCATGCACAGAGTGTAAATTTAAAGTGAGACAGAGATTCAGCTTGCATTGCCTGAACCAACTTTTTTCTGCGCTGAAAAGCTGTTTTCTGACATTTCAGGGTCTAACTTCAAAAATCATGCAAAACACTTCTAACACCTTCAGATATGTTTCCCTGTGTTGCAAAATAGGTTTTATTCATGCACAGAGTGTAAATTTAAAGTGAGACAGAGATTCAGCTTGCATTGCCTGAACCAACTTTTTTCTGCGCTGAAAAGCTGTTTTCTGACATTTCAGGGTCTAACTTCAAAAATCATGCAAAACACTTCTAACACCTTCAGATATGTTTCTCTGTGTTGCAAAATAGCTTTTATTCATGCACAGAGTGTAAATTTAAAGTGGGACCAAGATTCAGCTTGCATTGCCTGAACCAACTTTGTTCTGCGCTGAAAAGCTGTTTTCTGACATTTCAGGGTCTAACTTCAAAAATCATGCAAAACACTTCTAACACCTTCAGATATGTTTCTCTGTGTTGCAAAATATGTTTTATTCATGCACAGACTGCAAAGTTAAAGTGGGACAGAGATTCAGCTTGCATTGCTGTAACCAGCTTTGTTCTGCGCTGAAAAGCTGTTTTCTGACATTTCAGGGTCTAACTTCAAAAATCATGCAAAACACTTCTAACACCTTCAGATATGTTTCTCTGTGTTGCAAAATAGCTTTTATTCATGCACAGAGTGCAAAGTTAAAGTGGGACAGAGATTCAGCTTGCATTGCTGGAACCAGCTTTGTTCTGCGCTGTGAAAAGCTGTTTTCTGACATTTCAGGGTCTAACTTCAAAAATCATGCAAAACACTTCTAACACCTTCAGATATGTTTCTCTGTGTTGCAAAATAGGTTTTATTCATGCACAGACTGCAAAGTTAAAGTGGGACAGAGATTCAGCTTGCATTGCCTGAACCAACTTTGTTCTGCGCTGAAACGCTGTTTTCTGACATTTCAGGGTCTAACTTCAAAAATCATGCAAAACACTTCTAACACCTTCAGATATGTTTCTCTGTGTTGCAAAATAGGTTTTATTCATGCACAGAGTGTAAATTTAAAGTGAGACAGAGATTCAGCTTGCATTGCCTGAACCAACTTTTTTTCTGCGCTGAAAAGCTGTTTTCTGACATTTCAGGGTCTAACTTCAAAAATCATGCAAAACACTTCTAACACCTTCAGATATGTTTCTCTGTGTTGCAAAATAGCTTTTATTCATGCACAGAGTGTAAATTTAAAGTGGGACCAAGATTCAGCTTGCATTGCCTGAACCAACTTTGTTCTGCGCTGAAAAGCTGTTTTCTGACATTTCAGGGTCTAACTTCAAAAATCATGCAAAACACTTCTAACACCTTCAGATATGTTTCTCTGTGTTGCAAAATAGGTTTTATTCATGCACAGACTGCAAAGTTAAAGTGGGACAGAGATTCAGCTTGCATTGCCTGAACCAACTTTGTTCTGCGCTGAAACGCTGTTTTCTGACATTTCAGGGTCTAACTTCAAAAATCATGCAAAACACTTCTAACACCTTCAGATATGTTTCTCTGTGTTGCAAAATAGCTTTTATTCATGCACAGAGTGTAATTTTAAAGTGAGACAGAGATTCAGCTTGCATTGCCTGAACCAACTTTTTTCTGCGCTGAAAAGCCGTTTTCTGACATTTCAGGGTCTAACTTCAAAAATCATGCAAAACACTTCTAACACCTTCAGATATGTTTCCCTGTGTTGCAAAATAGGTTTTATTCATGCACAGAGTGTAAATTTAAAGTGAGACAGAGATTCAGCTTGCATTGCCTGAACCAACTTTTTTCTGCGCTGAAAAGCTGTTTTCTGACATTTCAGGGTCTAACTTCAAAAATCATGCAAAACACTTCTAACACCTTCAGATATGTTTCTCTGTGTTGCAAAATAGCTTTTATTCATGCACAGAGTGTAAATTTAAAGTGGGACCAAGATTCAGCTTGCATTGCCTGAACCAACTTTGTTCTGCGCTGAAAAGCTGTTTTCTGACATTTCAGGGTCTAACTTCAAAAATCATGCAAAACACTTCTAACACCTTCAGATATGTTTCTCTGTGTTGCAAAATAGGTTTTATTCATGCACAGACTGCAAAGTTAAAGTGGGACAGAGATTCAGCTTGCATTGCTGTAACCAGCTTTGTTCTGCGCTGAAAAGCTGTTTTCTGACATTTCAGGGTCTAACTTCAAAAATCATGCAAAACACTTCTAACACCTTCAGATATGTTTCTCTGTGTTGCAAAATAGGTTTTATTCATGCACAGACTGCAAAGTTAAAGTGGGACAGAGATTCAGCTTGCATTGCCTGAACCAACTTTGTTCTGCGCTGAAACGCTGTTTTCTGACATTTCAGGGTCTAACTTCAAAAATCATGCAAAACACTTCTAACACCTTCAGATATGTTTCTCTGTGTTGCAAAATAGGTTTTATTCATGCACAGAGTGTAAATTTAAAGTGAGACAGAGATTCAGCTTGCATTGCCTGAACCAACTTTTTTCTGCGCTGAAAAGCTGTTTTCTGACATTTCAGGGTCTAACTTCAAAAATCATGCAAAACACTTCTAACACCTTCAGATATGTTTCTCTGTGTTGCAAAATAGGTTTTATTCATGCACAGAGTGTAAATTTAAAGTGAGACAGAGATTCAGCTTGCATTGCCTGAACCAACTTTTTTCTGCGCTGAAAAGCTGTTTTCTGACATTTCAGGGTCTAACTTCAAAAATCATGCAAAACACTTCTAACACCTTCAGATATGTTTCCCTGTGTTGCAAAATAGGTTTTATTCATGCACTGAGTGTAAATTTAAAGTGAGACAGAGATTCAGCTTGCATTGCCTGAACCAACTTTTTTCTGCGCTGAAAAGCTGTTTTCTGACATTTCAGGGTCTAACTTCAAAAATCATGCAAAACACTTCTAACACCTTCAGATATGTTTCTCTGTGTTGCAAAATAGCTTTTATTCATGCACAGAGTGTAAATTTAAAGTGGGACCAAGATTCAGCTTGCATTGCCTGAACCAACTTTGTTCTGCGCTGAAAAGCTGTTTTCTGACATTTCAGGGTCTAACTTCAAAAATCATGCAAAACACTTCTAACACCTTCAGATATGTTTCTCTGTGTTGCAAAATAGGTTTTATTCATGCACAGACTGCAAAGTTAAAGTGGGACAGAGATTCAGCTTGCATTGCTGTAACCAGCTTTGTTCTGCGCTGAAAAGCTGTTTTCTGACATTTCAGGGTCTAACTTCAAAAATCATGCAAAACACTTCTAACACCTTCAGATATGTTTCTCTGTGTTGCAAAATAGCTTTTATTCATGCACAGAGTGTAAATTTAAAGTGGGACCAAGATTCAGCTTGCATTGCCTGAACCAACTTTGTTCTGCGCTGAAAAGCTGTTTTCTGACATTTCAGGGTCAAACTTCAAAAATCATGCAAAACACTTCTAACACCTTCAGATATGTTTCTCTGTGTTGCAAAATAGCTTTTATTCATGCACAGACTGCAAAGTTAAAGTGGGACAGAGATTCAGCTTGCATTGCTGTAACCAGCTTTGTTCTGCGCTGAAAAGCTGTTTTCTGACATTTCAGGGTCTAACTTCAAAAATCATGCAAAACACTTCTAACACCTTCAGATATGTTTCTCTGTGTTGCAAAATAGCTTTTATTCATGCACAGAGTGTAAATTTAAAGTGGGACCAAGATTCAGCTTGCATTGCCTGAACCAACTTTGTTCTGCGCTGAAAAGCTGTTTTCTGACATTTCAGGGTCTAACTTCAAAAATCATGCAAAACACTTCTAACACCTTCAGATATGTTTCTCTGTGTTGCAAAATAGGTTTTATTCATGCACAGACTGCAAAGTTAAAGTGGGACAGAGATTCAGCTTGCATTGCCTGAACCAACTTTGTTCTGCGCTGAAACGCTGTTTTCTGACATTTGAGGGTCTAACTTCAAAAATCATGCAAAACACTTCTAACACCTTCAGATATGTTTCTCTGTGTTGCAAAATAGCTTTTATTCATGCACAGAGTGTAAATTTAAAGTGAGACAGAGATTCAGCTTGCATTGCCTGAACCAACTTTTTTCTGCGCTGAAAAGCTGTTTTCTGACATTTCAGGGTCTAACTTCAAAAATCATGCAAAACACTTCTAACACCTTCAGATATGTTTCCCTGTGTTGCAAAATAGGTTTTATTCATGCACAGAGTGTAAATTTAAAGTGAGACAGAGATTCAGCTTGCATTGCCTGAACCAACTTTTTTCTGCGCTGAAAAGCTGTTTTCTGACATTTCAGGGTCTAACTTCAAAAATCATGCAAAACACTTCTAACACCTTCAGATATGTTTCTCTGTGTTGCAAAATAGCTTTTATTCATGCACAGAGTGTAAATTTAAAGTGGGACCAAGATTCAGCTTGCATTGCCTGAACCAACTTTGTTCTGCGCTGAAAAGCTGTTTTCTGACATTTCAGGGTCTAACTTCAAAAATCATGCAAAACACTTCTAACACCTTCAGATATGTTTCTCTGTGTTGCAAAATATGTTTTATTCATGCACAGACTGCAAAGTTAAAGTGGGACAGAGATTCAGCTTGCATTGCTGTAACCAGCTTTGTTCTGCGCTGAAAAGCTGTTTTCTGACATTTCAGGGTCTAACTTCAAAAATCATGCAAAACACTTCTAACACCTTCAGATATGTTTCTCTGTGTTGCAAAATAGCTTTTATTCATGCACAGAGTGCAAAGTTAAAGTGGGACAGAGATTCAGCTTGCATTGCTGGAACCAGCTTTGTTCTGCGCTGTGAAAAGCTGTTTTCTGACATTTCAGGGTCTAACTTCAAAAATCATGCAAAACACTTCTAACACCTTCAGATATGTTTCTCTGTGTTGCAAAATAGGTTTTATTCATGCACAGACTGCAAAGTTAAAGTGGGACAGAGATTCAGCTTGCATTGCCTGAACCAACTTTGTTCTGCGCTGAAACGCTGTTTTCTGACATTTCAGGGTCTAACTTCAAAAATCATGCAAAACACTTCTAACACCTTCAGATATGTTTCTCTGTGTTGCAAAATAGGTTTTATTCATGCACAGAGTGTAAATTTAAAGTGAGACAGAGATTCAGCTTGCATTGCCTGAACCAACTTTTTTCTGCGCTGAAAAGCTGTTTTCTGACATTTCAGGGTCTGACTTCAAAAATCATGCAAAACACTTCTAACACCTTCAGATATGTTTCCCTGTGTTGCAAAATAGGGTTTATTCATGCACAGAGTGTAAATTTAAAGTGAGACAGAGATTCAGCTTGCATTGCCTGAACCAACTTTTTTCTGCGCTGAAAAGCTGTTTTCTGACATTTCAGGGTCTAACTTCAAAAATCATGCAAAACACTTCTAACACCTTCAGATATGTTTCTCTGTGTTGCAAAATAGCTTTTATTCATGCACAGAGTGTAAATTTAAAGTGGGACCAAGATTCAGCTTGCATTGCCTGAACCAACTTTGTTCTGCGCTGAAAAGCTGTTTTCTGACATTTCAGGGTCTAACTTCAAAAATCATGCAAAACACTTCTAACACCTTCAGATATGTTTCTCTGTGTTGCAAAATAGGTTTTATTCATGCACAGACTGCAAAGTTAAAGTGGGACAGAGATTCAGCTTGCATTGCTGTAACCAGCTTTGTTCTGCGCTGAAAAGCTGTTTTCTGACATTTCAGGGTCTAACTTCAAAAATCATGCAAAACACTTCTAACACCTTCAGATATGTTTCTCTGTGTTGCAAAATAGGTTTTATTCATGCACAGAGTGTAAATTTAAAGTGAGACAGAGATTCAGCTTGCATTGCCTGAACCAACTTTTTTTCTGCGCTGAAAAGCTGTTTTCTGACATTTCAGGGTCTAACTTCAAAAATCATGCAAAACACTTCTAACACCTTCAGATATGTTTCTCTGTGTTGCAAAATAGCTTTTATTCATGCACAGAGTGTAAATTTAAAGTGGGACCAAGATTCAGCTTGCATTGCCTGAACCAACTTTGTTCTGCGCTGAAAAGCTGTTTTCTGACATTTCAGGGTCTAACTTCAAAAATCATGCAAAACACTTCTAACACCTTCAGATATGTTTCTCTGTGTTGCAAAATAGGTTTTATTCATGCACAGACTGCAAAGTTAAAGTGGGACAGAGATTCAGCTTGCATTGCCTGAACCAACTTTGTTCTGCGCTGAAACGCTGTTTTCTGACATTTCAGGGTCTAACTTCAAAAATCATGCAAAACACTTCTAACACCTTCAGATATGTTTCTCTGTGTTGCAAAATAGCTTTTATTCATGCACAGAGTGTAATTTTAAAGTGAGACAGAGATTCAGCTTGCATTGCCTGAACCAACTTTTTTCTGCGCTGAAAAGCCGTTTTCTGACATTTCAGGGTCTAACTTCAAAAATCATGCAAAACACTTCTAACACCTTCAGATATGTTTCCCTGTGTTGCAAAATAGGTTTTATTCATGCACAGAGTGTAAATTTAAAGTGAGACAGAGATTCAGCTTGCATTGCCTGAACCAACTTTTTTCTGCGCTGAAAAGCTGTTTTCTGACATTTCAGGGTCTAACTTCAAAAATCATGCAAAACACTTCTAACACCTTCAGATATGTTTCTCTGTGTTGCAAAATAGCTTTTATTCATGCACAGAGTGTAAATTTAAAGTGGGACCAAGATTCAGCTTGCATTGCCTGAACCAACTTTGTTCTGCGCTGAAAAGCTGTTTTCTGACATTTCAGGGTCTAACTTCAAAAATCATGCAAAACACTTCTAACACCTTCAGATATGTTTCTCTGTGTTGCAAAATAGGTTTTATTCATGCACAGACTGCAAAGTTAAAGTGGGACAGAGATTCAGCTTGCATTGCTGTAACCAGCTTTGTTCTGCGCTGAAAAGCTGTTTTCTGACATTTCAGGGTCTAACTTCAAAAATCATGCAAAACACTTCTAACACCTTCAGATATGTTTCTCTGTGTTGCAAAATAGGTTTTATTCATGCACAGACTGCAAAGTTAAAGTGGGACAGAGATTCAGCTTGCATTGCCTGAACCAACTTTGTTCTGCGCTGAAACGCTGTTTTCTGACATTTCAGGGTCTAACTTCAAAAATCATGCAAAACACTTCTAACACCTTCAGATATGTTTCTCTGTGTTGCAAAATAGGTTTTATTCATGCACAGAGTGTAAATTTAAAGTGAGACAGAGATTCAGCTTGCATTGCCTGAACCAACTTTTTTCTGCGCTGAAAAGCTGTTTTCTGACATTTCAGGGTCTAACTTCAAAAATCATGCAAAACACTTCTAACACCTTCAGATATGTTTCTCTGTGTTGCAAAATAGGTTTTATTCATGCACAGACTGCAAAGTTAAAGTGGGACAGAGATTCAGCTTGCATTGCTGTAACCAGCTTTGTTCTGCGCTGAAAAGCTGTTTTCTGACATTTCAGGGTCTAACTTCAAAAATCATGCAAAACACTTCTAACACCTTCAGATATGTTTCTCTGTGTTGCAAAATAGCTTTTATTCATGCACAGAGTGTAAATTTAAAGTGGGACCAAGATTCAGCTTGCATTGCCTGAACCAACTTTGTTCTGCGCTGAAAAGCTGTTTTCTGACATTTCAGGGTCCAACTTCAAAAATCATGCAAAACACTTCTAACACCTTCAGATATGTTTCTCTGTGTTGCAAAATAGGTTTTATTCATGCACAGACTGCAAAGTTAAAGTGGGACAGAGATTCAGCTTGCATTGCTGGAACCAGCTTTGTTCTGCGCTGAAAAGCTGTTTTCTGACATTTCAGGGTCTAACTTCAAAAATCATGCAAAACACTTCTAACACCTTCAGATATGTTTCTCTGTGTTGCAAAATAGGTTTTATTCATGCACAGACTGCAAAGTTAAAGTGGGACAGAGATTCAGCTTGCATTGCCTGAACCAACTTTGTTCTGCGCTGAAACGCTGTTTTCTGACATTTCAGGGTCTAACTTCAAAAATCATGCAAAACACTTCTAACACCTTCAGATATGTTTCTCTGTGTTGCAAAATAGGTTTTATTCATGCACAGAGTGTAAATTTAAAGTGAGACAGAGATTCAGCTTGCTTTGCTGGAACCAGCTTTGTTCTGCGCTGAAAAGCTGTTTTCTGACATTTCAGGGTCTAACTTCAAAAATCATGCAAAACACTTCTAACACCTTCAGATATGTTTCTCTGTGTTGCAAAATAGGTTTTATTCATGCACAGATTGCAAAGTTAAAGTGGGACAGAGATTCAGCTTGCTTTGCTGGAACCAGCTTTGTTCTGCGCTGAAAAGCTGTTTTCTGACATTTCAGGGTCTAACTTCAAAAATCATGCAAAACACTTCTAACACCTTCAGATATGTTTCTCTGTGTTGCAAAATAGGTTTTATTCATGCACAGACTGCAAAGTTAAAGTGGGACAGAGATTCAGCTTGCATTGCCTGAACCAACTTTGTTCTGCGCTGAAAAGCTGTTTTCTGACATTTCAGGGTCTAACTTCAAAAATCATGCAAAACACTTCTAACACCTTCAGATATGTTTCTCTGTGTTGCAAAATAGGTTTTATTCATGCACAGAGTGTAAATTTAAAGTGAGACAGAGATTCAGCTTGCATTGCCTGAACCAACTTTTTTCTGCGCTGAAAAGCTGTTTTCTGACATTTCAGGGTCTAACTTCAAAAATCATGCAAAACACTTCTAACACCTTCAGATATGTTTCCCTGTGTTGCAAAATAGGTTTTATTCATGCACTGAGTGTAAATTTAAAGTGAGACAGAGATTCAGCTTGCATTGCCTGAACCAACTTTTTTCTGCGCTGAAAAGCTGTTTTCTGACATTTCAGGGTCTAACTTCAAAAATCATGCAAAACACTTCTAACACCTTCAGATATGTTTCTCTGTGTTGCAAAATAGCTTTTATTCATGCACAGAGTGTAAATTTAAAGTGGGACCAAGATTCAGCTTGCATTGCCTGAACCAACTTTGTTCTGCGCTGAAAAGCTGTTTTCTGACATTTCAGGGTCTAACTTCAAAAATCATGCAAAACACTTCTAACACCTTCAGATATGTTTCTCTGTGTTGCAAAATAGGTTTTATTCATGCACAGACTGCAAAGTTAAAGTGGGACAGAGATTCAGCTTGCATTGCTGTAACCAGCTTTGTTCTGCGCTGAAAAGCTGTTTTCTGACATTTCAGGGTCTAACTTCAAAAATCATGCAAAACACTTCTAACACCTTCAGATATGTTTCTCTGTGTTGCAAAATAGCTTTTATTCATGCACAGAGTGTAAATTTAAAGTGGGACCAAGATTCAGCTTGCATTGCCTGAACCAACTTTGTTCTGCGCTGAAAAGCTGTTTTCTGACATTTCAGGGTCAAACTTCAAAAATCATGCAAAACACTTCTAACACCTTCAGATATGTTTCTCTGTGTTGCAAAATAGCTTTTATTCATGCACAGACTGCAAAGTTAAAGTGGGACAGAGATTCAGCTTGCATTGCTGTAACCAGCTTTGTTCTGCGCTGAAAAGCTGTTTTCTGACATTTCAGGGTCTAACTTCAAAAATCATGCAAAACACTTCTAACACCTTCAGATATGTTTCTCTGTGTTGCAAAATAGCTTTTATTCATGCACAGAGTGTAAATTTAAAGTGGGACCAAGATTCAGCTTGCATTGCCTGAACCAACTTTGTTCTGCGCTGAAAAGCTGTTTTCTGACATTTCAGGGTCTAACTTCAAAAATCATGCAAAACACTTCTAACACCTTCAGATATGTTTCTCTGTGTTGCAAAATAGGTTTTATTCATGCACAGACTGCAAAGTTAAAGTGGGACAGAGATTCAGCTTGCATTGCCTGAACCAACTTTGTTCTGCGCTGAAACGCTGTTTTCTGACATTTGAGGGTCTAACTTCAAAAATCATGCAAAACACTTCTAACACCTTCAGATATGTTTCTCTGTGTTGCAAAATAGCTTTTATTCATGCACAGAGTGTAAATTTAAAGTGAGACAGAGATTCAGCTTGCATTGCCTGAACCAACTTTTTTCTGCGCTGAAAAGCTGTTTTCTGACATTTCAGGGTCTAACTTCAAAAATCATGCAAAACACTTCTAACACCTTCAGATATGTTTCCCTGTGTTGCAAAATAGGTTTTATTCATGCACAGAGTGTAAATTTAAAGTGAGACAGAGATTCAGCTTGCATTGCCTGAACCAACTTTTTTCTGCGCTGAAAAGCTGTTTTCTGACATTTCAGGGTCTAACTTCAAAAATCATGCAAAACACTTCTAACACCTTCAGATATGTTTCTCTGTGTTGCAAAATAGCTTTTATTCATGCACAGAGTGTAAATTTAAAGTGGGACCAAGATTCAGCTTGCATTGCCTGAACCAACTTTGTTCTGCGCTGAAAAGCTGTTTTCTGACATTTCAGGGTCTAACTTCAAAAATCATGCAAAACACTTCTAACACCTTCAGATATGTTTCTCTGTGTTGCAAAATATGTTTTATTCATGCACAGACTGCAAAGTTAAAGTGGGACAGAGATTCAGCTTGCATTGCTGTAACCAGCTTTGTTCTGCGCTGAAAAGCTGTTTTCTGACATTTCAGGGTCTAACTTCAAAAATCATGCAAAACACTTCTAACACCTTCAGATATGTTTCTCTGTGTTGCAAAATAGCTTTTATTCATGCACAGAGTGCAAAGTTAAAGTGGGACAGAGATTCAGCTTGCATTGCTGGAACCAGCTTTGTTCTGCGCTGTGAAAAGCTGTTTTCTGACATTTCAGGGTCTAACTTCAAAAATCATGCAAAACACTTCTAACACCTTCAGATATGTTTCTCTGTGTTGCAAAATAGGTTTTATTCATGCACAGACTGCAAAGTTAAAGTGGGACAGAGATTCAGCTTGCATTGCCTGAACCAACTTTGTTCTGCGCTGAAACGCTGTTTTCTGACATTTCAGGGTCTAACTTCAAAAATCATGCAAAACACTTCTAACACCTTCAGATATGTTTCTCTGTGTTGCAAAATAGGTTTTATTCATGCACAGAGTGTAAATTTAAAGTGAGACAGAGATTCAGCTTGCATTGCCTGAACCAACTTTTTTCTGCGCTGAAAAGCTGTTTTCTGACATTTCAGGGTCTGACTTCAAAAATCATGCAAAACACTTCTAACACCTTCAGATATGTTTCCCTGTGTTGCAAAATAGGGTTTATTCATGCACAGAGTGTAAATTTAAAGTGAGACAGAGATTCAGCTTGCATTGCCTGAACCAACTTTTTTCTGCGCTGAAAAGCTGTTTTCTGACATTTCAGGGTCTAACTTCAAAAATCATGCAAAACACTTCTAACACCTTCAGATATGTTTCTCTGTGTTGCAAAATAGCTTTTATTCATGCACAGAGTGTAAATTTAAAGTGGGACCAAGATTCAGCTTGCATTGCCTGAACCAACTTTGTTCTGCGCTGAAAAGCTGTTTTCTGACATTTCAGGGTCTAACTTCAAAAATCATGCAAAACACTTCTAACACCTTCAGATATGTTTCTCTGTGTTGCAAAATAGGTTTTATTCATGCACAGACTGCAAAGTTAAAGTGGGACAGAGATTCAGCTTGCATTGCTGTAACCAGCTTTGTTCTGCGCTGAAAAGCTGTTTTCTGACATTTCAGGGTCTAACTTCAAAAATCATGCAAAACACTTCTAACACCTTCAGATATGTTTCTCTGTGTTGCAAAATAGGTTTTATTCATGCACAGAGTGTAAATTTAAAGTGAGACAGAGATTCAGCTTGCATTGCCTGAACCAACTTTTTTTCTGCGCTGAAAAGCTGTTTTCTGACATTTCAGGGTCTAACTTCAAAAATCATGCAAAACACTTCTAACACCTTCAGATATGTTTCTCTGTGTTGCAAAATAGCTTTTATTCATGCACAGAGTGTAAATTTAAAGTGGGACCAAGATTCAGCTTGCATTGCCTGAACCAACTTTGTTCTGCGCTGAAAAGCTGTTTTCTGACATTTCAGGGTCTAACTTCAAAAATCATGCAAAACACTTCTAACACCTTCAGATATGTTTCTCTGTGTTGCAAAATAGGTTTTATTCATGCACAGACTGCAAAGTTAAAGTGGGACAGAGATTCAGCTTGCATTGCCTGAACCAACTTTGTTCTGCGCTGAAACGCTGTTTTCTGACATTTCAGGGTCTAACTTCAAAAATCATGCAAAACACTTCTAACACCTTCAGATATGTTTCTCTGTGTTGCAAAATAGCTTTTATTCATGCACAGAGTGTAATTTTAAAGTGAGACAGAGATTCAGCTTGCATTGCCTGAACCAACTTTTTTCTGCGCTGAAAAGCCGTTTTCTGACATTTCAGGGTCTAACTTCAAAAATCATGCAAAACACTTCTAACACCTTCAGATATGTTTCCCTGTGTTGCAAAATAGGTTTTATTCATGCACAGAGTGTAAATTTAAAGTGAGACAGAGATTCAGCTTGCATTGCCTGAACCAACTTTTTTCTGCGCTGAAAAGCTGTTTTCTGACATTTCAGGGTCTAACTTCAAAAATCATGCAAAACACTTCTAACACCTTCAGATATGTTTCTCTGTGTTGCAAAATAGCTTTTATTCATGCACAGAGTGTAAATTTAAAGTGGGACCAAGATTCAGCTTGCATTGCCTGAACCAACTTTGTTCTGCGCTGAAAAGCTGTTTTCTGACATTTCAGGGTCTAACTTCAAAAATCATGCAAAACACTTCTAACACCTTCAGATATGTTTCTCTGTGTTGCAAAATAGGTTTTATTCATGCACAGACTGCAAAGTTAAAGTGGGACAGAGATTCAGCTTGCATTGCTGTAACCAGCTTTGTTCTGCGCTGAAAAGCTGTTTTCTGACATTTCAGGGTCTAACTTCAAAAATCATGCAAAACACTTCTAACACCTTCAGATATGTTTCTCTGTGTTGCAAAATAGGTTTTATTCATGCACAGACTGCAAAGTTAAAGTGGGACAGAGATTCAGCTTGCATTGCCTGAACCAACTTTGTTCTGCGCTGAAACGCTGTTTTCTGACATTTCAGGGTCTAACTTCAAAAATCATGCAAAACACTTCTAACACCTTCAGATATGTTTCTCTGTGTTGCAAAATAGGTTTTATTCATGCACAGAGTGTAAATTTAAAGTGAGACAGAGATTCAGCTTGCATTGCCTGAACCAACTTTTTTCTGCGCTGAAAAGCTGTTTTCTGACATTTCAGGGTCTAACTTCAAAAATCATGCAAAACACTTCTAACACCTTCAGATATGTTTCTCTGTGTTGCAAAATAGGTTTTATTCATGCACAGACTGCAAAGTTAAAGTGGGACAGAGATTCAGCTTGCATTGCTGTAACCAGCTTTGTTCTGCGCTGAAAAGCTGTTTTCTGACATTTCAGGGTCTAACTTCAAAAATCATGCAAAACACTTCTAACACCTTCAGATATGTTTCTCTGTGTTGCAAAATAGCTTTTATTCATGCACAGAGTGTAAATTTAAAGTGGGACCAAGATTCAGCTTGCATTGCCTGAACCAACTTTGTTCTGCGCTGAAAAGCTGTTTTCTGACATTTCAGGGTCCAACTTCAAAAATCATGCAAAACACTTCTAACACCTTCAGATATGTTTCTCTGTGTTGCAAAATAGGTTTTATTCATGCACAGACTGCAAAGTTAAAGTGGGACAGAGATTCAGCTTGCATTGCTGGAACCAGCTTTGTTCTGCGCTGAAAAGCTGTTTTCTGACATTTCAGGGTCTAACTTCAAAAATCATGCAAAACACTTCTAACACCTTCAGATATGTTTCTCTGTGTTGCAAAATAGGTTTTATTCATGCACAGACTGCAAAGTTAAAGTGGGACAGAGATTCAGCTTGCATTGCCTGAACCAACTTTGTTCTGCGCTGAAACGCTGTTTTCTGACATTTCAGGGTCTAACTTCAAAAATCATGCAAAACACTTCTAACACCTTCAGATATGTTTCTCTGTGTTGCAAAATAGGTTTTATTCATGCACAGAGTGTAAATTTAAAGTGAGACAGAGATTCAGCTTGCTTTGCTGGAACCAGCTTTGTTCTGCGCTGAAAAGCTGTTTTCTGACATTTCAGGGTCTAACTTCAAAAATCATGCAAAACACTTCTAACACCTTCAGATATGTTTCTCTGTGTTGCAAAATAGGTTTTATTCATGCACAGATTGCAAAGTTAAAGTGGGACAGAGATTCAGCTTGCTTTGCTGGAACCAGCTTTGTTCTGCGCTGAAAAGCTGTTTTCTGACATTTCAGGGTCTAACTTCAAAAATCATGCAAAACACTTCTAACACCTTCAGATATGTTTCTCTGTGTTGCAAAATAGGTTTTATTCATGCACAGACTGCAAAGTTAAAGTGGGACAGAGATTCAGCTTGCATTGCCTGAACCAACTTTGTTCTGCGCTGAAACGCTGTTTTCTGACATTTGAGGGTCTAACTTCAAAAATCATGCAAAACACTTCTAACACCTTCAGATATGTTTCTCTGTGTTGCAAAATAGCTTTTATTCATGCACAGAGTGTAAATTTAAAGTGAAACAGAGGTTCAGCTTGCATTGCCTGAACCAACTTTTTTCTGCGCTGAAAAGCTGTTTTCTGACATTTCAGGGTCTAACTTCAAAAATCATGCAAAACACTTCTAACACCTTCAGATATGTTTCTCTGCGTTGCAAAATAGCTTTTATTCATGCACAGAGTGTACATTTAAAGTGGGACCAAGATTCAGCTTGCATTGCCTGAACCAACTTTGTTCTGCGCTGAAAAGCTGTTTTCTGACATTTCAGGGTCTAACTTCAAAAATCATGCAAAACACTTCTAACACCTTCAGATATGTTTCTCTGTGTTGCAAAATAGGTTTTATTCATGCACAGACTGCAAAGTTAAAGTGGGACAGAGATTCAGCTTGCTTTGCTGGAACCAGCTTTGTTCTGCGCTGAAAAGCTGTTTTCTGACATTTCAGGGTCTAACTTCAAAAATCATGCAAAATACTTCTAACACCTTCAGATATGTTTCTCTGTGTTGCAAAATAGGTTTTATTCATGCACAGACTGCAAAGTTAAAGTGGGACAGAGATTCAGCTTGCATTGCCTGAACCAACTTTGTTCTGCGCTGAAACGCTGTTTTCTGACATTTGAGGGTCTAACTTCAAAAATCATGCAAAACACTTCTAACACCTTCAGATATGTTTCTCTGTGTTGCAAAATAGCTTTTATTCATGCACAGAGTGTAAATTTAAAGTGGGACCAAGATTCAGCTTGCATTGCCTGAACCAACTTTGTTCTGCGCTGAAAAGCTGTTTTCTGACATTTCAGGGTCTAACTTCAAAAATCATGCAAAACACTTCTAACACCTTCAGATATGTTTCTCTGTGTTGCAAAATAGCTTTTATTCATGCACAGAGTGTAAATTTAAAGTGGGACCAAGATTCAGCTTGCATTGCCTGAACCAACTTTGTTCTGCGCTGAAAAGCTGTTTTCTGACATTTCAGGGTCTAACTTCAAAAATCATGCAAAACACTTCTAACACCTTCAGATATGTTTCTCTGTGTTGCAAAATAGGTTTTATTCATGCACAGACTGCAAAGTTAAAGTGGGACAGAGATTCAGCTTGCATTGCTGTAACCAGCTTTGTTCTGCGCTTAAAAGCTGTTTTCTGACATTTCAGGGTCTAACTTCAAAAATCATGCAAAACACTTCTAACACCTCTATGTTTCTCTGTGTTGCAAAATAGCTTTTATTCATGCACAGAGTGTAAATTTAAAGTGGGACCAAGATTCAGCTTGCATTGCCTGAACCAACTTTGTTCTGCGCTGAAAAGCTGTTTTCTGACATTTCAGGGTCTAACTTCAAAAATCATGCAAAACACTTCTAACACCTTCAGATATGTTTCTCTGTGTTGCAAAATAGGTTTTATTCATGCACAGACTGCAAAGTTAAAGTGGGACAGAGATTCAGCTTGCATTGCTGGAACCAGCTTTGTTCTGCGCTGAAAAGCTGTTTTCTGACATTTCAGGGTCTAACTTCAAAAATCATGCAAAACACTTCTAACACCTTCAGATATGTTTCTCTGTGTTGCAAAATAGGTTTTATTCATGCACAGACTGCAAAGTTAAAGTGGGACAGAGATTCAGCTTGCATTGCCTGAACCAACTTTGTTCTGCGCTGAAACGCTGTTTTCTGACATTTCAGGGTCTAACTTCAAAAATCATGCAAAACACTTCTAACACCTTCAGATATGTTTCTCTGTGTTGCAAAATAGGTTTTATTCATGCACAGAGTGTAAATTTAAAGTGAGACAGAGATTCAGCTTGCATTGCCTGAACCAACTTTTTTCTGCGCTGAAAAGCTGTTTTCTGACATTTCAGGGTCTAACTTCAAAAATCATGCAAAACACTTCTAACACCTTCAGATATGTTTCTCTGTGTTGCAAAATAGGTTTTATTCATGCACAGACTGCAAAGTTAAAGTGGGACAGAGATTCAGCTTGCATTGCTGTAACCAGCTTTGTTCTGCGCTGAAAAGCTGTTTTCTGACATTTCAGGGTCTAACTTCAAAAATCATGCAAAACACTTCTAACACCTTCAGATATGTTTCTCTGTGTTGCAAAATAGCTTTTATTCATGCACAGAGTGTAAATTTAAAGTGGGACCAAGATTCAGCTTGCATTGCCTGAACCAACTTTGTTCTGCGCTGAAAAGCTGTTTTCTGACATTTCAGGGTCCAACTTCAAAAATCATGCAAAACACTTCTAACACCTTCAGATATGTTTCTCTGTGTTGCAAAATAGGTTTTATTCATGCACAGACTGCAAAGTTAAAGTGGGACAGAGATTCAGCTTGCATTGCTGGAACCAGCTTTGTTCTGCGCTGAAAAGCTGTTTTCTGACATTTCAGGGTCTAACTTCAAAAATCATGCAAAACACTTCTAACACCTTCAGATATGTTTCTCTGTGTTGCAAAATAGGTTTTATTCATGCACAGACTGCAAAGTTAAAGTGGGACAGAGATTCAGCTTGCATTGCCTGAACCAACTTTGTTCTGCGCTGAAACGCTGTTTTCTGACATTTGAGGGTCTAACTTCAAAAATCATGCAAAACACTTCTAACACCTTCAGATATGTTTCTCTGTGTTGCAAAATAGCTTTTATTCATGCACAGAGTGTAAATTTAAAGTGAGACAGAGATTCAGCTTGCATTGCCTGAACCAACTTTTTTCTGCGCTGAAAAGCTGTTTTCTGACATTTCAGGGTCTAACTTCAAAAATCATGCAAAACACTTCTAACACCTTCAGATATGTTTCTCTGCGTTGCAAAATAGCTTTTATTCATGCACAGAGTGTAAATTTAAAGTGGGACCAAGATTCAGCTTGCATTGCCTGAACCAACTTTGTTCTGCGCTGAAAAGCTGTTTTCTGACATTTCAGGGTCTAACTTCAAAAATCATGCAAAACACTTCTAACACCTTCAGATATGTTTCTCTGTGTTGCAAAATAGGTTTTATTCATGCACAGACTGCAAAGTTAAAGTGGGACAGAGATTCAGCTTGCTTTGCTGGAACCAGCTTTGTTCTGCGCTGAAAAGCTGTTTTCTGACATTTCAGGGTCTAACTTCAAAAATCATGCAAAATACTTCTAACACCTTCAGATATGTTTCTCTGTGTTGCAAAATAGGTTTTATTCATGCACAGACTGCAAAGTTAAAGTGGGACAGAGATTCAGCTTGCATTGCCTGAACCAACTTTGTTCTGCGCTGAAACGCTGTTTTCTGACATTTGAGGGTCTAACTTCAAAAATCATGCAAAACACTTCTAACACCTTCAGATATGTTTCTCTGTGTTGCAAAATAGCTTTTATTCATGCACAGACTGCAAAGTTAAAGTGGGACAGAGATTCAGCTTGCATTGCTGTAACCAGCTTTGTTCTGCGCTGAAAAGCTGTTTTCTGACATTTCAGGGTCTAACTTCAAAAATCATGCAAAACACTTCTAACACCTTCAGATATGTTTCTCTGTGTTGCAAAATAGCTTTTATTCATGCACAGACTGCAAAGTTAAAGTGGGACAGAGATTCAGCTTGCTTTGCTGGAACCAGCTTTGTTCTGCGCTGAAAAGCTGTTTTCTGACATTTCAGGGTCTAACTTCAAAAATCATGCAAAATACTTCTAACACCTTCAGATATGTTTCTCTGTGTTGCAAAATAGGTTTTATTCATGCACAGACTGCAAAGTTAAAGTGGGACAGAGATTCAGCTTGCATTGCCTGAACCAACTTTGTTCTGCGCTGAAACGCTGTTTTCTGACATTTGAGGGTCTAACTTCAAAAATCATGCAAAACACTTCTAACACCTTCAGATATGTTTCTCTGTGTTGCAAAATAGCTTTTATTCATGCACAGAGTGTAAATTTAAAGTGGGACCAAGATTCAGCTTGCATTGCCTGAACCAACTTTGTTCTGCGCTGAAAAGCTGTTTTCTGACATTTCAGGGTCTAACTTCAAAAATCATGCAAAACACTTCTAACACCTTCAGATATGTTTCTCTGTGTTGCAAAATAGGTTTTATTCATGCACAGACTGCAAAGTTAAAGTGGGACAGAGATTCAGCTTGCATTGCTGTAACCAGCTTTGTTCTGCGCTTAAAAGCTGTTTTCTGACATTTCAGGGTCTAACTTCAAAAATCATGCAAAACACTTCTAACACCTCTATGTTTCTCTGTGTTGCAAAATAGCTTTTATTCATGCACAGAGTGTAAATTTAAAGTGGGACCAAGATTCAGCTTGCATTGCCTGAACCATCTTTGTTCTGCGCTGAAAAGCTGTTTTCTGACATTTCAGGGTCTAACTTCAAAAATCATGCAAAACACTTCTAACACCTTCAGATATGTTTCTCTGTGTTGCAAAATAGGTTTTATTCATGCACAGACTGCAAAGTTAAAGTGGGACAGAGATTCAGCTTGCATTGCTGGAACCAGCTTTGTTCTGCGCTGAAAAGCTGTTTTCTGACATTTCAGGGTCTAACTTCAAAAATCATGCAAAACACTTCTAACACCTTCAGATATGTTTCTCTGTGTTGCAAAATAGGTTTTATTCATGCACAGACTGCAAAGTTAAAGTGGGACAGAGATTCAGCTTGCATTGCCTGAACCAACTTTGTTCTGCGCTGAAATGCTGTTTTCTGACATTTCTGGGTCTAACTTCAAAAATCATGCAAAACACTTCTAACACCTTCAGATATGTTTCTCTGTGTTGCAAAATAGGTTTTATTCATGCACAGAGTGTAAATTTAAAGTGAGACAGAGATTCAGCTTGCATTGCCTGAACCAACTTTTTTCTGCGCTGAAAAGCTGTTTTCTGACATTTCAGGGTCTAACTTCAAAAATCATGCAAAACACTTCTAACACCTTCAGATATGTTTCCCTGTGTTGCAAAATAGGTTTTATTCATGCACAGAGTGTAAATTTAAAGTGAGACAGAGATTCAGCTTGCATTGCCTGAACCAACTTTTTTCTGCGCTGAAAAGCTGTTTTCTGACATTTCAGGGTCTAACTTCAAAAATCATGCAAAACACTTCTAACACCTTCAGATATGTTTCTCTGTGTTGCAAAATAGCTTTTATTCATGCACAGAGTGTAAATTTAAAGTGAGACAGAGATTCAGCTTGCATTGCCTGAACCAACTTTTTTCTGCGCTGAAAAGCTGTTTTCTGACATTTCAGGGTCTAACTTCAAAAATCATGCAAAACACTTCTAACACCTTCAGATATGTTTCTCTGTGTTGCAAAATAGCTTTTATTCATGCACAGAGTGTAAATTTAAAGTGGGACCAAGATTCAGCTTGCATTGCCTGAACCAACTTTGTTCTGCGCTGAAAAGCTGTTTTCTGACATTTCAGGGTCTAACTTCAAAAATCATGCAAAACACTTCTAACACCTTCAGATATGTTTCTCTGTGTTGCAAAATAGGTTTTATTCATGCACAGACTGCAAAATTAAAGTGGGACAGAGATTCAGCTTGCATTGCTGTAACCAGCTTTGTTCTGCGCTGAAAAGCTGTTTTCTGACATTTCAGGGTCTAACTTCAAAAATCATGCAAAACACTTCTAACACCTTCAGATATGTTTCTCTGTGTTGCAAAATAGCTTTTATTCATGCACAGAGTGTAAATTTAAAGTGGGACCAAGATTCACCTTGCATTGCCTGAACCAACTTTGTTCTGCGCTGAAAAGCTGTTTTCTGACATTTCAGGGTCTAACTTCAAAAATCATGCAAAACACTTCTAACACCTTCAGATATGTTTCTCTGTGTTGCAAAATAGGTTTTATTCATGCACAGACTGCAAAGTTAAAGTGGGACAGAGATTCAGCTTGCATTGCTGGAACAGCTTTGTTCTGCGCTGAAAAGCTGTTTTCTGACATTTCAGGGTCTAACTTCAAAAATCATGCAAAACACTTCTAACACCTTCAGATATGTTTCTCTGTGTTGCAAAATAGGTTTTATTCATGCACAGACTGCAAAGTTAAAGTGGGACAGAGATTCAGCTTGCATTGCCTGAACCAACTTTGTTCTGCGCTGAAACGCTGTTTTCTGACATTTCAGGGTCTAACTTCAAAAATCATGCAAAACACTTCTAACACCTTCAGATATGTTTCCCTGTGTTGCAAAATAGGTTTTATTCATGCACAGAGTGTAAATTTAAAGTGAGACAGAGATTCAGCTTGCATTGCCTGAACCAACTTTTTTCTGCGCTGAAAAGCTGTTTTCTGACATTTCAGGGTCTAACTTCAAAAATCATGCAAAACACTTCTAACACCTTCAGATATGTTTCTCTGTGTTGCAAAATAGGTTTTATTCATGCACAGACTGCAAAGTTAAAGTGGGACAGAGATTCAGCTTGCATTGCTGTAACCAGCTTTGTTCTGCGCTGAAAAGCTGTTTTCTGACATTTCAGGGTCTAACTTCAAAAATCATGCAAAACACTTCTAACACCTTCAGATATGTTTCTCTGTGTTGCAAAATAGCTTTTATTCATGCACAGAGTGTAAATTTAAAGTGGGACCAAGATTCAGCTTGCATTGCCTGAACCAACTTTGTTCTGCGCTGAAAAGCTGTTTTCTGACATTTCAGGGTCCAACTTCAAAAATCATGCAAAACACTTCTAACACCTTCAGATATGTTTCTCTGTGTTGCAAAATAGGTTTTATTCATGCACAGACTGCAAAGTTAAAGTGGGACAGAGATTCAGCTTGCATTGCTGGAACCAGCTTTGTTCTGCGCTGAAAAGCTGTTTTCTGACATTTCAGGGTCTAACTTCAAAAATCATGCAAAACACTTCTAACACCTTCAGATATGTTTCTCTGTGTTGCAAAATAGGTTTTATTCATGCACAGACTGCAAAGTTAAAGTGGGACAGAGATTCAGCTTGCATTGCCTGAACCAACTTTGTTCTGCGCTGAAACGCTGTTTTCTGACATTTGAGGGTCTAACTTCAAAAATCATGCAAAACACTTCTAACACCTTCAGATATGTTTCTCTGTGTTGCAAAATAGCTTTTATTCATGCACAGAGTGTAAATTTAAAGTGAGACAGAGATTCAGCTTGCATTGCCTGAACCAACTTTTTTCTGCGCTGAAAAGCTGTTTTCTGACATTTCAGGGTCTAACTTCAAAAATCATGCAAAACACTTCTAACACCTTCAGATATGTTTCTCTGCGTTGCAAAATAGCTTTTATTCATGCACAGAGTGTAAATTTAAAGTGGGACCAAGATTCAGCTTGCATTGCCTGAACCAACTTTGTTCTGCGCTGAAAAGCTGTTTTCTGACATTTCAGGGTCTAACTTCAAAAATCATGCAAAACACTTCTAACACCTTCAGATATGTTTCTCTGTGTTGCAAAATAGGTTTTATTCATGCACAGACTGCAAAGTTAAAGTGGGACAGAGATTCAGCTTGCTTTGCTGGAACCAGCTTTGTTCTGCGCTGAAAAGCTGTTTTCTGACATTTCAGGGTCTAACTTCAAAAATCATGCAAAATACTTCTAACACCTTCAGATATGTTTCTCTGTGTTGCAAAATAGGTTTTATTCATGCACAGACTGCAAAGTTAAAGTGGGACAGAGATTCAGCTTGCATTGCCTGAACCAACTTTGTTCTGCGCTGAAACGCTGTTTTCTGACATTTGAGGGTCTAACTTCAAAAATCATGCAAAACACTTCTAACACCTTCAGATATGTTTCTCTGTGTTGCAAAATAGCTTTTATTCATGCACAGACTGCAAAGTTAAAGTGGGACAGAGATTCAGCTTGCATTGCTGTAACCAGCTTTGTTCTGCGCTGAAAAGCTGTTTTCTGACATTTCAGGGTCTAACTTCAAAAATCATGCAAAACACTTCTAACACCTTCAGATATGTTTCTCTGTGTTGCAAAATAGCTTTTATTCATGCACAGACTGCAAAGTTAAAGTGGGACAGAGATTCAGCTTGCTTTGCTGGAACCAGCTTTGTTCTGCGCTGAAAAGCTGTTTTCTGACATTTCAGGGTCTAACTTCAAAAATCATGCAAAATACTTCTAACACCTTCAGATATGTTTCTCTGTGTTGCAAAATAGGTTTTATTCATGCACAGACTGCAAAGTTAAAGTGGGACAGAGATTCAGCTTGCATTGCCTGAACCAACTTTGTTCTGCGCTGAAACGCTGTTTTCTGACATTTGAGGGTCTAACTTCAAAAATCATGCAAAACACTTCTAACACCTTCAGATATGTTTCTCTGTGTTGCAAAATAGCTTTTATTCATGCACAGAGTGTAAATTTAAAGTGGGACCAAGATTCAGCTTGCATTGCCTGAACCAACTTTGTTCTGCGCTGAAAAGCTGTTTTCTGACATTTCAGGGTCTAACTTCAAAAATCATGCAAAACACTTCTAACACCTTCAGATATGTTTCTCTGTGTTGCAAAATAGGTTTTATTCATGCACAGACTGCAAAGTTAAAGTGGGACAGAGATTCAGCTTGCATTGCTGTAACCAGCTTTGTTCTGCGCTTAAAAGCTGTTTTCTGACATTTCAGGGTCTAACTTCAAAAATCATGCAAAACACTTCTAACACCTTCAGATATGTTTCTCTGTGTTGCAAAATAGGTTTTATTCATGCACAGACTGCAAAGTTAAAGTGGGACAGAGATTCAGCTTGCATTGCCTGAACCAACTTTGTTCTGCGCTGAAATGCTGTTTTCTGACATTTCTGGGTCTAACTTCAAAAATCATGCAAAACACTTCTAACACCTTCAGATATGTTTCTCTGTGTTGCAAAATAGGTTTTATTCATGCACAGAGTGTAAATTTAAAGTGAGACAGAGATTCAGCTTGCATTGCCTGAACCAACTTTTTTCTGCGCTGAAAAGCTGTTTTCTGACATTTCAGGGTCTAACTTCAAAAATCATGCAAAACACTTCTAACACCTTCAGATATGTTTCCCTGTGTTGCAAAATAGGTTTTATTCATGCACAGAGTGTAAATTTAAAGTGAGACAGAGATTCAGCTTGCATTGCCTGAACCAACTTTTTTCTGCGCTGAAAAGCTGTTTTCTGACATTTCAGGGTCTAACTTCAAAAATCATGCAAAACACTTCTAACACCTTCAGATATGTTTCTCTGTGTTGCAAAATAGCTTTTATTCATGCACAGAGTGTAAATTTAAA
Source organism: Garra rufa (assembly GCF_049309525.1). NCBI lineage: Eukaryota > Metazoa > Chordata > Actinopteri > Cypriniformes > Cyprinidae > Garra > Garra rufa. The sequence continues at coordinate 5,715,944 of NW_027394276.1, read as the reverse complement.
GTGAGACAGAGATTCAGCTTGCATTGCCTGAACCAACTTTTTTCTGCGCTGAAAAGCTGTTTTCTGACATTTCAGGGTCTAACTTCAAAAATCATGCAAAACACTTCTAACACCTTCAGATATGTTTCTCTGTGTTGCAAAATAGCTTTTATTCATGCACAGAGTGTAAATTTAAAGTGGGACCAAGATTCAGCTTGCATTGCCTGAACCAACTTTGTTCTGCGCTGAAAAGCTGTTTTCTGACATTTCAGGGTCTAACTTCAAAAATCATGCAAAACACTTCTAACACCTTCAGATATGTTTCTCTGTGTTGCAAAATAGGTTTTATTCATGCACAGACTGCAAAATTAAAGTGGGACAGAGATTCAGCTTGCATTGCTGTAACCAGCTTTGTTCTGCGCTGAAAAGCTGTTTTCTGACATTTCAGGGTCTAACTTCAAAAATCATGCAAAACACTTCTAACACCTTCAGATATGTTTCTCTGTGTTGCAAAATAGCTTTTATTCATGCACAGAGTGTAAATTTAAAGTGGGACCAAGATTCACCTTGCATTGCCTGAACCAACTTTGTTCTGCGCTGAAAAGCTGTTTTCTGACATTTCAGGGTCTAACTTCAAAAATCATGCAAAACACTTCTAACACCTTCAGATATGTTTCTCTGTGTTGCAAAATAGGTTTTATTCATGCACAGACTGCAAAGTTAAAGTGGGACAGAGATTCAGCTTGCATTGCTGGAACAGCTTTGTTCTGCGCTGAAAAGCTGTTTTCTGACATTTCAGGGTCTAACTTCAAAAATCATGCAAAACACTTCTAACACCTTCAGATATGTTTCTCTGTGTTGCAAAATAGGTTTTATTCATGCACAGACTGCAAAGTTAAAGTGGGACAGAGATTCAGCTTGCATTTCCTGAACCAACTTTGTTCTGCGCTGAAACGCTGTTTTCTGACATTTCAGGGTCTAACTTCAAAAATCATGCAAAACACTTCTAACACCTTCAGATATGTTTCTCTGTGTTGCAAAATAGCTTTTATTCATGCACAGAGTGTAAATTTAAAGTGGGACCAAGATTCAGCTTGCATTGCCTGAACCAACTTTGTTCTGCGCTGAAAAGCTGTTTTCTGACATTTCAGGGTCTAACTTCAAAAATCATGCAAAACACTTCTAACACCTTCAGATATGTTTCTCTGTGTTGCAAAATAGGTTTTATTCATGCACAGACTGCAAAGTTAAAGTGGGACAGAGATTCAGCTTGCATTGCTGGAACCAGCTTTGTTCTGCGCTGAAAAGCTGTTTTCTGACATTTCAGGGTCTAACTTCAAAAATCATGCAAAACACTTCTAACACCTTCAGATATGTTTCTCTGTGTTGCAAAATAGGTTTTATTCATGCACAGACTGCAAAGTTAAAGTGGGACAGAGATTCAGCTTGCATTGCCTGAACCAACTTTGTTCTGCGCTGAAACGCTGTTTTCTGACATTTCAGGGTCTAACTTCAAAAATCATGCAAAACACTTCTAACACCTTCAGATATGTTTCTCTGTGTTGCAAAATAGCTTTTATTCATGCACAGAGTGTAATTTTAAAGTGAGACAGAGATTCAGCTTGCATTGCCTGAACCAACTTTTTTCTGCGCTGAAAAGCCGTTTTCTGACATTTCAGGGTCTAACTTCAAAAATCATGCAAAACACTTCTAACACCTTCAGATATGTTTCCCTGTGTTGCAAAATAGGTTTTATTCATGCACAGAGTGTAAATTTAAAGTGAGACAGAGATTCAGCTTGCATTGCCTGAACCAACTTTTTTCTGCGCTGAAAAGCTGTTTTCTGACATTTCAGGGTCTAACTTCAAAAATCATGCAAAACACTTCTAACACCTTCAGATATGTTTCTCTGTGTTGCAAAATAGCTTTTATTCATGCACAGAGTGTAAATTTAAAGTGGGACCAAGATTCAGCTTGCATTTCCTGAACCAACTTTGTTCTGCGCTGAAAAGCTGTTTTCTGACATTTCAGGGTCTAACTTCAAAAATCATGCAAAACACTTCTAACACCTTCAGATATGTTTCTCTGTGTTGCAAAATAGGTTTTATTCATGCACAGACTGCAAAGTTAAAGTGGGACAGAGATTCAGCTTGCATTGCTGTAACCAGCTTTGTTCTGCGCTGAAAAGCTGTTTTCTGACATTTCAGGGTCTAACTTCAAAAATCATGCAAAACACTTCTAACACCTTCAGATATGTTTCTCTGTGTTGCAAAATAGGTTTTATTCATGCACAGACTGCAAAGTTAAAGTGGGACAGAGATTCAGCTTGCATTGCCTGAACCAACTTTGTTCTGCGCTGAAACGCTGTTTTCTGACATTTCAGGGTCTAACTTCAAAAATCATGCAAAACACTTCTAACACCTTCAGATATGTTTCTCTGTGTTGCAAAATAGGTTTTATTCATGCACAGAGTGTAAATTTAAAGTGAGACAGAGATTCAGCTTGCATTGCCTGAACCAACTTTTTTCTGCGCTGAAAAGCTGTTTTCTGACATTTCAGGGTCTAATTTCAAAAATCATGCAAAACACTTCTAACACCTTCAGATATGTTTCTCTGTGTTGCAAAATAGCTTTTATTCATGCACAGAGTGTAAATTTAAAGTGGGACCAAGATTCAGCTTGCATTGCCTGAACCAACTTTGTTCTGCGCTGAAAAGCTGTTTTCTGACATTTCAGGGTCTAACTTCAAAAATCATGCAAAACACTTCTAACACCTTCAGATATGTTTCTCTGTGTTGCAAAATAGGTTTTATTCATGCACAGACTGCAAAGTTAAAGTGGGACAGAGATTCAGCTTGCATTGCTGTAACCAGCTTTGTTCTGCGCTGAAAAGCTGTTTTCTGACATTTCAGGGTCTAACTTCAAAAATCATGCAAAACACTTCTAACACCTTCAGATATGTTTCTCTGTGTTGCAAAATAGCTTTTATTCATGCACAGAGTGTAAATTTAAAGTGGGACCAAGATTCAGCTTGCATTGCCTGAACCAACTTTGTTCTGCGCTGAAAAGCTGTTTTCTGACATTTCAGGGTCTAACTTCAAAAATCATGCAAAACACTTCTAACACCTTCAGATATGTTTCTCTGTGTTGCAAAATAGGTTTTATTCATGCACAGACTGCAAAGTTAAAGTGGGACAGAGATTCAGCTTGCATTGCCTGAACCAACTTTGTTCTGCGCTGAAACGCTGTTTTCTGACATTTGAGGGTCTAACTTCAAAAATCATGCAAAACACTTCTAACACCTTCAGATATGTTTCTCTGTGTTGCAAAATAGCTTTTATTCATGCACAGAGTGTAAATTTAAAGTGAGACAGAGATTCAGCTTGCATTGCCTGAACCAACTTTTTTCTGCGCTGAAAAGCTGTTTTCTGACATTTCAGGGTCTAACTTCAAAAATCATGCAAAACACTTCTAACACCTTCAGATATGTTTCCCTGTGTTGCAAAATAGGTTTTATTCATGCACAGAGTGTAAATTTAAAGTGAGACAGAGATTCAGCTTGCATTGCCTGAACCAACTTTTTTCTGCGCTGAAAAGCTGTTTTCTGACATTTCAGGGTCTAACTTCAAAAATCATGCAAAACACTTCTAACACCTTCAGATATGTTTCTCTGTGTTGCAAAATAGCTTTTATTCATGCACAGAGTGTAAATTTAAAGTGGGACCAAGATTCAGCTTGCATTGCCTGAACCAACTTTGTTCTGCGCTGAAAAGCTGTTTTCTGACATTTCAGGGTCTAACTTCAAAAATCATGCAAAACACTTCTAACACCTTCAGATATGTTTCTCTGTGTTGCAAAATAGCTTTTATTCATGCACAGAGTGTAAATTTAAAGTGGGACCAAGATTCAGCTTGCATTGCCTGAACCAACTTTGTTCTGCGCTGAAAAGCTGTTTTCTGACATTTCAGGGTCTAACTTCAAAAATCATGCAAAACACTTCTAACACCTTCAGATATGTTTCTCTGTGTTGCAAAATAGGTTTTATTCATGCACAGACTGCAAAGTTAAAGTGGGACAGAGATTCAGCTTGCATTGCTGTAACCAGCTTTGTTCTGCGCTGAAAAGCTGTTTTCTGACATTTCAGGGTCTAACTTCAAAAATCATGCAAAACACTTCTAACACCTTCAGATATGTTTCTCTGTGTTGCAAAATAGCTTTTATTCATGCACAGAGTGTAAATTTAAAGTGGGACCAAGATTCAGCTTGCATTGCCTGAACCAACTTTGTTCTGCGCTGAAAAGCTGTTTTCTGACATTTCAGGGTCAAACTTCAAAAATCATGCAAAACACTTCTAACACCTTCAGATATGTTTCTCTGTGTTGCAAAATAGCTTTTATTCATGCACAGACTGCAAAGTTAAAGTGGGACAGAGATTCAGCTTGCATTGCTGTAACCAGCTTTGTTCTGCGCTGAAAAGCTGTTTTCTGACATTTCAGGGTCTAACTTCAAAAATCATGCAAAACACTTCTAACACCTTCAGATATGTTTCTCTGTGTTGCAAAATAGCTTTTATTCATGCACAGAGTGTAAATTTAAAGTGGGACCAAGATTCAGCTTGCATTGCCTGAACCAACTTTGTTCTGCGCTGAAAAGCTGTTTTCTGACATTTCAGGGTCTAACTTCAAAAATCATGCAAAACACTTCTAACACCTTCAGATATGTTTCTCTGTGTTGCAAAATAGGTTTTATTCATGCACAGACTGCAAAGTTAAAGTGGGACAGAGATTCAGCTTGCATTGCCTGAACCAACTTTGTTCTGCGCTGAAACGCTGTTTTCTGACATTTGAGGGTCTAACTTCAAAAATCATGCAAAACACTTCTAACACCTTCAGATATGTTTCTCTGTGTTGCAAAATAGCTTTTATTCATGCACAGAGTGTAAATTTAAAGTGAGACAGAGATTCAGCTTGCATTGCCTGAACCAACTTTTTTCTGCGCTGAAAAGCTGTTTTCTGACATTTCAGGGTCTAACTTCAAAAATCATGCAAAACACTTCTAACACCTTCAGATATGTTTCCCTGTGTTGCAAAATAGGTTTTATTCATGCACAGAGTGTAAATTTAAAGTGAGACAGAGATTCAGCTTGCATTGCCTGAACCAACTTTTTTCTGCGCTGAAAAGCTGTTTTCTGACATTTCAGGGTCTAACTTCAAAAATCATGCAAAACACTTCTAACACCTTCAGATATGTTTCTCTGTGTTGCAAAATAGCTTTTATTCATGCACAGAGTGTAAATTTAAAGTGGGACCAAGATTCAGCTTGCATTGCCTGAACCAACTTTGTTCTGCGCTGAAAAGCTGTTTTCTGACATTTCAGGGTCTAACTTCAAAAATCATGCAAAACACTTCTAACACCTTCAGATATGTTTCTCTGTGTTGCAAAATATGTTTTATTCATGCACAGACTGCAAAGTTAAAGTGGGACAGAGATTCAGCTTGCATTGCTGTAACCAGCTTTGTTCTGCGCTGAAAAGCTGTTTTCTGACATTTCAGGGTCTAACTTCAAAAATCATGCAAAACACTTCTAACACCTTCAGATATGTTTCCCTGTGTTGCAAAATAGGTTTTATTCATGCACAGAGTGTAAATTTAAAGTGAGACAGAGATTCAGCTTGCATTGCCTGAACCAACTTTTTTCTGCGCTGAAAAGCTGTTTTCTGACATTTCAGGGTCTAACTTCAAAAATCATGCAAAACACTTCTAACACCTTCAGATATGTTTCTCTGTGTTGCAAAATAGCTTTTATTCATGCACAGAGTGCAAAGTTAAAGTGGGACAGAGATTCAGCTTGCATTGCTGGAACCAGCTTTGTTCTGCGCTGAAAAGCTGTTTTCTGACATTTCAGGGTCTAACTTCAAAAATCATGCAAAACACTTCTAACACCTTCAGATATGTTTCTCTGTGTTGCAAAATAGGTTTTATTCATGCACAGACTGCAAAGTTAAAGTGGAACAGAGATTCAGCTTGCATTGCCTGAACCAACTTTGTTCTGCGCTGAAACGCTGTTTTCTGACATTTCAGGGTCTAACTTCAAAAATCATGCAAAACACTTCTAACACCTTCAGATATGTTTCTCTGTGTTGCAAAATAGGTTTTATTCATGCACAGAGTGTAAATTTAAAGTGAGACAGAGATTCAGCTTGCATTGCCTGAACCAACTTTTTTCTGCGCTGAAAAGCTGTTTTCTGACATTTCAGGGTCTGACTTCAAAAATCATGCAAAACACTTCTAACACCTTCAGATATGTTTCCCTGTGTTGCAAAATAGGTTTTATTCATGCACAGAGTGTAAATTTAAAGTGAGACAGAGATTCAGCTTGCATTGCCTGAACCAACTTTTTTCTGCGCTGAAAAGCTGTTTTTTGACATTTCAGGGTCTAACTTCAAAAATCATGCAAAACACTTCTAACACCTTCAGATATGTTTATCTGTGTTGCAAAATAGCTTTTATTCATGCACAGAGTGTAAATTTAAAGTGGGACCAAGATTCAGCTTGCATTGCCTGAACCAACTTTGTTCTGCGCTGAAAAGCTGTTTTCTGACATTTCAGGGTCTAACTTCAAAAATCATGCAAAACACTTCTAACACCTTCAGATATGTTTCTCTGTGTTGCAAAATAGGTTTTATTCATGCACAGACTGCAAAGTTAAAGTGGGACAGAGATTCAGCTTGCATTGCTGTAACCAGCTTTGTTCTGCGCTGAAAAGCTGTTTTCTGACATTTCAGGGTCTAACTTCAAAAATCATGCAAAACACTTCTAACACCTTCAGATATGTTTCTCTGTGTTGCAAAATAGGTTTTATTCATGCACAGACTGCAAAGTTAAAGTGGGACAGAGATTCAGCTTGCATTGCTGTAACCAGCTTTGTTCTGCGCTGAAAAGCTGTTTTCTGACATTTCAGGGTCTAACTTCAAAAATCATGCAAAACACTTCTAACACCTTCAGATATGTTTCTCTGTGTTGCAAAATAGGTTTTATTCATGCACAGACTGCAAAGTTAAAGTGGGACAGAGATTCAGCTTGCATTGCCTGAACCAACTTTGTTCTGCGCTGAAACGCTGTTTTCTGACATTTCAGGGTCTAACTTCAAAAATCATGCAAAACACTTCTAACACCTTCAGATATGTTTCTCTGTGTTGCAAAATAGGTTTTATTCATGCACAGAGTGTAAATTTAAAGTGAGACAGAGATTCAGCTTGCATTGCCTGAACCAACTTTTTTCTGCGCTGAAAAGCTGTTTTCTGACATTTCAGGGTCTAACTTCAAAAATCATGCAAAACACTTCTAACACCTTCAGATATGTTTCTCTGTGTTGCAAAATAGGTTTTATTCATGCACAGACTGCAAAGTTAAAGTGGGACAGAGATTCAGCTTGCATTGCTGTAACCAGCTTTGTTCTGCGCTGAAAAGCTGTTTTCTGACATTTCAGGGTCTAACTTCAAAAATCATGCAAAACACTTCTAACACCTTCAGATATGTTTCTCTGTGTTGCAAAATAGCTTTTATTCATGCACAGAGTGTAAATTTAAAGTGGGACCAAGATTCAGCTTGCATTGCCTGAACCAACTTTGTTCTGCGCTGAAAAGCTGTTTTCTGACATTTCAGGGTCTAACTTCAAAAATCATGCAAAACACTTCTAACACCTTCAGATATGTTTCTCTGTGTTGCAAAATAGGTTTTATTCATGCACAGACTGCAAAGTTAAAGTGGGACAGAGATTCAGCTTGCATTGCTGGAACCAGCTTTGTTCTGCGCTGAAAAGCTGTTTTCTGACATTTCAGGGTCTAACTTCAAAAATCATGCAAAACACTTCTAACACCTTCAGATATGTTTCTCTGTGTTGCAAAATAGGTTTTATTCATGCACAGACTGCAAAGTTAAAGTGGGACAGAGATTCAGCTTGCATTGCCTGAACCAACTTTGTTCTGCGCTGAAACGCTGTTTTCTGACATTTCAGGGTCTAACTTCAAAAATCATGCAAAACACTTCTAACACCTTCAGATATGTTTCTCTGTGTTGCAAAATAGGTTTTATTCATGCACAGAGTGTAAATTTAAAGTGAGACAGAGATTCAGCTTGCTTTGCTGGAACCAGCTTTGTTCTGCGCTGAAAAGCTGTTTTCTGACATTTCAGGGTCTAACTTCAAAAATCATGCAAAACACTTCTAACACCTTCAGATATGTTTCTCTGTGTTGCAAAATAGGTTTTATTCATGCACAGACTGCAAAGTTAAAGTGGGACAGAGATTCAGCTTGCTTTGCTGGAACCAGCTTTGTTCTGCGCTGAAAAGCTGGTTTCTGACATTTCAGGGTCTAACTTCAAAAATCATGCAAAACACTTCTAACACCTTCAGATATGTTTCTCTGTGTTGCAAAATAGGTTTTATTCATGCACAGACTGCAAAGTTAAAGTGGGACAGAGATTCAGCTTGCATTGCCTGAACCAACTTTGTTCTGCGCTGAAACGCTGTTTTCTGACATTTGAGGGTCTAACTTCAAAAATCATGCAAAACACTTCTAACACCTTCAGATATGTTTCTCTGTGTTGCAAAATAGCTTTTATTCATGCACAGAGTGTAAATTTAAAGTGAGACAGAGATTCAGCTTGCATTGCCTGAACCAACTTTTTTCTGCGCTGAAAAGCTGTTTTCTGACATTTCAGGGTCTAACTTCAAAAATCATGCAAAACACTTCTAACACCTTCAGATATGTTTCTCTGCGTTGCAAAATAGCTTTTATTCATGCACAGAGTGTAAATTTAAAGTGGGACCAAGATTCAGCTTGCATTGCCTGAACCAACTTTGTTCTGCGCTGAAAAGCTGTTTTCTGACATTTCAGGGTCTAACTTCAAAAATCATGCAAAACACTTCTAACACCTTCAGATATGTTTCTCTGTGTTGCAAAATAGGTTTTATTCATGCACAGACTGCAAAGTTAAAGTGGGACAGAGATTCAGCTTGCTTTGCTGGAACCAGCTTTGTTCTGCGCTGAAAAGCTGTTTTCTGACATTTGAGGGTCTAACTTCAAAAATCATGCAAAACACTTCTAACACCTTCAGATATGTTTCTCTGTGTTGCAAAATAGCTTTTATTCATGCACAGAGTGTAAATTTAAAGTGGGAACAAGATTCAGCTTGCATTGCCTGAACCAACTTTGTTCTGCGCTGAAAAGCTGTTTTCTGACATTTCAGGGTCTAACTTCAAAAATCATGCAAAACACTTCTAACACCTTCAGATATGTTTCTCTGTGTTGCAAAATAGCTTTTATTCATGCACAGAGTGTAAATTTAAAGTGGGACCAAGATTCAGCTTGCATTGCCTGAACCAACTTTGTTCTGCGCTGAAAAGCTGTTTTCTGACATTTCAGGGTCTAACTTCAAAAATCATGCAAAACACTTCTAACACCTTCAGATATGTTTCTCTGTGTTGCAAAATAGGTTTTATTCATGCACAGAGTGTAAATTTAAAGTGAGACAGAGATTCAGCTTGCATTGCCTGAACCAACTTTTTTCTGCGCTGAAAAGCTGTTTTCTGACATTTCAGGGTCTAACTTCAAAAATCATGCAAAACACTTCTAACACCTTCAGATATGTTTCTCTGTGTTGCAAAATAGGTTTTATTCATGCACAGACTGCAAAGTTAAAGTGGGACAGAGATTCAGCTTGCATTGCTGTAACCAGCTTTGTTCTGCGCTGAAAAGCTGTTTTCTGACATTTCAGGGTCTAACTTCAAAAATCATGCAAAACACTTCTAACACCTTCAGATATGTTTCTCTGTGTTGCAAAATAGCTTTTATTCATGCACAGAGTGTAAATTTAAAGTGGGACCAAGATTCAGCTTGCATTGCCTGAACCAACTTTGTTCTGCGCTGAAAAGCTGTTTTCTGACATTTCAGGGTCTAACTTCAAAAATCATGCAAAACACTTCTAACACCTTCAGATATGTTTCTCTGTGTTGCAAAATAGGTTTTATTCATGCACAGACTGCAAAGTTAAAGTGGGACAGAGATTCAGCTTGCATTGCTGGAACCAGCTTTGTTCTGCGCTGAAAAGCTGTTTTCTGACATTTCAGGGTCTAACTTCAAAAATCATGCAAAACACTTCTAACACCTTCAGATATGTTTCTCTGTGTTGCAAAATAGGTTTTATTCATGCACAGAGTGTAAATTTAAAGTGAGACAGAGATTCAGCTTGCATTGCCTGAACCAACTTTTTTCTGCGCTGAAAAGCTGTTTTCTGACATTTCAGGGTCTAACTTCAAAAATCATGCAAAACACTTCTAACACCTTCAGATATGTTTCTCTGTGTTGCAAAATAGGTTTTATTCATGCACAGACTGCAAAGTTAAAGTGGGACAGAGATTCAGCTTGCATTGCTGTAACCAGCTTTGTTCTGCGCTGAAAAGCTGTTTTCTGACATTTCAGGGTCTAACTTCAAAAATCATGCAAAACACTTCTAACACCTTCAGATATGTTTCTCTGTGTTGCAAAATAGCTTTTATTCATGCACAGAGTGTAAATTTAAAGTGGGACCAAGATTCAGCTTGCATTGCCTGAACCAACTTTGTTCTGCGCTGAAAAGCTGTTTTCTGACATTTCAGGGTCTAACTTCAAAAATCATGCAAAACACTTCTAACACCTTCAGATATGTTTCTCTGTGTTGCAAAATAGGTTTTATTCATGCACAGACTGCAAAGTTAAAGTGGGACAGAGATTCAGCTTGCTTTGCTGGAACCAGCTTTGTTCTGCGCTGAAAAGCTGGTTTCTGACATTTCAGGGTCTAACTTCAAAAATCATGCAAAACACTTCTAACACCTTCAGATATGTTTCTCTGTGTTGCAAAATAGGTTTTATTCATGCACAGACTGCAAAGTTAAAGTGGGACAGAGATTCAGCTTGCATTGCCTGAACCAACTTTGTTCTGCGCTGAAACGCTGTTTTCTGACATTTGAGGGTCTAACTTCAAAAATCATGCAAAACACTTCTAACACCTTCAGATATGTTTCTCTGTGTTGCAAAATAGCTTTTATTCATGCACAGAGTGTAAATTTAAAGTGAGACAGAGATTCAGCTTGCATTGCCTGAACCAACTTTTTTCTGCGCTGAAAAGCTGTTTTCTGACATTTCAGGGTCTAACTTCAAAAATCATGCAAAACACTTCTAACACCTTCAGATATGTTTCTCTGCGTTGCAAAATAGCTTTTATTCATGCACAGAGTGTAAATTTAAAGTGGGACCAAGATTCAGCTTGCATTGCCTGAACCAACTTTGTTCTGCGCTGAAAAGCTGTTTTCTGACATTTCAGGGTCTAACTTCAAAAATCATGCAAAACACTTCTAACACCTTCAGATATGTTTCTCTGTGTTGCAAAATAGGTTTTATTCATGCACAGACTGCAAAGTTAAAGTGGGACAGAGATTCAGCTTGCTTTGCTGGAACCAGCTTTGTTCTGCGCTGAAAAGCTGTTTTCTGACATTTGAGGGTCTAACTTCAAAAATCATGCAAAACACTTCTAACACCTTCAGATATGTTTCTCTGTGTTGCAAAATAGCTTTTATTCATGCACAGAGTGTAAATTTAAAGTGGGAACAAGATTCAGCTTGCATTGCCTGAACCAACTTTGTTCTGCGCTGAAAAGCTGTTTTCTGACATTTCAGGGTCTAACTTCAAAAATCATGCAAAACACTTCTAACACCTTCAGATATGTTTCTCTGTGTTGCAAAATAGCTTTTATTCATGCACAGAGTGTAAATTTAAAGTGGGACCAAGATTCAGCTTGCATTGCCTGAACCAACTTTGTTCTGCGCTGAAAAGCTGTTTTCTGACATTTCAGGGTCTAACTTCAAAAATCATGCAAAACACTTCTAACACCTTCAGATATGTTTCTCTGTGTTGCAAAATAGGTTTTATTCATGCACAGACTGCAAAGTTAAAGTGGGACAGAGATTCAGCTTGCATTGCTGTAACCAGCTTTGTTCTGCGCTTAAAAGCTGTTTTCTGACATTTCAGGGTCTAACTTCAAAAATCATGCAAAACACTTCTAACACCTCTATGTTTCTCTGTGTTGCAAAATAGCTTTTATTCATGCACAGAGTGTAACTTTAAAGTGGGACCAAGATTCAGCTTGCATTGCCTGAACCAACTTTGTTCTGCGCTGAAAAGCTGTTTTCTGACATTTCAGGGTCTAACTTCAAAAATCATGCAAAACACTTCTAACACCTTCAGATATGTTTCTCTGTGTTGCAAAATAGGTTTTATTCATGCACAGACTGCAAAGTTAAAGTGGGACAGAGATTCAGCTTGCATTGCTGGAACCAGCTTTGTTCTGCGCTGAAAAGCTGTTTTCTGACATTTCAGGGTCTAACTTCAAAAATCATGCAAAACACTTCTAACACCTTCAGATATGTTTCTCTGTGTTGCAAAATAGGTTTTATTCATGCACAGACTGCAAAGTTAAAGTGGGACAGAGATTCAGCTTGCATTGCCTGAACCAACTTTGTTCTGCGCTGAAACGCTGTTTTCTGACATTTCTGGGTCTAACTTCAAAAATCATGCAAAACACTTCTAACACCTTCAGATATGTTTCTCTGTGTTGCAAAATAGGTTTTATTCATGCACAGAGTGTAAATTTAAAGTGAGACAGAGATTCAGCTTGCATTGCCTGAACCAACTTTTTTCTGCGCTGAAAAGCTGTTTTCTGACATTTCAGGGTCTAACTTCAAAAATCATGCAAAACACTTCTAACACCTTCAGATATGTTTCCCTGTGTTGCAAAATAGGTTTTATTCATGCACAGAGTGTAAATTTAAAGTGAGACAGAGATTCAGCTTGCATTGCCTGAACCAACTTTTTTCTGCGCTGAAAAGCTGTTTTCTGACATTTCAGGGTCTAACTTCAAAAATCATGCAAAACACTTCTAACACCTTCAGATATGTTTCTCTGTGTTGCAAAATAGCTTTTATTCATGCACAGAGTGTAAATTTAAAGTGAGACAGAGATTCAGCTTGCATTGCCTGAACCAACTTTTTTCTGCGCTGAAAAGCTGTTTTCTGACATTTCAGGGTCTAACTTCAAAAATCATGCAAAACACTTCTAACACCTTCAGATATGTTTCTCTGTGTTGCAAAATAGCTTTTATTCATGCACAGAGTGTAAATTTAAAGTGGGACCAAGATTCAGCTTGCATTGCCTGAACCAACTTTGTTCTGCGCTGAAAAGCTGTTTTCTGACATTTCAGGGTCTAACTTCAAAAATCATGCAAAACACTTCTAACACCTTCAGATATGTTTCTCTGTGTTGCAAAATAGGTTTTATTCATGCACAGACTGCAAAGTTAAAGTGGGACAGAGATTCAGCTTGCATTGCTGTAACCAGCTTTGTTCTGCGCTGAAAAGCTGTTTTCTGACATTTCAGGGTCTAACTTCAAAAATCATGCAAAACACTTCTAACACCTTCAGATATGTTTCTCTGTGTTGCAAAATAGCTTTTATTCATGCACAGAGTGTAAATTTAAAGTGGGACCAAGATTCAGCTTGCATTGCCTGAACCAACTTTGTTCTGCGCTGAAAAGCTGTTTTCTGACATTTCAGGGTCTAACTTCAAAAATCATGCAAAACACTTCTAACACCTTCAGATATGTTTCTCTGTGTTGCAAAATAGCTTTTATTCATGCACAGAGTGTAAATTTAAAGTGGGACCAAGATTCAGCTTGCATTGCCTGAACCAACTTTGTTCTGCGCTGAAAAGCTGTTTTCTGACATTTCAGGGTCTAACTTCAAAAATCATGCAAAACACTTCTAACACCTTCAGATATGTTTCTCTGTGTTGCAAAATAGGTTTTATTCATGCACAGACTGCAAAGTTAAAGTGGGACAGAGATTCAGCTTGCATTGCTGGAACCAGCTTTGTTCTGCGCTGAAAAGCTGTTTTCTGACATTTCAGGGTCTAACTTCAAAAATCATGCAAAACACTTCTAACACCTTCAGATATGTTTCTCTGTGTTGCAAAATAGGTTTTATTCATGCACAGACTGCAAAGTTAAAGTGGGACAGAGATTCAGCTTGCATTGCCTGAACCAACTTTGTTCTGCGCTGAAACGCTGTTTTCTGACATTTCAGGGTCTAACTTCAAAAATCATGCAAAACACTTCTAACACCTTCAGATATGTTTCTCTGTGTTGCAAAATAGCTTTTATTCATGCACAGAGTGTAATTTTAAAGTGAGACAGAGATTCAGCTTGCATTGCCTGAACCAACTTTTTTCTGCGCTGAAAAGCCGTTTTCTGACATTTCAGGGTCTAACTTCAAAAATCATGCAAAACACTTCTAACACCTTCAGATATGTTTCCCTGTGTTGCAAAATAGGTTTTATTCATGCACAGAGTGTAAATTTAAAGTGAGACAGAGATTCAGCTTGCATTGCCTGAACCAACTTTTTTCTGCGCTGAAAAGCTGTTTTCTGACATTTCAGGGTCTAACTTCAAAAATCATGCAAAACACTTCTAACACCTTCAGATATGTTTCTCTGTGTTGCAAAATAGCTTTTATTCATGCACAGAGTGTAAATTTAAAGTGGGACCAAGATTCAGCTTGCATTGCCTGAACCAACTTTGTTCTGCGCTGAAAAGCTGTTTTCTGACATTTCAGGGTCTAACTTCAAAAATCATGCAAAACACTTCTAACACCTTCAGATATGTTTCTCTGTGTTGCAAAATAGGTTTTATTCATGCACAGACTGCAAAGTTAAAGTGGGACAGAGATTCAGCTTGCATTGCTGTAACCAGCTTTGTTCTGCGCTGAAAAGCTGTTTTCTGACATTTCAGGGTCTAACTTCAAAAATCATGCAAAACACTTCTAACACCTTCAGATATGTTTCTCTGTGTTGCAAAATAGGTTTTATTCATGCACAGACTGCAAAGTTAAAGTGGGACAGAGATTCAGCTTGCATTGCCTGAACCAACTTTGTTCTGCGCTGAAACGCTGTTTTCTGACATTTCAGGGTCTAACTTCAAAAATCATGCAAAACACTTCTAACACCTTCAGATATGTTTCTCTGTGTTGCAAAATAGGTTTTATTCATGCACAGAGTGTAAATTTAAAGTGAGACAGAGATTCAGCTTGCATTGCCTGAACCAACTTTTTTCTGCGCTGAAAAGCTGTTTTCTGACATTTCAGGGTCTAACTTCAAAAATCATGCAAAACACTTCTAACACCTTCAGATATGTTTCTCTGTGTTGCAAAATAGCTTTTATTCATGCACAGAGTGTACATTTAAAGTGGGACCAAGATTCAGCTTGCATTGCCTAAACCAACTTTGTTCTGCGCTGAAAAGCTGTTTTCTGACATTTCAGGGTCTAACTTCAAAAATCATGCAAAACACTTCTAACACCTTCAGATATGTTTCTCTGTGTTGCAAAATAGGTTTTATTCATGCACAGACTGCAAAGTTAAAGTGGGACAGAGATTCAGCTTGCATTGCTGTAACCAGCTTTGTTCTGCGCTGAAAAGCTGTTTTCTGACATTTCAGGGTCTAACTTCAAAAATCATGCAAAACACTTCTAACACCTTCAGATATGTTTCTCTGTGTTGCAAAATAGCTTTTATTCATGCACAGAGTGTAAATTTAAAGTGGGACCAAGATTCAGCTTGCATTGCCTGAACCAACTTTGTTCTGCGCTGAAAAGCTGTTTTCTGACATTTCAGGGTCTAACTTCAAAAATCATGCAAAACACTTCTAACACCTTCAGATATGTTTCTCTGTGTTGCAAAATAGGTTTTATTCATGCACAGACTGCAAAGTTAAAGTGGGACAGAGATTCAGCTTGCATTGCCTGAACCAACTTTGTTCTGCGCTGAAACGCTGTTTTCTGACATTTGAGGGTCTAACTTCAAAAATCATGCAAAACACTTCTAACACCTTCAGATATGTTTCTCTGTGTTGCAAAATAGCTTTTATTCATGCACAGAGTGTAAATTTAAAGTGAGACAGAGATTCAGCTTGCATTGCCTGAACCAACTTTTTTCTGCGCTGAAAAGCTGTTTTCTGACATTTCAGGGTCTAACTTCAAAAATCATGCAAAACACTTCTAACACCTTCAGATATGTTTCCCTGTGTTGCAAAATAGGTTTTATTCATGCACAGAGTGTAAATTTAAAGTGAGACAGAGATTCAGCTTGCATTGCCTGAACCAACTTTTTTCTGCGCTGAAAAGCTGTTTTCTGACATTTCAGGGTCTAACTTCAAAAATCATGCAAAACACTTCTAACACCTTCAGATATGTTTCTCTGTGTTGCAAAATAGCTTTTATTCATGCACAGAGTGTAAATTTAAAGTGGGACCAAGATTCAGCTTGCATTGCCTGAACCAACTTTGTTCTGCGCTGAAAAGCTGTTTTCTGACATTTCAGGGTCTAACTTCAAAAATCATGCAAAACACTTCTAACACCTTCAGATATGTTTCTCTGTGTTGCAAAATAGCTTTTATTCATGCACAGAGTGTAAATTTAAAGTGGGACCAAGATTCAGCTTGCATTGCCTGAACCAACTTTGTTCTGCGCTGAAAAGCTGTTTTCTGACATTTCAGGGTCTAACTTCAAAAATCATGCAAAACACTTCTAACACCTTCAGATATGTTTCTCTGTGTTGCAAAATAGGTTTTATTCATGCACAGACTGCAAAGTTAAAGTGGGACAGAGATTCAGCTTGCATTGCTGTAACCAGCTTTGTTCTGCGCTGAAAAGCTGTTTTCTGACATTTCAGGGTCTAACTTCAAAAATCATGCAAAACACTTCTAACACCTTCAGATATGTTTCTCTGTGTTGCAAAATAGCTTTTATTCATGCACAGAGTGTAAATTTAAAGTGGGACCAAGATTCAGCTTGCATTGCCTGAACCAACTTTGTTCTGCGCTGAAAAGCTGTTTTCTGACATTTCAGGGTCAAACTTCAAAAATCATGCAAAACACTTCTAACACCTTCAGATATGTTTCTCTGTGTTGCAAAATAGCTTTTATTCATGCACAGACTGCAAAGTTAAAGTGGGACAGAGATTCAGCTTGCATTGCTGTAACCAGCTTTGTTCTGCGCTGAAAAGCTGTTTTCTGACATTTCAGGGTCTAACTTCAAAAATCATGCAAAACACTTCTAACACCTTCAGATATGTTTCTCTGTGTTGCAAAATAGCTTTTATTCATGCACAGAGTGTAAATTTAAAGTGGGACCAAGATTCAGCTTGCATTGCCTGAACCAACTTTGTTCTGCGCTGAAAAGCTGTTTTCTGACATTTCAGGGTCTAACTTCAAAAATCATGCAAAACACTTCTAACACCTTCAGATATGTTTCTCTGTGTTGCAAAATAGGTTTTATTCATGCACAGAATGCAAAGTTAAAGTGGGACAGAGATTCAGCTTGCATTGCCTGAACCAACTTTGTTCTGCGCTGAAACGCTGTTTTCTGACATTTGAGGGTCTAACTTCAAAAATCATGCAAAACACTTCTAACACCTTCAGATATGTTTCTCTGTGTTGCAAAATAGCTTTTATTCATGCACAGAGTGTAAATTTAAAGTGAGACAGAGATTCAGCTTGCATTGCCTGAACCAACTTTTTTCTGCGCTGAAAAGCTGTTTTCTGACATTTCAGGGTCTAACTTCAAAAATCATGCAAAACACTTCTAACACCTTCAGATATGTTTCCCTGTGTTGCAAAATAGGTTTTATTCATGCACAGAGTGTAAATTTAAAGTGAGACAGAGATTCAGCTTGCATTGCCTGAACCAACTTTTTTCTGCGCTGAAAAGCTGTTTTCTGACATTTCAGGGTCTAACTTCAAAAATCATGCAAAACACTTCTAACACCTTCAGATATGTTTCTCTGTGTTGCAAAATAGCTTTTATTCATGCACAGAGTGTAAATTTAAAGTGGGACCAAGATTCAGCTTGCATTGCCTGAACCAACTTTGTTCTGCGCTGAAAAGCTGTTTTCTGACATTTCAGGGTCTAACTTCAAAAATCATGCAAAACACTTCTAACACCTTCAGATATGTTTCTCTGTGTTGCAAAATATGTTTTATTCATGCACAGACTGCAAAGTTAAAGTGGGACAGAGATTCAGCTTGCATTGCTGTAACCAGCTTTGTTCTGCGCTGAAAAGCTGTTTTCTGACATTTCAGGGTCTAACTTCAAAAATCATGCAAAACACTTCTAACACCTTCAGATATGTTTCTCTGTGTTGCAAAATAGCTTTTATTCATGCACAGAGTGCAAAGTTAAAGTGGGACAGAGATTCAGCTTGCATTGCTGGAACCAGCTTTGTTCTGCGCTGAAAAGCTGTTTTCTGACATTTCAGGGTCTAACTTCAAAAATCATGCAAAACACTTCTAACACCTTCAGATATGTTTCTCTGTGTTGCAAAATAGGTTTTATTCATGCACAGACTGCAAAGTTAAAGTGGGACAGAGATTCAGCTTGCATTGCCTGAACCAACTTTGTTCTGCGCTGAAACGCTGTTTTCTGACATTTCAGGGTCTAACTTCAAAAATCATGCAAAACACTTCTAACACCTTCAGATATGTTTCTCTGTGTTGCAAAATAGGTTTTATTCATGCACAGAGTGTAAATTTAAAGTGAGACAGAGATTCAGCTTGCATTGCCTGAACCAACTTTTTTCTGCGCTGAAAAGCTGTTTTCTGACATTTCAGGGTCTGACTTCAAAAATCATGCAAAACACTTCTAACACCTTCAGATATGTTTCCCTGTGTTGCAAAATAGGTTTTATTCATGCACAGAGTGTAAATTTAAAGTGAGACAGAGATTCAGCTTGCATTGCCTGAACCAACTTTTTTCTGCGCTGAAAAGCTGTTTTTTGACATTTCAGGGTCTAACTTCAAAAATCATGCAAAACACTTCTAACACCTTCAGATATGTTTATCTGTGTTGCAAAATAGCTTTTATTCATGCACAGAGTGTAAATTTAAAGTGGGACCAAGATTCAGCTTGCATTGCCTGAACCAACTTTGTTCTGCGCTGAAAAGCTGTTTTCTGACATTTCAGGGTCTAACTTCAAAAATCATGCAAAACACTTCTAACACCTTCAGATATGTTTCTCTGTGTTGCAAAATAGGTTTTATTCATGCACAGACTGCAAAGTTAAAGTGGGACAGAGATTCAGCTTGCATTGCTGTAACCAGCTTTGTTCTGCGCTGAAAAGCTGTTTTCTGACATTTCAGGGTCTAACTTCAAAAATCATGCAAAACACTTCTAACACCTTCAGATATGTTTCTCTGTGTTGCAAAATAGGTTTTATTCATGCACAGAGTGTAAATTTAAAGTGAGACAGAGATTCAGCTTGCATTGCCTGAACCAACTTTTTTCTGCGCTGAAAAGCTGTTTTCTGACATTTCAGGGTCTAACTTCAAAAATCATGCAAAACACTTCTAACACCTTCAGATATGTTTCTCTGTGTTGCAAAATAGCTTTTATTCATGCACAGAGTGTAAATTTAAAGTGGGACCAAGATTCAGCTTGCATTGCCTGAACCAACTTTGTTCTGCGCTGAAAAGCTGTTTTCTGACATTTCAGGGTCTAACTTCAAAAATCATGCAAAACACTTCTAACACCTTCAGATATGTTTCTCTGTGTTGCAAAATAGGTTTTATTCATGCACAGAATGCAAAGTTAAAGTGGGACAGAGATTCAGCTTGCATTGCCTGAACCAACTTTGTTCTGCGCTGAAACGCTGTTTTCTGACATTTGAGGGTCTAACTTCAAAAATCATGCAAAACACTTCTAACACCTTCAGATATGTTTCTCTGTGTTGCAAAATAGCTTTTATTCATGCACAGAGTGTAAATTTAAAGTGAGACAGAGATTCAGCTTGCATTGCCTGAACCAACTTTTTTCTGCGCTGAAAAGCTGTTTTCTGACATTTCAGGGTCTAACTTCAAAAATCATGCAAAACACTTCTAACACCTTCAGATATGTTTCCCTGTGTTGCAAAATAGGTTTTATTCATGCACAGAGTGTAAATTTAAAGTGAGACAGAGATTCAGCTTGCATTGCCTGAACCAACTTTTTTCTGCGCTGAAAAGCTGTTTTCTGACATTTCAGGGTCTAACTTCAAAAATCATGCAAAACACTTCTAACACCTTCAGATATGTTTCTCTGTGTTGCAAAATAGCTTTTATTCATGCACAGAGTGTAAATTTAAAGTGGGACCAAGATTCAGCTTGCATTGCCTGAACCAACTTTGTTCTGCGCTGAAAAGCTGTTTTCTGACATTTCAGGGTCTAACTTCAAAAATCATGCAAAACACTTCTAACACCTTCAGATATGTTTCTCTGTGTTGCAAAATATGTTTTATTCATGCACAGACTGCAAAGTTAAAGTGGGACAGAGATTCAGCTTGCATTGCTGTAACCAGCTTTGTTCTGCGCTGAAAAGCTGTTTTCTGACATTTCAGGGTCTAACTTCAAAAATCATGCAAAACACTTCTAACACCTTCAGATATGTTTCTCTGTGTTGCAAAATAGCTTTTATTCATGCACAGAGTGCAAAGTTAAAGTGGGACAGAGATTCAGCTTGCATTGCTGGAACCAGCTTTGTTCTGCGCTGAAAAGCTGTTTTCTGACATTTCAGGGTCTAACTTCAAAAATCATGCAAAACACTTCTAACACCTTCAGATATGTTTCTCTGTGTTGCAAAATAGGTTTTATTCATGCACAGACTGCAAAGTTAAAGTGGGACAGAGATTCAGCTTGCATTGCCTGAACCAACTTTGTTCTGCGCTGAAACGCTGTTTTCTGACATTTCAGGGTCTAACTTCAAAAATCATGCAAAACACTTCTAACACCTTCAGATATGTTTCTCTGTGTTGCAAAATAGGTTTTATTCATGCACAGAGTGTAAATTTAAAGTGAGACAGAGATTCAGCTTGCATTGCCTGAACCAACTTTTTTCTGCGCTGAAAAGCTGTTTTCTGACATTTCAGGGTCTGACTTCAAAAATCATGCAAAACACTTCTAACACCTTCAGATATGTTTCCCTGTGTTGCAAAATAGGTTTTATTCATGCACAGAGTGTAAATTTAAAGTGAGACAGAGATTCAGCTTGCATTGCCTGAACCAACTTTTTTCTGCGCTGAAAAGCTGTTTTTTGACATTTCAGGGTCTAACTTCAAAAATCATGCAAAACACTTCTAACACCTTCAGATATGTTTATCTGTGTTGCAAAATAGCTTTTATTCATGCACAGAGTGTAAATTTAAAGTGGGACCAAGATTCAGCTTGCATTGCCTGAACCAACTTTGTTCTGCGCTGAAAAGCTGTTTTCTGACATTTCAGGGTCTAACTTCAAAAATCATGCAAAACACTTCTAACACCTTCAGATATGTTTCTCTGTGTTGCAAAATAGGTTTTATTCATGCACAGACTGCAAAGTTAAAGTGGGACAGAGATTCAGCTTGCATTGCTGTAACCAGCTTTGTTCTGCGCTGAAAAGCTGTTTTCTGACATTTCAGGGTCTAACTTCAAAAATCATGCAAAACACTTCTAACACCTTCAGATATGTTTCTCTGTGTTGCAAAATAGGTTTTATTCATGCACAGAGTGTAAATTTAAAGTGAGACAGAGATTCAGCTTGCATTGCCTGAACCAACTTTTTTCTGCGCTGAAAAGCTGTTTTCTGACATTTCAGGGTCTAACTTCAAAAATCATGCAAAACACTTCTAACACCTTCAGATATGTTTCTCTGTGTTGCAAAATAGCTTTTATTCATGCACAGAGTGTAAATTTAAAGTGGGACCAAGATTCAGCTTGCATTGCCTGAACCAACTTTGTTCTGCGCTGAAAAGCTGTTTTCTGACATTTCAGGGTCTAACTTCAAAAATCATGCAAAACACTTCTAACACCTTCAGATATGTTTCTCTGTGTTGCAAAATAGGTTTTATTCATGCACAGACTGCAAAGTTAAAGTGGGACAGAGATTCAGCTTGCATTGCCTGAACCAACTTTGTTCTGCGCTGAAACGCTGTTTTCTGACATTTCAGGGTCTAACTTCAAAAATCATGCAAAACACTTCTAACACCTTCAGATATGTTTCTCTGTGTTGCAAAATAGCTTTTATTCATGCACAGAGTGTAATTTTAAAGTGAGACAGAGATTCAGCTTGCATTGCCTGAACCAACTTTTTTCTGCGCTGAAAAGCCGTTTTCTGACATTTCAGGGTCTAACTTCAAAAATCATGCAAAACACTTCTAACACCTTCAGATATGTTTCCCTGTGTTGCAAAATAGGTTTTATTCATGCACAGAGTGTAAATTTAAAGTGAGACAGAGATTCAGCTTGCATTGCCTGAACCAACTTTTTTCTGCGCTGAAAAGCTGTTTTCTGACATTTCAGGGTCTAACTTCAAAAATCATGCAAAACACTTCTAACACCTTCAGATATGTTTCTCTGTGTTGCAAAATAGGTTTTATTCATGCACAGAGTGTAAATTTAAAGTGAGACAGAGATTCAGCTTGCTTTGCTGGAACCAGCTTTGTTCTGCGCTGAAAAGCTGTTTTCTGACATTTCAGGGTCTAACTTCAAAAATCATGCAAAACACTTCTAACACCTTCAGATATGTTTCTCTGTGTTGCAAAATAGGTTTTATTCATGCACAGAGTGTAAATTTAAAGTGAGACAGAGATTCAGCTTGCATTGCCTGAACCAACTTTTTTCTGCGCTGAAAAGCTGTTTTCTGACATTTCAGGGTCTAACTTCAAAAATCATGCAAAACACTTCTAACACCTTCAGATATGTTTCTCTGTGTTGCAAAATAGGTTTTATTCATGCACAGACTGCAAAGTTAAAGTGGGACAGAGATTCAGCTTGCATTGCTGTAACCAGCTTTGTTCTGCGCTGAAAAGCTGTTTTCTGACATTTCAGGGTCTAACTTCAAAAATCATGCAAAACACTTCTAACACCTTCAGATATGTTTCTCTGTGTTGCAAAATAGCTTTTATTCATGCACAGAGTGTAAATTTAAAGTGGGACCAAGATTCAGCTTGCATTGCCTGAACCAACTTTGTTCTGCGCTGAAAAGCTGTTTTCTGACATTTCAGGGTCTAACTTCAAAAATCATGCAAAACACTTCTAACACCTTCAGATATGTTTCTCTGTGTTGCAAAATAGGTTTTATTCATGCACAGACTGCAAAGTTAAAGTGGGACAGAGATTCAGCTTGCATTGCTGTAACCAGCTTTGTTCTGCGCTGAAAAGCTGTTTTCTGACATTTCAGGGTCTAACTTCAAAAATCATGCAAAACACTTCTAACACCTTCAGATATGTTTCTCTGTGTTGCAAAATAGGTTTTATTCATGCACAGACTGCAAAGTTAAAGTGGGACAGAGATTCAGCTTGCATTGCCTGAACCAACTTTGTTCTGCGCTGAAACGTTGTTTTCTGACATTTCAGGGTCTAACTTCAAAAATCATGCAAAACACTTCTAACACCTTCAGATATGTTTCTCTGTGTTGCAAAATAGGTTTTATTCATGCACAGAGTGTAAATTTAAAGTGAGACAGAGATTCAGCTTGCATTGCCTGAACCAACTTTTTTCTGCGCTGAAAAGCTGTTTTCTGACATTTCAGGGTCTAACTTCAAAAATCATGCAAAACACTTCTAACACCTTCAGATATGTTTCTCTGTGTTGCAAAATAGGTTTTATTCATGCACAGACTGCAAAGTTAAAGTGGGACAGAGATTCAGCTTGCATTGCTGTAACCAGCTTTGTTCTGCGCTGAAAAGCTGTTTTCTGACATTTCAGGGTCTAACTTCAAAAATCATGCAAAACACTTCTAACACCTTCAGATATGTTTCTCTGTGTTGCAAAATAGCTTTTATTCATGCACAGAGTGTAAATTTAAAGTGGGACCAAGATTCAGCTTGCATTGCCTGAACCAACTTTGTTCTGCGCTGAAAAGCTGTTTTCTGACATTTCAGGGTCTAACTTCAAAAATCATGCAAAACACTTCTAACACCTTCAGATATGTTTCTCTGTGTTGCAAAATAGGTTTTATTCATGCACAGACTGCAAAGTTAAAGTGGGACAGAGATTCAGCTTGCATTGCTGGAACCAGCTTTGTTCTGCGCTGAAAAGCTGTTTTCTGACATTTCAGGGTCTAACTTCAAAAATCATGCAAAACACTTCTAACACCTTCAGATATGTTTCTCTGTGTTGCAAAATAGGTTTTATTCATGCACAGACTGCAAAGTTAAAGTGGGACAGAGATTCAGCTTGCATTGCCTGAACCAACTTTGTTCTGCGCTGAAACGCTGTTTTCTGACATTTCAGGGTCTAACTTCAAAAATCATGCAAAACACTTCTAACACCTTCAGATATGTTTCTCTGTGTTGCAAAATAGGTTTTATTCATGCACAGAGTGTAAATTTAAAGTGAGACAGAGATTCAGCTTGCTTTGCTGGAACCAGCTTTGTTCTGCGCTGAAAAGCTGTTTTCTGACATTTCAGGGTCTAACTTCAAAAATCATGCAAAACACTTCTAACACCTTCAGATATGTTTCTCTGTGTTGCAAAATAGGTTTTATTCATGCACAGACTGCAAAGTTAAAGTGGGACAGAGATTCAGCTTGCTTTGCTGGAACCAGCTTTGTTCTGCGCTGAAAAGCTGGTTTCTGACATTTCAGGGTCTAACTTCAAAAATCATGCAAAACACTTCTAACACCTTCAGATATGTTTCTCTGTGTTGCAAAATAGGTTTTATTCATGCACAGACTGCAAAGTTAAAGTGGGACAGAGATTCAGCTTGCATTGCCTGAACCATCTTTGTTCTGCGCTGAAACGCTGTTTTCTGACATTTGAGGGTCTAACTTCAAAAATCATGCAAAACACTTCTAACACCTTCAGATATGTTTCTCTGTGTTGCAAAATAGCTTTTATTCATGCACAGAGTGTAAATTTAAAGTGAGACAGAGATTCAGCTTGCATTGCCTGAACCAACTTTTTTCTGCGCTGAAAAGCTGTTTTCTGACATTTCAGGGTCTAACTTCAAAAATCATGCAAAACACTTCTAACACCTTCAGATATGTTTCTCTGCGTTGCAAAATAGCTTTTATTCATGCACAGAGTGTAAATTTAAAGTGGGACCAAGATTCAGCTTGCATTGCCTGAACCAACTTTGTTCTGCGCTGAAAAGCTGTTTTCTGACATTTCAGGGTCTAACTTCAAAAATCATGCAAAACACTTCTAACACCTTCAGATATGTTTCTCTGTGTTGCAAAATAGGTTTTATTCATGCACAGACTGCAAAGTTAAAGTGGGACAGAGATTCAGCTTGCTTTGCTGGAACCAGCTTTGTTCTGCGCTGAAAAGCTGTTTTCTGACATTTCAGGGTCTAACTTCAAAAATCATGCAAAATACTTCTAACACCTTCAGATATGTTTCTCTGTGTTGCAAAATAGGTTTTATTCATGCACAGACTGCAAAGTTAAAGTGGGACAGAGATTCAGCTTGCATTGCCTGAACCAACTTTGTTCTGCGCTGAAACGCTGTTTTCTGACATTTGAGGGTCTAACTTCAAAAATCATGCAAAACACTTCTAACACCTTCAGATATGTTTCTCTGTGTTGCAAAATAGCTTTTATTCATGCACAGAGTGTAAATTTAAAGTGGGAACAAGATTCAGCTTGCATTGCCTGAACCAACTTTGTTCTGCGCTGAAAAGCTGTTTTCTGACATTTCAGGGTCTAACTTCAAAAATCATGCAAAACACTTCTAACACCTTCAGATATGTTTCTCTGTGTTGCAAAATAGCTTTTATTCATGCACAGAGTGTAAATTTAAAGTGGGACCAAGATTCAGCTTGCATTGCCTGAACCAACTTTGTTCTGCGCTGAAAAGCTGTTTTCTGACATTTCAGGGTCTAACTTCAAAAATCATGCAAAACACTTCTAACACCTTCAGATATGTTTCTCTGTGTTGCAAAATAGGTTTTATTCATGCACAGACTGCAAAGTTAAAGTGGGACAGAGATTCAGCTTGCATTGCTGTAACCAGCTTTGTTCTGCGCTTAAAAGCTGTTTTCTGACATTTCAGGGTCTAACTTCAAAAATCATGCAAAACACTTCTAACACCTCTATGTTTCTCTGTGTTGCAAAATAGCTTTTATTCATGCACAGAGTGTAAATTTAAAGTGGGACCAAGATTCAGCTTGCATTGCCTGAACCAACTTTGTTCTGTGCTGAAAAGCTGTTTTCTGACATTTCAGGGTCTAACTTCAAAAATCATGCAAAACACTTCTAACACCTTCAGATATGTTTCTCTGTGTTGCAAAATAGGTTTTATTCATGCACAGACTGCAAAGTTAAAGTGGGACAGAGATTCAGCTTGCATTGCTGGAACCAGCTTTGTTCTGCGCTGAAAAGCTGTTTTCTGACATTTCAGGGTCTAACTTCAAAAATCATGCAAAACACTTCTAACACCTTCAGATATGTTTCTCTGTGTTGCAAAATAGGTTTTATTCATGCACAGACTGCAAAGTTAAAGTGGGACAGAGATTCAGCTTGCATTGCCTGAACCAACTTTGTTCTGCGCTGAAACGCTGTTTTCTGACATTTCTGGGTCTAACTTCAAAAATCATGCAAAACACTTCTAACACCTTCAGATATGTTTCTCTGTGTTGCAAAATAGGTTTTATTCATGCACAGAGTGTAAATTTAAAGTGAGACAGAGATTCAGCTTGCATTGCCTGAACCAACTTTTTTCTGCGCTGAAAAGCTGTTTTCTGACATTTCAGGGTCTAACTTCAAAAATCATGCAAAACACTTCTAACACCTTCAGATATGTTTCCCTGTGTTGCAAAATAGGTTTTATTCATGCACAGAGTGTAAATTTAAAGTGAGACAGAGATTCAGCTTGCATTGCCTGAACCAACTTTTTTCTGCGCTGAAAAGCTGTTTTCTGACATTTCAGGGTCTAACTTCAAAAATCATGCAAAACACTTCTAACACCTTCAGATATGTTTCTCTGTGTTGCAAAATAGCTTTTATTCATGCACAGAGTGTAAATTTAAAGTGAGACAGAGATTCAGCTTGCATTGCCTGAACCAACTTTTTTCTGCGCTGAAAAGCTGTTTTCTGACATTTCAGGGTCTAACTTCAAAAATCATGCAAAACACTTCTAACACCTTCAGATATGTTTCTCTGTGTTGCAAAATAGCTTTTATTCATGCACAGAGTGTAAATTTAAAGTGGGACCAAGATTCAGCTTGCATTGCCTGAACCAACTTTGTTCTGCGCTGAAAAGCTGTTTTCTGACATTTCAGGGTCTAACTTCAAAAATCATGCAAAACACTTCTAACACCTTCAGATATGTTTCTCTGTGTTGCAAAATAGGTTTTATTCATGCACAGACTGCAAAGTTAAAGTGGGACAGAGATTCAGCTTGCATTGCTGTAACCAGCTTTGTTCTGCGCTGAAAAGCTGTTTTCTGACATTTCAGGGTCTAACTTCAAAAATCATGCAAAACACTTCTAACACCTTCAGATATGTTTCTCTGTGTTGCAAAATAGCTTTTATTCATGCACAGAGTGTAAATTTAAAGTGGGACCAAGATTCAGCTTGCATTGCCTGAACCAACTTTGTTCTGCGCTGAAAAGCTGTTTTCTGACATTTCAGGGTCTAACTTCAAAAATCATGCAAAACACTTCTAACACCTTCAGATATGTTTCTCTGTGTTGCAAAATAGGTTTTATTCATGCACAGACTGCAAAGTTAAAGTGGGACAGAGATTCAGCTTGCATTGCTGGAACCAGCTTTGTTCTGCGCTGAAAAGCTGTTTTCTGACATTTCAGGGTCTAACTTCAAAAATCATGCAAAACACTTCTAACACCTTCAGATATGTTTCTCTGTGTTGCAAAATAGGTTTTATTCATGCACAGACTGCAAAGTTAAAGTGGGACAGAGATTCAGCTTGCATTGCCTGAACCAACTTTGTTCTGCGCTGAAACGCTGTTTTCTGACATTTCAGGGTCTAACTTCAAAAATCATGCAAAACACTTCTAACACCTTCAGATATGTTTCTCTGTGTTGCAAAATAGCTTTTATTCATGCACAGAGTGTAATTTTAAAGTGAGACAGAGATTCAGCTTGCATTGCCTGAACCAACTTTTTTCTGCGCTGAAAAGCCGTTTTCTGACATTTCAGGGTCTAACTTCAAAAATCATGCAAAACACTTCTAACACCTTCAGATATGTTTCCCTGTGTTGCAAAATAGGTTTTATTCATGCACAGAGTGTAAATTTAAAGTGAGACAGAGATTCAGCTTGCATTGCCTGAACCAACTTTTTTCTGCGCTGAAAAGCTGTTTTCTGACATTTCAGGGTCTAACTTCAAAAATCATGCAAAACACTTCTAACACCTTCAGATATGTTTCTCTGTGTTGCAAAATAGCTTTTATTCATGCACAGAGTGTAAATTTAAAGTGGGACCAAGATTCAGCTTGCATTGCCTGAACCAACTTTGTTCTGCGCTGAAAAGCTGTTTTCTGACATTTCAGGGTCTAACTTCAAAAATCATGCAAAACACTTCTAACACCTTCAGATATGTTTCTCTGTGTTGCAAAATAGGTTTTATTCATGCACAGACTGCAAAGTTAAAGTGGGACAGAGATTCAGCTTGCATTGCTGTAACCAGCTTTGTTCTGCGCTGAAAAGCTGTTTTCTGACATTTCAGGGTCTAACTTCAAAAATCATGCAAAACACTTCTAACACCTTCAGATATGTTTCTCTGTGTTGCAAAATAGGTTTTATTCATGCACAGACTGCAAAGTTAAAGTGGGACAGAGATTCAGCTTGCATTGCCTGAACCAACTTTGTTCTGCGCTGAAACGCTGTTTTCTGACATTTCAGGGTCTAACTTCAAAAATCATGCAAAACACTTCTAACACCTTCAGATATGTTTCTCTGTGTTGCAAAATAGGTTTTATTCATGCACAGAGTGTAAATTTAAAGTGAGACAGAGATTCAGCTTGCATTGCCTGAACCAACTTTTTTCTGCGCTGAAAAGCTGTTTTCTGACATTTCAGGGTCTAACTTCAAAAATCATGCAAAACACTTCTAACACCTTCAGATATGTTTCTCTGTGTTGCAAAATAGCTTTTATTCATGCACAGAGTGTACATTTAAAGTGGGACCAAGATTCAGCTTGCATTGCCTGAACCAACTTTGTTCTGCGCTGAAAAGCTGTTTTCTGACATTTCAGGGTCTAACTTCAAAAATCATGCAAAACACTTCTAACACCTTCAGATATGTTTCTCTGTGTTGCAAAATAGGTTTTATTCATGCACAGACTGCAAAGTTAAAGTGGGACAGAGATTCAGCTTGCATTGCTGTAACCAGCTTTGTTCTGCGCTGAAAAGCTGTTTTCTGACATTTCAGGGTCTAACTTCAAAAATCATGCAAAACACTTCTAACACCTTCAGATATGTTTCTCTGTGTTGCAAAATAGCTTTTATTCATGCACAGAGTGTAAATTTAAAGTGGGACCAAGATTCAGCTTGCATTGCCTGAACCAACTTTGTTCTGCGCTGAAAAGCTGTTTTCTGACATTTCAGGGTCTAACTTCAAAAATCATGCAAAACACTTCTAACACCTTCAGATATGTTTCTATGTGTTGCAAAATAGGTTTTATTCATGCACAGACTGCAAAGTTAAAGTGGGACAGAGATTCAGCTTGCATTGCTGGAACCAGCTTTGTTCTGCGCTGAAAAGCTGTTTTCTGACATTTCAGGGTCTAACTTCAAAAATCATGCAAAACACTTCTAACACCTTCAGATATGTTTCTCTGTGTTGCAAAATAGGTTTTATTCATGCACACACTGCAAAGTTAAAGTGGGACAGAGATTCAGCTTGCATTGCCTGAACCAACTTTGTTCTGCGCTGAAACGCTGTTTTCTGACATTTCAGGGTCTAACTTCAAAAATCATGCAAAACACTTCTAACACCTTCAGATATGTTTCTCTGTGTTGCAAAATAGGTTTTATTCATGCACAGAGTGTAAATTTAAAGTGAGACAGAGATTCAGCTTGCATTGCCTGAACCAACTTTTTTCTGCGCTGAAAAGCTGTTTTCTGACATTTCAGGGTCTAACTTCAAAAATCATGCAAAACACTTCTAACACCTTCAGATATGTTTCCCTGTGTTGCAAAATAGGTTTTATTCATGCACAGAGTGTAAATTTAAAGTGAGACAGAGATTCAGCTTGCATTGCCTGAACCAACTTTTTTCTGCGCTGAAAAGCTGTTTTCTGACATTTCAGGGTCTAACTTCAAAAATCATGCAAAACACTTCTAACACCTTCAGATATGTTTCTCTGTGTTGCAAAATAGCTTTTATTCATGCACAGAGTGTAAATTTAAAGTGGGACCAAGATTCAGCTTGCATTGCCTGAACCAACTTTGTTCTGCGCTGAAAAGCTGTTTTCTGACATTTCAGGGTCTAACTTCAAAAATCATGCAAAACACTTCTAACACCTTCAGATATTTTTCTCTGTGTTGCAAAATAGGTTTTATTCATGCACAGACTGCAAAGTTAAAGTGGGACATAGATTCAGCTTGCATTGCCTGAACCAACTTTGTTCTGCGCTGAAAAGCTGTTTTCTGACATTTCAGGGTCTAACTTCAAAAATCATGCAAAACACTTCTAACACCTTCAGATATGTTTCTCTGTGTTGCAAAATAGCTTTTATTCATGCACAGAGTGTAAATTTAAAGTGAGACAGAGATTCAGCTTGCATTGCCTGAACCAACTTTGTTCTGCGCTGAAAAGCTGTTTTCTGACATTTCAGGGTCTAACTTCAAAAATCATGCAAAACACTTCTAACACCTTCAGATATGTTTCTCTGTGTTGCAAAATAGGTTTTATTCATGCACAGACTGCAAAGTTAAAGTGGGACAGAGATTCAGCTTGCATTGCCTGAACCAACTTTGTTCTGCGCTGAAACGCTGTTTTCTGACATTTGAGGGTCTAACTTCAAAAATCATGCAAAACACTTCTAACACCTTCAGATATGTTTCTCTGTGTTGCAAAATAGCTTTTATTCATGCACAGAGTGTAAATTTAAAGTGAGACAGAGATTCAGCTTGCATTGCCTGAACCAACTTTTTTCTGCGCTGAAAAGCTGTTTTCTGACATTTCAGGGTCTAACTTCAAAAATCATGCAAAACACTTCTAACACCTTCAGATATGTTTCCCTGTGTTGCAAAATAGGTTTTATTCATGCACAGAGTGTAAATTTAAAGTGAGACAGAGATTCAGCTTGCATTGCCTGAACCAACTTTGTTCTGCGCTGAAAAGCTGTTTTCTGACATTTCAGGGTCAAACTTCAAAAATCATGCAAAACACTTCTAACACCTTCAGATATGTTTCTCTGTGTTGCAAAATAGCTTTTATTCATGCACAGAGTGTAAATTTAAAGTGAGACAGAGATTCAGCTTGCATTGCTGTAACCAGCTTTGTTCTGCGCTGAAAAGCTGTTTTCTGACATTTCAGGGTCTAACTTCAAAAATCATGCAAAACACTTCTAACACCTTCAGATATGTTTCTCTGCGTTGCAAAATAGCTTTTATTCGTGCACAGAGTGTAAATTTAAAGTGGGACCAAGATTCAGCTTGCATTGCCTGAACCAACTTTGTTCTGCGCTGAAAAGCTGTTTTCTGACATTTCAGGGTCTAACTTCAAAAATCATGCAAAACACTTCTAACACCTTCAGATATGTTTCTCTGTGTTGCAAAATAGGTTTTATTCATGCACAGACTGCAAAGTTAAAGTGGGACAGAGATTCAGCTTGCTTTGCTGGAACCAGCTTTGTTCTGCGCTGAAAAGCTGTTTTCTGACATTTCAGGGTCTAACTTCAAAAATCATGCAAAACACTTCTAACACCTTCAGATATGTTTCTCTGTGTTGCAAAATAGGTTTTATTCATGCACAGACTGCAAAGTTAAAGTGGGACAGAGATTCAGCTTGCATTGCCTGAACCAACTTTGTTCTGCGCTGAAACGCTGTTTTCTGACATTTGAGGGTCTAACTTCAAAAATCATGCAAAACACTTCTAACACCTTCAGATATGTTTCTCTGTGTTGCAAAATAGCTTTTATTCATGCACAGAGTGTAAATTTAAAGTGGGACCAAGATTCAGCTTGCATTGCCTGAACCAACTTTGTTCTGCGCTGAAAAGCTGTTTTCTGACATTTCAGGGTCTAACTTCAAAAATCATGCAAAACACTTCTAACACCTTCAGATATGTTTCTCTGTGTTGCAAAATAGCTTTTATTCATGCACAGAGTGTAAATTTAAAGTGGGACCAAGATTCAGCTTGCATTGCCTGAACCAACTTTGTTCTGCGCTGAAAAGCTGTTTTCTGACATTTCAGGGTCTAACTTCAAAAATCATGCAAAACACTTCTAACACCTTCAGATATGTTTCTCTGTGTTGCAAAATAGGTTTTATTCATGCACAGACTGCAAAGTTAAAGTGGGACAGAGATTCAGCTTGCATTGCTGTAACCAGCTTTGTTCTGCGCTTAAAAGCTGTTTTCTGACATTTCAGGGTCTAACTTCGAAAATCATGCAAAACACTTCTAACACCTCTATGTTTCTCTGTGTTGCAAAATAGCTTTTATTCATGCACAGAGTGTAAATTTAAAGTGGGACCAAGATTCAGCTTGCATTGCCTGAACCAACTTTGTTCTGCGCTGAAAAGCGGTTTTCTGACATTTCAGGGTCTAACTTCAAAAATCATGCAAATCACTTCTAAAACCTTCAGATATGTTTCTCTGTGTTGCAAAATAGGTTTTATTCATGCACAGACTGCAAAGTTAAAGTGGGACAGAGATTCAGCTTGCATTGCTGGAACCAGCTTTGTTCTGCGCTGAAAAGCTGTTTTCTGACATTTCAGGGTCTAACTTCAAAAATCATGCAAAACACTTCTAACACCTTCAGATATGTTTCTCTGTGTTGCAAAATAGGTTTTATTCATGCACAGACTGCAAAGTTAAAGTGGGACAGAGATTCAGCTTGCATTGCCTGAACCAACTTTGTTCTGCGCTGAAACGCTGTTTTCTGACATTTCTGGGTCTAACTTCAAAAATCATGCAAAACACTTCTAACACCTTCAGATATGTTTCTCTGTGTTGCAAAATAGGTTTTATTCATGCACAGAGTGTAAATTTAAAGTGAGACAGAGATTCAGCTTGCATTGCCTGAACCAACTTTTTTCTGCGCTGAAAAGCTGTTTTCTGACATTTCAGGGTCTAACTTCAAAAATCATGCAAAACACTTCTAACACCTTCAGATATGTTTCCCTGTGTTGCAAAATAGGTTTTATTCATGCACAGAGTGTAAATTTAAAGTGAGACAGAGATTCAGCTTGCATTGCCTGAACCAACTTTTTTCTGCGCTGAAAAGCTGTTTTCTGACATTTCAGGGTCTAACTTCAAAAATCATGCAAAACACTTCTAACACCTTCAGATATGTTTCTCTGTGTTGCAAAATAGCTTTTATTCATGCACAGAGTGTAAATTTAAAGTGAGACAGAGATTCAGCTTGCATTGCCTGAACCAACTTTTTTCTGCGCTGAAAAGCTGTTTTCTGACATTTCAGGGTCTAACTTCAAAAATCATGCAAAACACTTCTAACACCTTCAGATATGTTTCTCTGTGTTGCAAAATAGCTTTTATTCATGCACAGAGTGTAAATTTAAAGTGGGACCAAGATTCAGCTTGCATTGCCTGAACCAACTTTGTTCTGCGCTGAAAAGCTGTTTTCTGACATTTCAGGGTCTAACTTCAAAAATCATGCAAAACACTTCTAACACCTTCAGATATGTTTCTCTGTGTTGCAAAATAGGTTTTATTCATGCACAGACTGCAAAGTTAAAGTGGGACAGAGATTCAGCTTGCATTGCTGTAACCAGCTTTGTTCTGCGCAGAAAAGCTGTTTTCTGACATTTCAGGGTCTAACTTCAAAAATCATGCAAAACACTTCTAACACCTTCAGATATGTTTCTCTGTGTTGCAAAATAGCTTTTATTCATGCACAGAGTGTAAATTTAAAGTGGGACCAAGATTCAGCTTGCATTGCCTGAACCAACTTTGTTCTGCGCTGAAAAGCTGTTTTCTGACATTTCAGGGTCTAACTTCAAAAATCATGCAAAACACTTCTAACACCTTCAGATATGTTTCTCTGTGTTGCAAAATAGGTTTTATTCATGCACAGACTGCAAAGTTAAAGTGGGACAGAGATTCAGCTTGCATTGCTGGAACAGCTTTGTTCTGCGCTGAAAAGCTGTTTTCTGACATTTCAGGGTCTAACTTCAAAAATCATGCAAAACACTTCTAACACCTTCAGATATGTTTCTCTGTGTTGCAAAATAGGTTTTATTCATGCACAGACTGCAAAGTTAAAGTGGGACAGAGATTCAGCTTGCATTGCCTGAACCAACTTTGTTCTGCGCTGAAACGCTGTTTTCTGACATTTCAGGGTCTAACTTCAAAAATCATGCAAAACACTTCTAACACCTTCAGATATGTTTCTCTGTGTTGCAAAATAGCTTTTATTCATGCACAGAGTGTAAATTTAAAGTGAGACAGAGATTCAGCTTGCATTGCCTGAACCAACTTTTTTCTGCGCTGAAAAGCTGTTTTCTGACATTTCAGGGTCTAACTTCAAAAATCATGCAAAACACTTCTAACACCTTCAGATATGTTTCCCTGTGTTGCAAAATAGCTTTTATTCATGCACAGACTGCAAAGTTAAAGTGGGACAGAGATTCAGCTTGCATTGCTGTAACCAGCTTTGTTCTGCGCTGAAAAGCTGTTTTCTGACATTTCAGGGTCTAACTTCAAAAATCATGCAAAACACTTCTAACACCTTCAGATATGTTTCTCTGCGTTGCAAAATAGCTTTTATTCGTGCACAGAGTGTAAATTTAAAGTGGGACCAAGATTCAGCTTGCATTGCCTGAACCAACTTTGTTCTGCGCTGAAAAGCTGTTTTCTGACATTTCAGGGTCTAACTTCAAAAATCATGCAAAACACTTCTAACACCTTCAGATATGTTTCTCTGTGTTGCAAAATAGGTTTTATTCATGCACAGACTGCAAAGTTAAAGTGGGACAGAGATTCAGCTTGCTTTGCTGGAACCAGCTTTGTTCTGCGCTGAAAAGCTGTTTTCTGACATTTCAGGGTCTAACTTCAAAAATCATGCAAAACACTTCTAACACCTTCAGATATGTTTCTCTGTGTTGCAAAATAGGTTTTATTCATGCACAGACTGCAAAGTTAAAGTGGGACAGAGATTCAGCTTGCATTGCCTGAACCAACTTTGTTCTGCGCTGAAACGCTGTTTTCTGACATTTGAGGGTCTAACTTCAAAAATCATGCAAAACACTTCTAACACCTTCAGATATGTTTCTCTGTGTTGCAAAATAGCTTTTATTCATGCACAGAGTGTAAATTTAAAGTGGGACCAAGATTCAGCTTGCATTGCCTGAACCAACTTTGTTCTGCGCTGAAAAGCTGTTTTCTGACATTTCAGGGTCTAACTTCAAAAATCATGCAAAACACTTCTAACACCTTCAGATATGTTTCTCTGTGTTGCAAAATAGCTTTTATTCATGCACAGAGTGTAAATTTAAAGTGGGACCAAGATTCAGCTTGCATTGCCTGAACCAACTTTGTTCTGCGCTGAAAAGCTGTTTTCTGACATTTCAGGGTCTAACTTCAAAAATCATGCAAAACACTTCTAACACCTTCAGATATGTTTCTCTGTGTTGCAAAATAGGTTTTATTCATGCACAGACTGCAAAGTTAAAGTGGGACAGAGATTCAGCTTGCATTGCTGTAACCAGCTTTGTTCTGCGCTTAAAAGCTGTTTTCTGACATTTCAGGGTCTAACTTCAAAAATCATGCAAAACACTTCTAACACCTCTATGTTTCTCTGTGTTGCAAAATAGCTTTTATTCATGCACAGAGTGTAAATTTAAAGTGGGACCAAGATTCAGCTTGCATTGCCTGAACCAACTTTGTTCTGCGCTGAAAAGCGGTTTTCTGACATTTCAGGGTCTAACTTCAAAAATCATGCAAATCACTTCTAAAACCTTCAGATATGTTTCTCTGTGTTGCAAAATAGGTTTTATTCATGCACAGACTGCAAAGTTAAAGTGGGACAGAGATTCAGCTTGCATTGCTGGAACCAGCTTTGTTCTGCGCTGAAAAGCTGTTTTCTGACATTTCAGGGTCTAACTTCAAAAATCATGCAAAACACTTCTAACACCTTCAGATATGTTTCTCTGTGTTGCAAAATAGGTTTTATTCATGCACAGACTGCAAAGTTAAAGTGGGACAGAGATTCAGCTTGCATTGCCTGAACCAACTTTGTTCTGCGCTGAAACGCTGTTTTCTGACATTTCTGGGTCTAACTTCAAAAATCATGCAAAACACTTCTAACACCTTCAGATATGTTTCTCTGTGTTGCAAAATAGGTTTTATTCATGCACAGAGTGTAAATTTAAAGTGAGACAGAGATTCAGCTTGCATTGCCTGAACCAACTTTTTTCTGCGCTGAAAAGCTGTTTTCTGACATTTCAGGGTCTAACTTCAAAAATCATGCAAAACACTTCTAACACCTTCAGATATGTTTCCCTGTGTTGCAAAATAGGTTTTATTCATGCACAGAGTGTAAATTTAAAGTGAGACAGAGATTCAGCTTGCATTGCCTGAACCAACTTTTTTCTGCGCTGAAAAGCTGTTTTCTGACATTTCAGGGTCTAACTTCAAAAATCATGCAAAACACTTCTAACACCTTCAGATATGTTTCTCTGTGTTGCAAAATAGCTTTTATTCATGCACAGAGTGTAAATTTAAAGTGAGACAGAGATTCAGCTTGCATTGCCTGAACCAACTTTTTTCTGCGCTGAAAAGCTGTTTTCTGACATTTCAGGGTCTAACTTCAAAAATCATGCAAAACACTTCTAACACCTTCAGATATGTTTCTCTGTGTTGCAAAATAGCTTTTATTCATGCACAGAGTGTAAATTTAAAGTGGGACCAAGATTCAGCTTGCATTGCCTGAACCAACTTTGTTCTGCGCTGAAAAGCTGTTTTCTGACATTTCAGGGTCTAACTTCAAAAATCATGCAAAACACTTCTAACACCTTCAGATATGTTTCTCTGTGTTGCAAAATAGGTTTTATTCATGCACAGACTGCAAAGTTAAAGTGGGACAGAGATTCAGCTTGCATTGCTGTAACCAGCTTTGTTCTGCGCAGAAAAGCTGTTTTCTGACATTTCAGGGTCTAACTTCAAAAATCATGCAAAACACTTCTAACACCTTCAGATATGTTTCTCTGTGTTGCAAAATAGCTTTTATTCATGCACAGAGTGTAAATTTAAAGTGGGACCAAGATTCAGCTTGCATTGCCTGAACCAACTTTGTTCTGCGCTGAAAAGCTGTTTTCTGACATTTCAGGGTCTAACTTCAAAAATCATGCAAAACACTTCTAACACCTTCAGATATGTTTCTCTGTGTTGCAAAATAGGTTTTATTCATGCACAGACTGCAAAGTTAAAGTGGGACAGAGATTCAGCTTGCATTGCTGGAACAGCTTTGTTTTGCGCTGAAAAGCTGTTTTCTGACATTTCAGGGTCTAACTTCAAAAATCATGCAAAACACTTCTAACACCTTCAGATATGTTTCTCTGTGTTGCAAAATAGGTTTTATTCATGCACAGACTGCAAAGTTAAAGTGGGACAGAGATTCAGCTTGCATTGCCTGAACCAACTTTGTTCTGCGCTGAAACGCTGTTTTCTGACATTTCAGGGTCTAACTTCAAAAATCATGCAAAACACTTCTAACACCTTCAGATATGTTTCTCTGTGTTGCAAAATAGCTTTTATTCATGCACAGAGTGTAAATTTAAAGTGGGACCAAGATTCAGCTTGCATTGCCTGAACCAACTTTGTTCTGCGCTGAAAAGCTGTTTTCTGACATTTCAGGGTCTAACTTCAAAAATCATGCAAAACACTTCTAACACCTTCAGATATGTTTCTCTGTGTTGCAAAATAGGTTTTATTCATGCACAGACTGCAAAGTTAAAGTGGGACAGAGATTCAGCTTGCATTGCTGGAACCAGCTTTGTTCTGCGCTGAAAAGCTGTTTTCTGACATTTCAGGGTCTAACTTCAAAAATCATGCAAAACACTTCTAACACCTTCAGATATGTTTCTCTGTGTTGCAAAATAGGTTTTATTCATGCACAGACTGCAAAGTTAAAGTGGGACAGAGATTCAGCTTGCATTGCCTGAACCAACTTTGTTCTGCGCTGAAACGCTGTTTTCTGACATTTCAGGGTCTAACTTCAAAAATCATGCAAAACACTTCTAACACCTTCAGATATGTTTCTCTGTGTTGCAAAATAGGTTTTATTCATGCACAGAGTGTAATTTTAAAGTGAGACAGAGATTCAGCTTGCATTGCCTGAACCAACTTTTTTCTGCGCTGAAAAGCCGTTTTCTGACATTTCAGGGTCTAACTTCAAAAATCATGCAAAACACTTCTAACACCTTCAGATATGTTTCCCTGTGTTGCAAAATAGGTTTTATTCATGCACAGAGTGTAAATTTAAAGTGAGACAGAGATTCAGCTTGCATTGCCTGAACCAACTTTTTTCTGCGCTGAAAAGCTGTTTTCTGACATTTCAGGGTCTAACTTCAAAAATCATGCAAAACACTTCTAACACCTTCAGATATGTTTCTCTGTGTTGCAAAATAGCTTTTATTCATGCACAGAGTGTAAATTTAAAGTGGGACCAAGATTCAGCTTGCATTGCCTGAACCAACTTTGTTCTGCGCTGAAAAGCTGTTTTCTGACATTTCAGGGTCTAACTTCAAAAATCATGCAAAACACTTCTAACACCTTCAGATATGTTTCTCTGTGTTGCAAAATAGGTTTTATTCATGCACAGACTGCAAAGTTAAAGTGGGACAGAGATTCAGCTTGCATTGCTGTAACCAGCTTTGTTCTGCGCTGAAAAGCTGTTTTCTGACATTTCAGGGTCTAACTTCAAAAATCATGCAAAACACTTCTAACACCTTCAGATATGTTTCTCTGTGTTGCAAAATAGGTTTTATTCATGCACAGACTGCAAAGTTAAAGTGGGACAGAGATTCAGCTTGCATTGCCTGAACCAACTTTGTTCTGCGCTGAAACGCTGTTTTCTGACATTTCAGGGTCTAACTTCAAAAATCATGCAAAACACTTCTAACACCTTCAGATATGTTTCTCTGTGTTGCAAAATAGGTTTTATTCATGCACAGAGTGTAAATTTAAAGTGAGACAGAGATTCAGCTTGCATTGCCTGAACCAACTTTTTTCTGCGCTGAAAAGCTGTTTTCTGACATTTCAGGGTCTAACTTCAAAAATCATGCAAAACACTTCTAACACCTTCAGATATGTTTCTCTGTGTTGCAAAATAGCTTTTATTCATGCACAGAGTGTAAATTTAAAGTGGGACCAAGATTCAGCTTGCATTGCCTGAACCAACTTTGTTCTGCGCTGAAAAGCTGTTTTCTGACATTTCAGGGTCTAACTTCAAAAATCATGCAAAACACTTCTAACACCTTCAGATATGTTTCTCTGTGTTGCAAAATAGGTTTTATTCATGCACAGACTGCAAAGTTAAAGTGGGACAGAGATTCAGCTTGCATTGCTGTAATCAGCTTTGTTCTGCGCTGAAAAGCTGTTTTCTGACATTTCAGGGTCTAACTTCAAAAATCATGCAAAACACTTCTAACACCTTCAGATATGTTTCTCTGTGTTGCAAAATAGCTTTTATTCATGCACAGAGTGTGAATTTAAAGTGGGACCAAGATTCAGCTTGCATTGCCTGAACCAACTTTGTTCTGCGCTGAAAAGCTGTTTTCTGACATTTCAGGGTCTAACTTCAAAAATCATGCAAAACACTTCTAACACCTTCAGATATGTTTCTCTGTGTTGCAAAATAGGTTTTATTCATGCACAGACTGCAAAGTTAAAGTGGGACAGAGATTCAGCTTGCATTGCTGGAACCAGCTTTGTTCTGCGCTGAAAAGCTGTTTTCTGACATTTCAGGGTCTAACTTCAAAAATCATGCAAAACACTTCTAACACCTTCAGATATGTTTCTCTGTGTTGCAAAATAGGTTTTATTCATGCACAGACTGCAAAGTTAAAGTGGGACAGAGATTCAGCTTGCATTGCCTGAACCAACTTTGTTCTGCGCTGAAACGCTGTTTTCTGACATTTCAGGGTCTAACTTCAAAAATCATGCAAAACACTTCTAACACCTTCAGATATGTTTCTCTGTGTTGCAAAATAGGTTTTATTCATGCACAGAGTGTAAATTTAAAGTGAGACAGAGATTCAGCTTGCATTGCCTGAACCAACTTTTTTCTGCGCTGAAAAGCTGTTTTCTGACATTTCAGGGTCTAACTTCAAAAATCATGCAAAACACTTCTAACACCTTCAGATATGTTTCCCTGTGTTGCAAAATAGGTTTTATTCATGCACAGAGTGTAAATTTAAAGTGAGACAGAGATTCAGCTTGCATTGCCTGAACCAACTTTTTTCTGCGCTGAAAAGCTGTTTTCTGACATTTCAGGGTCTAACTTCAAAAATCATGCAAAACACTTCTAACACCTTCAGATATGTTTCTCTGTGTTGCAAAATAGCTTTTATTCATGCACAGAGTGTAAATTTAAAGTGGGACCAAGATTCAGCTTGCATTGCCTGAACCAACTTTGTTCTGCGCTGAAAAGCTGTTTTCTGACATTTCAGGGTCTAACTTCAAAAATCATGCAAAACACTTCTAACACCTTCAGATATGTTTCTCTGTGTTGCAAAATAGCTTTTATTCATGCACAGAGTGTAAATTTAAAGTGGGACCAAGATTCAGCTTGCATTGCCTGAACCAACTTTGTTCTGCGCTGAAAAGCTGTTTTCTGACATTTCAGGGTCTAACTTCAAAAATCATGCAAAACACTTCTAACACCTTCAGATATGTTTCTCTGTGTTGCAAAATAGGTTTTATTCATGCACAGAGTGTAAATTTAAAGTGGGACCAAGATTCAGCTTGCATTGTCTGAACCAACTTTGTTCTGCGCTGAAAAGCTGTTTTCTGACATTTCAGGGTCTAACTTCAAAAATCATGCAAAACACTTCTAACACCTTCAGATATGTTTCTCTGTGTTGCAAAATAGGTTTTATTCATACACAGACTGCAAAGTTAAAGTGGGACAGAGATTCAGCTTGCATTGCTGTAACCAGCTTTGTTCTGCGCTTAAAAGCTGTTTTCTGACATTTCAGGGTCTAACTTCAAAAATCATGCAAAACACTTCTAACACCTCTATGTTTCTCTGTGTTGCAAAATAGCTTTTATTCATGCACAGAGTGTAAATTTAAAGTGGGACCAAGATTCAGCTTGCATTGCCTGAACCAACTTTGTTCTGCGCTGAAAAGCTGTTTTCTGACATTTCAGGGTCTAACTTCAAAAATCATGCAAAACACTTCTAACACCTTCAGATATGTTTCTCTGTGTTGCAAAATAGGTTTTATTCATGCACAGACTGCAAAGTTAAAGTGGGACAGAGATTCAGCTTGCATTGCTGTAACCAGCTTTGTTCTGCGCTGAAAAGCTGTTTTCTGACATTTCAGGGTCTAACTTCAAAAATCATGCAAAACACTTCTAACACCTTCAGATATGTTTCTCTGTGTTGCAAAATAGCTTTTATTCATGCACAGAGTGTAAATTTAAAGTGGGACCAAGATTCAGCTTGCATTGCCTGAACCAACTTTGTTCTGCGCTGAAAAGCTGTTTTCTGACATTTCAGGGTCTAACTTCAAAAATCATGCAAAACACTTCTAACACCTTCAGATATGTTTCTCTGTGTTGCAAAATAGCTTTTATTCATGCACAGACTGCAAAGTTAAAGTGGGACAGAGATTCAGCTTGCATTGCTGGAACCAGCTTTGTTCTGCGCTGAAAAGCTGTTTTCTGACATTTCAGGGTCTAACTTCAAAAATCATGCAAAACACTTCTAACACCTTCAGATATGTTTCTCTGTGTTGCAAAATAGGTTTTATTCATGCACAGACTGCAAAGTTAAAGTGGGACAGAGATTCAGCTTGCATTGCCTGAACCAACTTTGTTCTGCGCTGAAACGCTGTTTTCTGACATTTCAGGGTCTAACTTCAAAAATCATGCAAAACACTTCTAACACCTTCAGATATGTTTCTCTGTGTTGCAAAATAGGTTTTATTCATGCACAGAGTGTAAATTTAAAGTGAGACAGAGATTCAGCTTGCATTGCCTGAACCAACTTTTTTCTGCGCTGAAAAGCTGTTTTCTGACATTTCAGGGTCTAACTTCAAAAATCATGCAAAACACTTCTAACACCTTCAGATATGTTTCCCTGTGTTGCAAAATAGGTTTTATTCATGCACAGAGTGTAAATTTAAAGTGAGACAGAGATTCAGCTTGCATTGCCTGAACCAACTTTTTTCTGCGCTGAAAAGCTGTTTTCTGACATTTCAGGGTCTAACTTCAAAAATCATGCAAAACACTTCTAACACCTTCAGATATGTTTCTCTGTGTTGCAAAATAGCTTTTATTCATGCACAGAGTGTAAATTTAAAGTGAGACAGAGATTCAGCTTGCATTGCCTGGACCAACTTTTTTCTGCGCTGAAAAGCTGTTTTCTGACATTTCAGGGTCTAACTTCAAAAATCATGCAAAACACTTCTAACACCTTCAGATATGTTTCTCTGTGTTGCAAAATAGCTTTTATTCATGCACAGAGTGTAAATTTAAAGTGGGACCAAGATTCAGCTTGCATTGCCTGAACCAACTTTGTTCTGCGCTGAAAAGCTGTTTTCTGACATTTCAGGGTCTAACTTCAAAAATCATGCAAAACACTTCTAACACCTTCAGATATGTTTCTCTGTGTTGCAAAATAGCTTTTATTCATGCACAGAGTGTAAATTTAAAGTGAGACAGAGATTCAGCTTGCATTGCCTGAACCAACTTTTTTCTGCGCTGAAAAGCTGTTTTCTGACATTTCAGGGTCTAACTTCAAAAATCATGCAAAACACTTCTAACACCTTCAGATATGTTTCTCTGTGTTGCAAAATAGGTTTTATTCATGCACAGACTGCAAAGTTAAAGTGGGACAGAGATTTAGCTTGCATTGCTGTAACCAGCTTTGTTCTGCGCTGAAAAGCTGTTTTCTGACATTTCAGGGTCTAACTTCAAAAATCATGCAAAACACTTCTAACACCTTCAGATATGTTTCTCTGTGTTGCAAAATAGCTTTTATTCATGCACAGAGTGTAAATTTAAAGTGGGACCAAGATTCAGCTTGCATTGCCTGAACCAACTTTGTTCTGCGCTGAAAAGCTGTTTTCTGACATTTCAGGGTCAAACTTCAAAAATCATGCAAAACACTTCTAACACCTTCAGATATGTTTCTCTGTGTTGCAAAATAGCTTTTATTCATGCACAGAGTGTAAATTTAAAGTGAGACAGAGATTCAGCTTGCATTGCCTGAACCAACTTTTTTCTGCGCTGAAAAGCTGTTTTCTGACATTTCAGGGTCTAACTTCAAAAATCATGCAAAACACTTCTAACACCTTCAGATATGTTTCTCTGTGTTGCAAAATAGGTTTTATTCATGCACAGACTGCAAAGTTAAAGTGGGACAGAGATTTAGCTTGCATTGCTGTAACCAGCTTTGTTCTGCGCTGAAAAGCTGTTTTCTGACATTTCAGGGTCTAACTTCAAAAATCATGCAAAACACTTCTAACACCTTCAGATATGTTTCTCTGTGTTGCAAAATAGCTTTTATTCATGCACAGAGTGTAAATTTAAAGTGGGACCAAGATTCAGCTTGCATTGCCTGAACCAACTTTGTTCTGCGCTGAAAAGCTGTTTTCTGACATTTCAGGGTCAAACTTCAAAAATCATGCAAAACACTTCTAACACCTTCAGATATGTTTCTCTGTGTTGCAAAATAGCTTTTATTCATGCACAGACTGCAAAGTTAAAGTGGGACAGAGATTCAGCTTGCATTGCTGTAACCAGCTTTGTTCTGCGCTGAAAAGCTGTTTTCTGACATTTCAGGGTCTAACTTCAAAAATCATGCAAAACACTTCTAACACCTTCAGATATGTTTCTCTGCGTTGCAAAATAGCTTTTATTCATGCACAGAGTGTAAATTTAAAGTGGGACCAAGATTCAGCTTGCATTGCCTGA
Source organism: Garra rufa (assembly GCF_049309525.1). Taxonomy (NCBI): domain Eukaryota; kingdom Metazoa; phylum Chordata; class Actinopteri; order Cypriniformes; family Cyprinidae; genus Garra; species Garra rufa. Next base: position 5,671,584 of record NW_027394276.1, on the reverse strand, counting down.
ACCAACTTTGTTCTGCGCTGAAAAGCTGTTTTCTGACATTTCAGGGTCTAACTTCAAAAATCATGCAAAACACTTCTAACACCTTCAGATATGTTTCTCTGTGTTGCAAAATAGGTTTTATTCATGCACAGACTGCAAAGTTAAAGTGGGACAGAGATTCAGCTTGCTTTGCTGGAACCAGCTTTGTTCTGTGCTGAAAAGCTGTTTTCTGACATTTCAGGGTCTAACTTCAAAAATCATGCAAAACACTTCTAACACCTTCAGATATGTTTCTCTGTGTTGCAAAATAGGTTTTATTCATGCACAGACTGCAAAGTTAAAGTGGGACAGAGATTCAGCTTGCATTGCCTGAACCAACTTTGTTCTGCGCTGAAACGCTGTTTTCTGACATTTGAGGGTCTAACTTCAAAAATCATGCAAAACACTTCTAACACCTTCAGATATGTTTCTCTGTGTTGCAAAATAGCTTTTATTCATGCACAGAGTGTAAATTTAAAGTGAGACAGAGATTCAGCTTGCATTGCCTGAACCAACTTTTTTCTGCGCTGAAAAGCTGTTTTCTGACATTTCAGGGTCTAACTTCAAAAATCATGCAAAACACTTCTAACACCTTCAGATATGTTTCTCTGTGTTGCAAAATAGCTTTTATTCATGCACAGACTGCAAAGTTAAAGTGGGACAGAGATTCAGCTTGCATTGCTGTAACCAGCTTTGTTCTGCGCTGAAAAGCTGTTTTCTGACATTTCAGGGTCTAACTTCAAAAATCATGCAAAACACTTCTAACACCTTCAGATATGTTTCTCTGTGTTGCAAAATAGCTTTTATTCATGCACAGAGTGTAAATTTAAAGTGGGACCAAGATTCAGCTTGAATTGCCTGAACCAACTTTGTTCTGCGCTGAAAAGCTGTTTTCTGACATTTCAGGGTCTAACTTCAAAAATCATGCAAAACACTTCTAACACCTTCAGATATGTTTCTCTGTGTTGCAAAATAGGTTTTATTCATGCACAGACTGCAAAGTTAAAGTGGGACAGAGATTCAGCTTGCTTTGCTGGAACCAGCTTTGTTCTGCGCTGAAAAGCTGTTTTCTGACATTTCAGGGTCTAACTTCAAAAATCATGCAAAACACTTCTAACACCTTCAGATATGTTTCTCTGTGTTGCAAAATAGTTTTTATTCATGCACAGACTGCAAAGTTAAAGTGGGACAGAGATTCAGCTTGCATTGCCTGAACCAACTTTGTTCTGCGCTGAAACGCTGTTTTCTGACATTTGAGGGTCTAACTTCAAAAATCATGCAAAACACTTCTAACACCTTCAGATATGTTTCTCTGTGTTGCAAAATAGCTTTTATTCATGCACAGAGTGTAAATTTAAAGTGAGACAGAGATTCAGCTTGCATTGCCTGAACCAACTTTTTTCTGCGCTGAAAAGCTGTTTTCTGACATTTCAGGGTCTAACTTCAAAAATCATGCAAAACACTTCTAACACCTTCAGATATGTTTCCCTGTGTTGCAAAATAGGTTTTATTCATGCACAGAGTGTAAATTTAAAGTGAGACAGAGATTCAGCTTGCATTGCCTGAACCAACTTTGTTCTGCGCTGAAAAGCTGTTTTCTGACATTTCAGGGTCTAACTTCAAAAATCATGCAAAACACTTCTAACACCTTCAGATATGTTTCTCTGTGTTGCAAAATAGGTTTTATTCATGCACAGACTGCAAAGTTAAAGTGGGACAGAGATTCAGCTTGCATTGCCTGAACCAACTTTGTTCTGCGCTGAAACGCTGTTTTCTGACATTTCAGGGTCTAACTTCAAAAATCATGCAAAACACTTCTAACACCTTCAGATATGTTTCTCTGTGTTGCAAAATAGGTTTTATTCATGCACAGAGTGTAAATTTAAAGTGAGACAGAGATTCAGCTTGCATTGCCTGAACCAACTTTTTTCTGCGCTGAAAAGCTGTTCCCTTTTGAAAGCTACAGTCGATGCTGCGCTGCTAAGCGCATTGGGAACGTCTTTAGAAGTGACCAGCTGTGAATATTGTATGTAAAACGTCAATATAATTGACTAAACGGCATTATAGCCTCGATTGGTGACGTCACCGGAGCGCACGCGCACGAGGCTATAAATAGATGAGCCACAGGTGCATCGTCAGGTCTTTTGTCTTCAGAGATCACTCTGTGTGTTGTGTGCGTCGGAAAACTCTCTCTCTTACTCATCCTTGATTTTGTTAGGAGTTAGTTTTACTAAGCAGAACGCAGAAACGTCACTCTTTTTCTCACTTTTCTCTCTTCTTATTTTAAGAGTTTAAAAAGAAGGAAAAGAGCATCATGAGTCAACAAGCAGGTAAGCGTTGTGTTCCTCCATGCTCGCGTCCCATGACCGAGATGGATACACACGATTATTGCTTTGTTTGTTTGGGGGAACAGCACGCGGTCATGGCGATAGAGAAGGGCGGGTGTGAGCATTGCGACCTGTTAACTGTCAAGATGCTTCGCACTCGTCTTAATTATTTCCACTCCGCACCTGCATTGCAATCGTGGGGCTCTCGCATGGATTTGCTTGACGAGCAAGAGACGGGTTCGTCCTTTTCGCTTGCTGCGTCACCAAATCCTGACATTCCTTCTCGTGATCTCGAAGCGCGCTTCGGTGCTTCTTCGGTTCACGGAGGGGATGACATATCTCTTGGTTCATCAGATCGCGAGCCGCCAGCCTCTGAGCGTTCTTCTCGCGATAGAAAATCTGTTGAGGAATTGCTGGAGGTGATCACTCGCGCTGTGGACAGGTTGCAGCTTGACTGGCCAGATGAACAAGAGACCCCCAAACGTAGCAAGCTTGAGGATAGGTTTCTGTCCGGTGGCAGAGGGGAGAAGAAACAAAAACCTCTCCCCTTTTTCGAGGACCTCCATGACGAGCTGTCCAAGTCATGGAGTAAACCATATACCTCTCGTGTCTTTGTGCCATCGACGTCGACATTCTCGGCTATCGTGGGTGCGAAGTCACGAGGATATATGGAGATGCCTCGGGTCGAAGAGACGCTCGCGAGCTATCTCTCACCCGAATCAGCATCATCTTTAAAGAAACCTACCCTCCCCACTAAACCGTGTAGAACAACTTCGGCTTCGGTGGGAAAAGCTTATCAGGCTGCAGGTCAGGCTGGTGCTGCGCTGCACACAATGGCTGTGTTACAGGCATACCAGGCTGATCTGTTGAAGGATTTGAGTGCGGGCAGTACAATCGACGATGAAGCTTTCACTGAGCTTCGTCGAGCCACAGATTTGTCTCTCCGTGCGACCAAGCAAACGGCTCGTGCCATCGGCCGATCTATGAGCGCTTTAGTCAGCACGGAGAGACATCTATGGTTGAATCTGACAGGAATAAAAGAAAAGGATCGCGTGTTCCTGTTAGATGCCCCCGTTTCTCCCTCTGGACTATTTGGAGACTCGGTTAACACCGTTGTCGAAAGATATAAAGAGGTAAAGAAACACGAGGAAGCGTTTGTTCAGTTTCTTCCTCGCCGCACTCAAGGGGAGGGGCCGTCTGCCACCCAGCCCCGTCCCGGTCCTTCAACATCCAGGGAGGTCAAAAAGCAGAGCGTGGCTCAGCGTGCTCCCCCTCGTAAAGATTGGGGACAGGCTCGCCGCGCTCAACAACCTCCTAAGCCAGATCTCAGGACTATTATCAACAAAAAGAGAAAGTCCTGATGGTCTGGCGCCCAATCTAGTGGGGGTAGCCCCCCGCGGGATGGGGCGCGTTCAACATTTAAAACTCGCCTCTCCCCGATACCCTCACGAAACCTCTCCATCCCCGCCACTTCTCGTGCCTCGGGGGGCAGCGGTTTCCAGAGAAATGTTAGATGTTCCGTCGTTTTCGGCTGTCATTCCGGACGCGGGACATCTAACATCCCCTCAAAAGGAAGTAGTAAAATTAATACCACTCTCAGAGAGTCTGGCAGCGTGGAAACTTCTGCCAGGCATCTCAGAGTGGGTATTAAGCACAGTACAGATAGGATACAGAATCCAGTTCAGTCGTCGTCCTCCGCGTTTCAACGGCGTGGTTTACACTTCCGTGAAACCGGAGCTGATGCACGTACTGTCACAAGAGCTGAAAACTCTTCTGAGCAAGGAGGCCATAGAACATGTTCCTCTTCCAGAAAGAGAGTCAGGCTATTACAGCAGATACTTCCTGGTTCCCAAGAAGGATGGGGGGTTGCGTCCAATCTTAGATCTTCGAGGCTTAAACCGTTCAGTCAAAGCACTCAAGTTCAAGATGTTAACTGTCAAGATGGTCGTGACGCAGATTCAACATTACGATTGGTTCGTCACGATCGATCTAAAAGACGCATATTTTCACATACAAATATTGCCACAACACAGGAAATTCCTGAGGTTCGCTTTAGGGGGCGAAGCGTACCAGTTTCGGGTTCTTCCATTCGGCCTAGCTTTGTCACCCCGCACATACACAAAATGCATGGATGCAGCACTGGCTCCATTACGACTCCAGGGCATTCGCATTTTGAACTACATCGACGACTGGTTAATACTGGCACAATCGCGAGAGTTGGCGCTTCAACACAGAAACATCGTGTTGGCTCATTTAGTTTCTCTAGGGTTGAGACTCAACACCAACAAAAGTGTTCTTTCTCCTGCCCAGAGAACGACTTATCTCGGTATCGTTTGGGATTCGATCACGATGCGGGCACAGCTGTCTCCTGCTCGAATCGAGACCATTCGGCAGACAATGAGCAAAGTCAAGCTAGGTCAAAACCGTACTGTTCTTCAGTACCAAAAAATGTTAGGCTTCATGGCTTCAGCATCCACGGTGATTCCTTTGGGGCTGTTGCACATGAGACCGTTTCAGTTGTGGCTAAAAGCCAGAGGATTTCATCCAAGAGCCAATCCTCAAAGGCAAATAAAAGTGACGCGCCGCGGGCTTCGTACACTAACTCTGTGGTTCAGACCCCGGTTCCTTACCTTGGGTCCCACTCTAGGGGCGCCCTGTCGTCGCAAACTGCTAACGACGGACGCCTCCCTGACGGGCTGGGGAGCGGTCTTACATGGTCGTCCAGCTCAAGGGGAATGGGAGGGTCATCAGCTCGATTGGCACATCAATTGCCTCGAGTTGATGGCTGTATTTCTGGCTCTGAAATACTTTCTCCATCAGTTGAGGGGCTGTCATGTCTTAGTGCGGGTGGACAATACAGCAGCAGTCTCTTATATAAATCACCAGGGAGGTCTGCGCTCACGCAATCTGAACAGATTAGCGAGGCAGATTTTTCTCTGGGCCCAAGGAAAGTTCCTGTCACTCAAGGCAGTTTACATTCCAGGGCACTTGAATGTGGGAGCAGACTTACTGTCCAGACAGACATTACCGATGGGCGAGTGGAAACTCCACCCGGAAGTAGTGAATCTGATATGGACCAGATTTTATCAGGCGGAAGTGGACCTCTTCGCCTCTATACAGACAGCGCAATGTCCCCTTTACTTCTCTCTGAGTCACCCAGCTCCGTTGGGTCTGGATGCGATGGCGCACTCATGGCCCAATATGCGCCTGTATGCGTTTCCTCCAGTCTCTCTGCTCCCGGGGGTTCTAGCCAGAGTTCGCCAGCAAGGTTCTTGCCTCTTATTGATAGCGCCGCGTTGGCCGAACAGAGTATGGTTCTCGGAGATAATATCTCTCCTCGACGGCTCGCCTTGGGCGATTCCGGAGAGGAGGGACCTTCTATCGCAGGCGGGGGGAACGATATTCCATCCCAGGCCCAACCTGTGGAATCTTCATGTTTGGCCCCTGAGGGGAACCAACTGAGGGACACGGGGCTTTCACCTGCCGTTATTGAGACCATCCTAAGTGCTAGGGCTCCCTCCACTAGGAGGATTTATGCCGTTAAATGGGGTATTTTTGAAAGGTGGTGTGCTGCACACAATGTAGATCCAGTTAACTGCCAGATTGCTTCAGTGTTGGACTTCATGCAAGAGAAATTATCATCAGGCATTTGCCCCGCTACTCTTAGGGTATATGTGGCCGCTCTTTCGGCTTGCCACGCCCTAATTGATGGGGAACCGCTTGGGAGGCACCCTCTGCTCTCCCGCTTCCTTCGTGGGGCCAGGAGACTGAGGCCTCCAGTCAAAACCAAGATCCCTTCTTGGGACTTAGCAATAGTCCTTGAGGGTCTGGTTGAAACCCCGTTTGAACCTTTAGAATCAGCGTCTGACAAACTTCTGACTCTTAAAATGGTTTTTCTTATGGCAATAACTTCCTTAAAAAGAATTGGGGATATGCAGGCTCTGTCTATCGCGCCATCCTGCTTAGACTTTGCCCCAGGATTGGTGAAAGTGATTTTGCATCCTCATCCTGATTATCTGCCCAAGGTGCCATTCTCGGCTGTACATCCGGTCATTTTAGAAGCCTTCTGTCCTCCACCGTTCACAACGCCGGAGCAGGAGAATTCTCATAGACTGTGTCCAGTCCGCGCTCTTCAGGCTTACATCCACCGCACTAGCCAGTGGCGTAAGTCGGAGCAACTCTTCGTCTGTTATGGCCCCCATAACAGAGGAGCAGCTGCCACCAAGCAGACCATCTCTCATTGGGTCAGGGATGCTATAGCTCTTGCCTATGAGGCGCGCGGTCAAGCTTCGCCTATAGGCCTTAGGGCTCACTCCACCAGGGGGGTCGCCTCGTCCAATGCGTTGGCAAGGGGTGCTCCCCTACAACAAGTTTGTGATGCGGCAGGCTGGTCCTCTCCGCACACATTCATAAGATTTTATAGCTTGGATGTTCATGCCACTCCGGGCTCTCGCGTCCTTGAGTCGACATCACAAGCTAATGTCTAGGTCTTCCTGCGTTCTTGTGAAACACACCTGCACAACCGTAGGAGTCCAGACATATTCAAGCACGGCGGCGTGGGTATTCTCGTTCCCAATGCGCTTAGCAGCGCAGCATCGACTGTAGCTTTCAAAAGGGAACAATCTCAGGTTACTTGACTGTAACCTTGTTCCCTGAGAAAGCGGAACGAGATGCTGCGCTACTTTGCCGTGCTGAAGATGTCCCAGGACTGCTCTTCAGACAAAATATCCTGACGATGCACCTGTGGCTCATCTATTTATAGCCTCGTGCGCGTGCGCTCCGGTGACGTCACCAATCGAGGCTATAATGCCGTTTAGTCAATTATATTGACGTTTTACATACAATATTCACAGCTGGTCACTTCTAAAGACGTTCCCAATGCGCTTAGCAGCGCAGCATCTCGTTCCGCTTTCTCAGGGAACAAGGTTACAGTCAAGTAACCTGAGATTGTTTTCTGACATTTCAGGGTCTAACTTCAAAAATCATGCAAAACACTTCTAACACCTTCAGATATGTTTCCCTGTGTTGCAAAATAGGTTTTATTCATGCACAGAGTGTAAATTTAAAGTGAGACAGAGATTCAGCTTGCATTGCCTGAACCAACTTTTTTCTGCGCTGAAAAGCTGTTTTCTGACATTTCAGGGTCTAACTTCAAAAATCATGCAAAACACTTCTAACACCTTCAGATATGTTTCTCTGTGTTGCAAAATAGCTTTTATTCATGCACAGAGTGTAAATTTAAAGTGGGACCAAGATTCAGCTTGCATTGCCTGAACCAACTTTGTTCTGCGCTGAAAAGCTGTTTTCTGACATTTCAGGGTCTAACTTCAAAAATCATGCAAAACACTTCTAACACCTTCAGATATGTTTCCCTGTGTTGCAAAATAGGTTTTATTCATGCACAGAGTGTAAATTTAAAGTGAGACAGAGATTCAGCTTGCATTGCCTGAACCAACTTTTTTCTGCGCTGAAAAGCTGTTTTCTGACATTTCAGGGTCTAACTTCAAAAATCATGCAAAACACTTCTAACACCTTCAGATATGTTTCTCTGTGTTGCAAAATAGCTTTTATTCATGCACAGAGTGTAAATTTAAAGTGGGACCAAGATTCAGCTTGCATTGCCTGAACCAACTTTGTTCTGCGCTGAAAAGCTGTTTTCTGACATTTCAGGGTCTAACTTCAAAAATCATGCAAAACACTTCTAACACCTTCAGATATGTTTCTCTGTGTTGCAAAATAGCTTTTATTCATGCACAGAGTGTAAATTTAAAGTGGGACCAAGATTCAGCTTGCATTGCCTGAACCAACTTTGTTCTGCGCTGAAAAGCTGTTTTCTGACATTTCAGGGTCTAACTTCAAAAATCATGCAAAACACTTCTAACACCTTCAGATATGTTTCTCTGTGTTGCAAAATATGTTTTATTCATGCACAGACTGCAAAGTTAAAGTGGGACAGAGATTCAGCTTGCATTGCTGTAACCAGCTTTGTTCTGCGCTGAAAAGCTGTTTTCTGACATTTCAGGGTCTAACTTCAAAAATCATGCAAAACACTTCTAACACCTTCAGATATGTTTCTCTGTGTTGCAAAATAGCTTTTATTCATGCACAGACTGCAAAGTTAAAGTGGGACAGAGATTCAGCTTGCATTGCCTGAACCAACTTTGTTCTGCGCTGAAACGCTGTTTTCTGACATTTCAGGGTCTAACTTCAAAAATCATGCAAAACACTTCTAACACCTTCAGATATGTTTCTCTGTGTTGCAAAATAGGTTTTATTCATGCACAGAGTGTAAATTTAAAGTGAGACAGAGATTCAGCTTGCATTGCCTGAACCAACTTTTTTCTGCGCTGAAAAGCTGTTTTCTGACATTTCAGGGTCTAACTTCAAAAATCATGCAAAACACTTCTAACACCTTCAGATATGTTTCTCTGTGTTGCAAAATAGCTTTTATTCATGCACAGAGTGTAAATTTAAAGTGGGACCAAGATTCAGCTTGCATTGCCTGAACCAACTTTGTTCTGCGCTGAAAAGCTGTTTTCTGACATTTCAGGGTCTAACTTCAAAAATCATGCAAAACACTTCTAACACCTTCAGATATGTTTCTCTGTGTTGCAAAATAGGTTTTATTCATGCACAGACTGCAAAGTTAAAGTGGGACAGAGATTCAGCTTGCATTGCTGTAACCAGCTTTGTTCTGCGCTGAAAAGCTGTTTTCTGACATTTCAGGGTCTAACTTCAAAAATCATGCAAAACACTTCTAACACCTTCAGATATGTTTCTCTGTGTTGCAAAATAGCTTTTATTCATGCACAGAGTGTAAATTTAAAGTGGGACCAAGATTCAGCTTGCATTGCCTGAACCAACTTTGTTCTGCGCTGAAAAGCTGTTTTCTGACATTTCAGGGTCTAACTTCAAAAATCATGCAAAACACTTCTAACACCTTCAGATATGTTTCTCTGTGTTGCAAAATAGGTTTTATTCATGCACAGACTGCAAAGTTAAAGTGGGACAGAGATTCAGCTTGCATTGCTGGAACCAGCTTTGTTCTGCGCTGAAAAGCTGTTTTCTGACATTTCAGGGTCTAACTTCAAAAATCATGCAAAACACTTCTAACACCTTCAGATATGTTTCTCTGTGTTGCAAAATAGGTTTTATTCATGCACAGACTGCAAAGTTAAAGTGGGACAGAGATTCAGCTTGCATTGCCTGAACCAACTTTGTTCTGCGCTGAAACGCTGTTTTCTGACATTTCAGGGTCTAACTTCAAAAATCATGCAAAACACTTCTAACACCTTCAGATATGTTTCTCTGTGTTGCAAAATAGGTTTTATTCATGCACAGAGTGTAAATTTAAAGTGAGACAGAGATTCAGCTTGCATTGCCTGAACCAACTTTTTTCTGCGCTGAAAAGCTGTTTTCTGACATTTCAGGGTCTAACTTCAAAAATCATGCAAAACACTTCTAACACCTTCAGATATGTTTCCCTGTGTTGCAAAATAGGTTTTATTCATGCACAGAGTGTAAATTTAAAGTGAGACAGAGATTCAGCTTGCATTGCCTGAACCAACTTTTTTCTGCGCTGAAAAGCTGTTTTCTGACATTTCAGGGTCTAACTTCAAAAATCATTCAAAACACTTCTAACACCTTCAGATATGTTTCTCTGTGTTGCAAAATAGCTTTTATTCATGCACAGAGTGTAAATTTAAAGTGGGACCAAGATTCAGCTTGCATTGCCTGAACCAACTTTGTTCTGCGCTGAAAAGCTGTTTTCTGACATTTCAGGGTCTAACTTCAAAAATCATGCAAAACACTTCTAACACCTTCAGATATGTTTCTCTGTGTTGCAAAATAGGTTTTATTCATGCACAGACTGCAAAGTTAAAGTGGGACAGAGATTTAGCTTGCATTGCTGTAACCAGCTTTGTTCTGCACTGAAAAGCTGTTTTCTGACATTTCAGGGTCTAACTTCAAAAATCATGCAAAACACTTCTAACACCTTCAGATATGTTTCTCTGTGTTGCAAAATAGCTTTTATTCATGCACAGAGTGTAAATTTAAAGTGGGACCAAGATTCAGCTTGCATTGCCTGAACCAACTTTGTTCTGCGCTGAAAAGCTGTTTTCTGACATTTCAGGGTCAAACTTCAAAAATCATGCAAAACACTTCTAACACCTTCAGATATGTTTCTCTGTGTTGCAAAATAGCTTTTATTCATGCACAGACTGCAAAGTTAAAGTGGGACAGAGATTCAGCTTGCATTGCTGTAACCAGCTTTGTTCTGCGCTGAAAAGCTGTTTTCTGACATTTCAGGGTCTAACTTCAAAAATCATGCAAAACACTTCTAACACCTTCAGATATGTTTCTCTGTGTTGCAAAATAGCTTTTATTCATGCACAGAGTGTAAATTTAAAGTGGGACCAAGATTCAGCTTGCATTGCCTGAACCAACTTTGTTCTGCGCTGAAAAGCTGTTTTCTGACATTTCAGGGTCTAACTTCAAAAATCATGCAAAACACTTCTAACACCTTCAGATATGTTTCTCTGTGTTGCAAAATAGGTTTTATTCATGCACAGACTGCAAAGTTAAAGTGGGACAGAGATTCAGCTTGCTTTGCTGGAACCAGCTTTGTTCTGCGCTGAAAAGCTGTTTTCTGACATTTCAGGGTCTAACTTCAAAAATCATGCAAAACACTTCTAACACCTTCAGATATGTTTCTCTGTGTTGCAAAATAGGTTTTATTCATGCACAGACTGCAAAGTTAAAGTGGGACAGAGATTCAGCTTGCATTGCCTGAACCAACTTTGTTCTGCGCTGAAACGCTGTTTTCTGACATTTGAGGGTCTAACTTCAAAAATCATGCAAAACACTTCTAACACCTTCAGATATGTTTCTCTGTGTTGCAAAATAGCTTTTATTCATGCACAGAGTGTAAATTTAAAGTGAGACAGAGATTCAGCTTGCATTGCCTGAACCAACTTTTTTCTGCGCTGAAAAGCTGTTTTCTGACATTTCAGGGTCTAACTTCAAAAATCATGCAAAACACTTCTAACACCTTCAGATATGTTTCCCTGTGTTGCAAAATAGGTTTTATTCATGCACAGAGTGTAAATTTAAAGTGAGACAGAGATTCAGCTTGCATTGCCTGAACCAACTTTTTTCTGCGCTGAAAAGCTGTTTTCTGACATTTCAGGGTCTAACTTCAAAAATCATGCAAAACACTTCTAACACCTTCAGATATGTTTCTCTGTGTTGCAAAATAGCTTTTATTCATGCACAGAGTGTAAATTTAAAGTGGGACCAAGATTCAGCTTGCATTGCCTGAACCAACTTTGTTCTGCGCTGAAAAGCTGTTTTCTGACATTTCAGGGTCTAACTTCAAAAATCATGCAAAACACTTCTAACACCTTCAGATATGTTTCTCTGTGTTGCAAAATAGCTTTTATTCATGCACAGAGTGTAAATTTAAAGTGGGACCAAGATTCAGCTTGCATTGCCTGAACCAACTTTGTTCTGCGCTGAAAAGCTGTTTTCTGACATTTCAGGGTCTAACTTCAAAAATCATGCAAAACACTTCTAACACCTTCAGATATGTTTCTCTGTGTTGCAAAATATGTTTTATTCATGCACAGACTGCAAAGTTAAAGTGGGACAGAGATTCAGCTTGCATTGCTGTAACCAGCTTTGTTCTGCGGTGAAAAGCTGTTTTCTGACATTTCAGGGTCTAACTTCAAAAATCATGCAAAACACTTCTAACACCTTCAGATATGTTTCTCTGTGTTGCAAAATAGCTTTTATTCATGCACAGAGTGCAAAGTTAAAGTGGGACAGAGATTCAGCTTGCATTGCTGGAACCAGCTTTGTTCTGCGCTGAAAAGCTGTTTTCTGACATTTCAGGGTCTAACTTCAAAAATCATGCAAAACACTTCTAACACCTTCAGATATGTTTCTCTGTGTTGCAAAATAGGTTTTATTCATGCACAGACTGCAAAGTTAAAGTGGGACAGAGATTCAGCTTGCATTGCCTGAACCAACTTTGTTCTGCGCTGAAACGCTGTTTTCTGACATTTCAGGGTCTAACTTCAAAAATCATGCAAAACACTTCTAACACCTTCAGATATGTTTCTCTGTGTTGAAAAATAGGTTTTATTCATGCACAGAGTGTAAATTTAAAGTGAGACAGAGATTCAGCTTGCATTGCCTGAACCAACTTTTTTCTGCGCTGAAAAGCTGTTTTCTGACATTTCAGGGTCTAACTTCAAAAATCATGCAAAACACTTCTAACACCTTCAGATATGTTTCTCTGTGTTGCAAAATAGCTTTTATTCATGCACAGAGTGTAAATTTAAAGTGGGACCAAGATTCAGCTTGCATTGCCTGAACCAACTTTGTTCTGCGCTGAAAAGCTGTTTTCTGACATTTCAGGGTCTAACTTCAAAAATCATGCAAAACACTTCTAACACCTTCAGATATGTTTCTCTGTGTTGCAAAATAGCTTTTATTCATGCACAGAGTGTAAATTTAAAGTGGGACCAAGATTCAGCTTGCATTGCCTGAACCAACTTTGTTCTGCGCTGAAAAGCTGTTTTCTGACATTTCAGGGTCTAACTTCAAAAATCATGCAAAACACTTCTAACACCTTCAGATATGTTTCTCTGTGTTGCAAAATATGTTTTATTCATGCACAGACTGCAAAGTTAAAGTGGGACAGAGATTCAGCTTGCATTGCTGTAACCAGCTTTGTTCTGCGGTGAAAAGCTGTTTTCTGACATTTCAGGGTCTAACTTCAAAAATCATGCAAAACACTTCTAACACCTTCAGATATGTTTCTCTGTGTTGCAAAATAGCTTTTATTCATGCACAGAGTGCAAAGTTAAAGTGGGACAGAGATTCAGCTTGCATTGCTGGAACCAGCTTTGTTCTGCGCTGAAAAGCTGTTTTCTGACATTTCAGGGTCTAACTTCAAAAATCATGCAAAACACTTCTAACACCTTCAGATATGTTTCTCTGTGTTGCAAAATAGGTTTTATTCATGCACAGACTGCAAAGTTAAAGTGGGACAGAGATTCAGCTTGCATTGCCTGAACCAACTTTGTTCTGCGCTGAAACGCTGTTTTCTGACATTTCAGGGTCTAACTTCAAAAATCATGCAAAACACTTCTAACACCTTCAGATATGTTTCTCTGTGTTGAAAAATAGGTTTTATTCATGCACAGAGTGTAAATTTAAAGTGAGACAGAGATTCAGCTTGCATTGCCTGAACCAACTTTTTTCTGCGCTGAAAAGCTGTTTTCTGACATTTCAGGGTCTAACTTCAAAAATCATGCAAAACACTTCTAACACCTTCAGATATGTTTCCCTGTGTTGCAAAATAGGTTTTATTCATGCACAGAGTGTAAATTTAAAGTGAGACAGAGATTCAGCTTGCATTGCCTGAACCAACTTTTTTCTGCGCTGAAAAGCTGTTTTCTGACATTTCAGGGTCTAACTTCAAAAATCATGCAAAACACTTCTAACACCTTCAGATATGTTTCTCTGTGTTGCAAAATAGCTTTTATTCATGCACAGAGTGTAAATTTAAAGTGGGACCAAGATTCAGCTTGCATTGCCTGAACCAACTTTGTTCTGCGCTGAAAAGCTGTTTTCTGACATTTCAGGGTCTAACTTCAAAAATCATGCAAAACACTTCTAACACCTTCAGATATGTTTCTCTGTGTTGCAAAATAGCTTTTATTCATGCACAGAGTGTAAATTTAAAGTGGGACCAAGATTCAGCTTGCATTGCCTGAACCAACTTTGTTCTGCGCTGAAAAGCTGTTTTCTGACATTTCAGGGTCTAACTTCAAAAATCATGCAAAACACTTCTAACACCTTCAGATATGTTTCTCTGTGTTGCAAAATAGGTTTTATTCATGCACAGACTGCAAAGTTAAAGTGGGACAGAGATTCAGCTTGCATTGCTGGAACCAGCTTTGTTCTGCCCTGAAAAGCTGTTTTCTGACATTTCAGGGTCTAACTTCAAAAATCATGCAAAACACTTCTAACACCTTCAGATATGTTTCTCTGTGTTGCAAAATAGGTTTTATTCATGCACAGACTGCAAAGTTAAAGTGGGACAGAGATTCAGCTTGCATTGCCTGAACCAACTTTGTTCTGCGCTGAAACGCTGTTTTCTGACATTTCAGGGTCTAACTTCAAAAATCATGCAAAACACTTCTAACACCTTCAGATATGTTTCTCTGTGTTGCAAAATAGGTTTTATTCATGCACAGAGTGTAAATTTAAAGTGAGACAGAGATTCAGCTTGCATTGCCTGAACCAACTTTTTTCTGCGCTGAAAAGCTGTTTTCTGACATTTCAGGGTCTAACTTCAAAAATCATGCAAAACACTTCTAACACCTTCAGATATGTTTCCCTGTGTTGCAAAATAGGTTTTATCCATGCACAGAGTGTAAATTTAAAGTGAGACAGAGATTCAGCTTGCATTGCCTGAACCAACTTTTTTCTGCGCTGAAAAGCTGTTTTCTGACATTTCAGGGTCTAACTTCAAAAATCATGCAAAACACTTCTAACACCTTCAGATATGTTTCTCTGTGTTGCAAAATAGCTTTTATTCATGCACAGAGTGTAAATTTAAAGTGGGACCAAGATTCAGCTTGCATTGCCTGAACCAACTTTGTTCTGCGCTGAAAAGCTGTTTTCTGACATTTCAGGGTCTAACTTCAAAAATCATGCAAAACACTTCTAACACCTTCAGATATGTTTCTCTGTGTTGCAAAATAGCTTTTATTCATGCACAGAGTGTAAATTTAAAGTGGGACCAAGATTCAGCTTGCATTGCCTGAACCAACTTTGTTCTGCGCTGAAAAGCTGTTTTCTGACATTTCAGGGTCTAACTTCAAAAATCATGCAAAACACTTCTAACACCTTCAGATATGTTTCTCTGTGTTGCAAAATAGGTTTTATTCATGCACAGACTGCAAAGTTAAAGTGGGACAGAGATTCAGCTTGCATTGCTGTAACCAGCTTTGTTCTGCGCTTAAAAGCTGTTTTCTGACATTTCAGGGTCTAACTTCAAAAATCATGCAAAACACTTCTAACACCTCTATGTTTCTCTGTGTTGCAAAATAGCTTTTATTCATGCACAGAGTGTTAATTTAAAGTGGGACCAAGATTCAGCTTGCATTGCCTGAACCAACTTTGTTCTGCGCTGAAAAGCTGTTTTCTGACATTTCAGGGTCTAACTTCAAAAATCATGCAAAACACTTCTAACACCTTCAGATATGTTTCTCTGTGTTGCAAAATAGGTTTTATTCATGCACAGACTGCAAAGTTAAAGTGGGACAGAGATTCAGCTTGCATTGCTGGAACCAGCTTTGTTCTGCGCTGAAAAGCTGTTTTCTGACATTTCTGGGTCTAACTTCAAAAATCATGCAAAACACTTCTAACACCTTCAGATATGTTTCTCTGTGTTGCAAAATAGGTTTTATTCATGCACAGAGTGTAAATTTAAAGTGAGACAGAGATTCAGCTTGCATTGCCTGAACCAACTTTTTTCTGCGCTGAAAAGCTGTTTTCTGACATTTCAGGGTCTAACTTCAAAAATCATGCAAAACACTTCTAACACCTTCAGATATGTTTCCCTGTGTTGCAAAATAGGTTTTATTCATGCACAGAGTGTAAATTTAAAGTGAGACAGAGATTCAGCTTGCATTGCCTGAACCAACTTTTTTCTGCGCTGAAAAGCTGTTTTCTGACATTTCAGGGTCTAACTTCAAAAATCATGCAAAACACTTCTAACACCTTCAGATATGTTTCTCTGTGTTGCAAAATAGCTTTTATTCATGCACAGAGTGTAAATTTAAAGTGAGACAGAGATTCAGCTTGCATTGCCTGAACCAACTTTTTTCTGCGCTGAAAAGCTGTTTTCTGACATTTCAGGGTCTAACTTCAAAAATCATGCAAAACACTTATAACACCTTCAGATATGTTTCTCTGTGTTGCAAAATAGCTTTTATTCATGCACAGAGTGTAAATTTAAAGTGGGACCAAGATTCAGCTTGCATTGCCTGAACCAACTTTGTTCTGCGCTGAAAAGCTGTTTTCTGACATTTCAGGGTCTAACTTCAAAAATCATGCAAAACACTTCTAACACCTTCAGATATGTTTCTCTGTGTTGCAAAATAGGTTTTATTCATGCACAGACTGCAAAGTTAAAGTGGGACAGAGATTCAGCTTGCATTGCTGTAACCAGCTTTGTTCTGCGCTGAAAAGCTGTTTTCTGACATTTCAGGGTCTAACTTCAAAAATCATGCAAAACACTTCTAACACCTTCAGATATGTTTCTCTGTGTTGCAAAATAGCTTTTATTCATGCACAGAGTGTAAATTTAAAGTGGGACCAAGATTCAGCTTGCATTGCCTGAACCAACTTTGTTCTGCGCTGAAAAGCTGTTTTCTGACATTTCAGGGTCTAACTTCAAAAATCATGCAAAACACTTCTAACACCTTCAGATATGTTTCCCTGTGTTGCAAAATAGGTTTTATTCATGCACAGAGTGTAAATTTAAAGTGAGACAGAGATTCAGCTTGCATTGCTGTAACCAACTTTGTTCTGCGCTGAAAAGCTGTTTTCTGACATTTCAGGGTCTAACTTCAAAAATCATGCAAAACACTTCTAACACCTTCAGATATGTTTCTCTGTGTTGCAAAATAGGTTTTATTCATGCACAGACTGCAAAGTTAAAGTGGGACAGAGATTCAGCTTGCATTGCTGGAACAGCTTTGTTCTGCGCTGAAAAGCTGTTTTCTGACATTTCAGGGTCTAACTTCAAAAATCATGCAAAACACTTCTAACACCTTCAGATATGTTTCTCTGTGTTGCAAAATAGGTTTTATTCATGCACAGACTGCAAAGTTAAAGTGGGACAGAGATTCAGCTTGCATTGCCTGAACCAACTTTGTTCTGCGCTGAAACGCTGTTTTCTGACATTTCAGGGTCTAACTTCAAAAATCATGCAAAACACTTCTAACACCTTCAGATATGTTTCTCTGTGTTGCAAAATAGCTTTTATTCATGCACAGAGTGTAAATTTAAAGTGGGACCAAGATTCAGCTTGCATTGCCTGAACCAACTTTGTTCTGCGCTGAAAAGCTGTTTTCTGACATTTCAGGGTCTAACTTCAAAAATCATGCAAAACACTTCTAACACCTTCAGATATGTTTCTCTGTGTTGCAAAATAGGTTTTATTCATGCACAGACTGCAAAGTTAAAGTGGGACAGAGATTCAGCTTGCATTGCTGGAACCAGCTTTGTTCTGCGCTGAAAAGCTGTTTTCTGACATTTCAGGGTCTAACTTCAAAAATCATGCAAAACACTTCTAACACCTTCAGATATGTTTCTCTGTGTTGCAAAATAGGTTTTATTCATGCACAGACTGCAAAGTTAAAGTGGGACAGAGATTCAGCTTGCATTGCCTGAACCAACTTTGTTCTGCGCTGAAACGCTGTTTTCTGACATTTCAGGGTCTAACTTCAAAAATCATGCAAAACACTTCTAACACCTTCAGATATGTTTCTCTGTGTTGCAAAATAGCTTTTATTCATGCACAGAGTGTAATTTTAAAGTGAGACAGAGATTCAGCTTGCATTGCCTGAACCAACTTTTTTCTGCGCTGAAAAGCCGTTTTCTGACATTTCAGGGTCTAACTTCAAAAATCATGCAAAACACTTCTAACACCTTCAGATATGTTTCCCTGTGTTGCAAAATAGGTTTTATTCATGCACAGAGTGTAAATTTAAAGTGAGACAGAGATTCAGCTTGCATTGCCTGAACCAACTTTTTTCTGCGCTGAAAAGCTGTTTTCTGACATTTCAGGGTCTAACTTCAAAAATCATGCAAAACACTTCTAACACCTTCAGATATGTTTCTCTGTGTTGCAAAATAGCTTTTATTCATGCACAGAGTGTAAATTTAAAGTGGGACCAAGATTCAGCTTGCATTGCCTGAACCAACTTTGTTCTGTGCTGAAAAGCTGTTTTCTGACATTTCAGGGTCTAACTTCAAAAATCATGCAAAACACTTCTAACACCTTCAGATATGTTTCTCTGTGTTGCAAAATAGGTTTTATTCATGCACAGACTGCAAAGTTAAAGTGGGACAGAGATTCAGCTTGCATTGCTGTAACCAGCTTTGTTCTGCGCTGAAAAGCTGTTTTCTGACATTTCAGGGTCTAACTTCAAAAATCATGCAAAACACTTCTAACACCTTCAGATATGTTTCTCTGTGTTGCAAAATAGGTTTTATTCATGCACAGACTGCAAAGTTAAAGTGGGACAGAGATTCAGCTTGCATTGCCTGAACCAACTTTGTTCTGCGCTGAAACGCTGTTTTCTGACATTTCAGGGTCTAACTTCAAAAATCATGCAAAACACTTCTAACACCTTCAGATATGTTTCTCTGTGTTGCAAAATAGGTTTTATTCATGCACAGAGTGTAAATTTAAAGTGAGACAGAGATTCAGCTTGCATTGCCTGAACCAACTTTTTTCTGCGCTGAAAAGCTGTTTTCTGACATTTCAGGGTCTAACTTCAAAAATCATGCAAAACACTTCTAACACCTTCAGATATGTTTCTCTGTGTTGCAAAATAGCTTTTATTCATGCACAGAGTGTAAATTTAAAGTGGGACCAAGATTCAGCTTGCATTGCCTGAACCAACTTTGTTCTGCGCTGAAAAGCTGTTTTCTGACATTTCAGGGTCTAACTTCAAAAATCATGCAAAACACTTCTAACACCTTCAGATATGTTTCTCTGTGTTGCAAAATAGGTTTTATTCATGCACAGACTGCAAAGTTAAAGTGGGACAGAGATTCAGCTTGCATTGCTGTAATCAGCTTTGTTCTGCGCTGAAAAGCTGTTTTCTGACATTTCAGGGTCTAACTTCAAAAATCATGCAAAACACTTCTAACACCTTCAGATATGTTTCTCTGTGTTGCAAAATAGCTTTTATTCATGCACAGAGTGTGAATTTAAACTGGGACCAAGATTCAGCTTGCATTGCCTGAACCAACTTTGTTCTGCGCTGAAAAGCTGTTTTCTGACATTTCAGGGTCTAACTTCAAAAATCATGCAAAACACTTCTAACACCTTCAGATATGTTTCTCTGTGTTGCAAAATAGGTTTTATTCATGCACAGACTGCAAAGTTAAAGTGGGACAGAGATTCAGCTTGCATTGCTGGAACCAGCTTTGTTCTGCGCTGAAAAGCTGTTTTCTGACATTTCAGGGTCTAACTTCAAAAATCATGCAAAACACTTCTAACACCTTCAGATATGTTTCTCTGTGTTGCAAAATAGGTTTTATTCATGCACAGACTGCAAAGTTAAAGTGGGACAGAGATTCAGCTTGCATTGCCTGAACCAACTTTGTTCTGCGCTGAAACGCTGTTTTCTGACATTTCAGGGTCTAACTTCAAAAATCATGCAAAACACTTCTAACACCTTCAGATATGTTTCTCTGTGTTGCAAAATAGGTTTTATTCATGCACAGAGTGTAAATTTAAAGTGAGACAGAGATTCAGCTTGCATTGCCTGAACCAACTTTTTTCTGCGCTGAAAAGCTGTTTTCTGACATTTCAGGGTCTAACTTCAAAAATCATGCAAAACACTTCTAACACCTTCAGATATGTTTCCCTGTGTTGCAAAATAGGTTTTATTCATGCACAGAGTGTAAATTTAAAGTGAGACAGAGATTCAGCTTGCATTGCCTGAACCAACTTTTTTCTGCGCTGAAAAGCTGTTTTCTGACATTTCAGGGTCTAACTTCAAAAATCATGCAAAACACTTCTAACACCTTCAGATATGTTTCTCTGTGTTGCAAAATAGCTTTTATTCATGCACAGAGTGTAAATTTAAAGTGGGACCAAGATTCAGCTTGCATTGCCTGAACCAACTTTGTTCTGCGCTGAAAAGCTGTTTTCTGACATTTCAGGGTCTAACTTCAAAAATCATGCAAAACACTTCTAACACCTTCAGATATGTTTCTCTGTGTTGCAAAATAGCTTTTATTCATGCACAGAGTGTAAATTTAAAGTGGGACCAAGATTCAGCTTGCATTGCCTGAACCAACTTTGTTCTGCGCTGAAAAGCTGTTTTCTGACATTTCAGGGTCTAACTTCAAAAATCATGCAAAACACTTCTAACACCTTCAGATATGTTTCTCTGTGTTGCAAAATAGGTTTTATTCATGCACAGAGTGTAAATTTAAAGTGGGACCAAGATTCAGCTTGCATTGTCTGAACCAACTTTGTTCTGCGCTGAAAAGCTGTTTTCTGACATTTCAGGGTCTAACTTCAAAAATCATGCAAAACACTTCTAACACCTTCAGATATGTTTCTCTGTGTTGCAAAATAGGTTTTATTCATACACAGACTGCAAAGTTAAAGTGGGACAGAGATTCAGCTTGCATTGCTGTAACCAGCTTTGTTCTGCGCTTAAAAGCTGTTTTCTGACATTTCAGGGTCTAACTTCAAAAATCATGCAAAACACTTCTAACACCTCTATGTTTCTCTGTGTTGCAAAATAGCTTTTATTCATGCACAGAGTGTAAATTTAAAGTGGGACCAAGATTCAGCTTGCATTGCCTGAACCAACTTTGTTCTGCGCTGAAAAGCTGTTTTCTGACATTTCAGGGTCTAACTTCAAAAATCATGCAAAACACTTCTAACACCTTCAGATATGTTTCTCTGTGTTGCAAAATAGGTTTTATTCATGCACAGACTGCAAAGTTAAAGTGGGACAGAGATTCAGCTTGCATTGCTGTAACCAGCTTTGTTCTGCGCTGAAAAGCTGTTTTCTGACATTTCAGGGTCTAACTTCAAAAATCATGCAAAACACTTCTAACACCTTCAGATATGTTTCTCTGTGTTGCAAAATAGCTTTTATTCATGCACAGAGTGTAAATTTAAAGTGGGACCAAGATTCAGCTTGCATTGCCTGAACCAACTTTGTTCTGCGCTGAAAAGCTGTTTTCTGACATTTCAGGGTCTAACTTCAAAAATCATGCAAAACACTTCTAACACCTTCAGATATGTTTCTCTGTGTTGCAAAATAGCTTTTATTCATGCACAGACTGCAAAGTTAAAGTGGGACAGAGATTCAGCTTGCATTGCTGGAACCAGCTTTGTTCTGCGCTGAAAAGCTGTTTTCTGACATTTCAGGGTCTAACTTCAAAAATCATGCAAAACACTTCTAACACCTTCAGATATGTTTCTCTGTGTTGCAAAATAGGTTTTATTCATGCACAGACTGCAAAGTTAAAGTGGGACAGAGATTCAGCTTGCATTGCCTGAACCAACTTTGTTCTGCGCTGAAACGCTGTTTTCTGACATTTCAGGGTCTAACTTCAAAAATCATGCAAAACACTTCTAACACCTTCAGATATGTTTCTCTGTGTTGCAAAATAGGTTTTATTCATGCACAGACTGCAAAGTTAAAGTGGGACAGAGATTCAGCTTGCATTGCTGGAACCAGCTTTGTTCTGCGCTGAAAAGCTGTTTTCTGACATTTCAGGGTCTAACTTCAAAAATCATGCAAAACACTTCTAACACCTTCAGATATGTTTCTCTGTGTTGCAAAATAGGTTTTATTCATGCACAGACTGCAAAGTTAAAGTGGGACAGAGATTCAGCTTGCATTGCCTGAACCAACTTTGTTCTGCGCTGAAACGCTGTTTTCTGACATTTCAGGGTCTAACTTCAAAAATCATGCAAAACACTTCTAACACCTTCAGATATGTTTCTCTGTGTTGCAAAATAGGTTTTATTCATGCACAGAGTGTAAATTTAAAGTGAGACAGAGATTCAGCTTGCATTGCCTGAACCAACTTTTTTCTGCGCTGAAAAGCTGTTTTCTGACATTTAAGGGTCTAACTTCAAAAATCATGCAAAACACTTCTAACACCTTCAGATATGTTTCTCTGTGTTGCAAAATAGGTTTTATTCATGCACAGACTGCAAAGTTAAAGTGGGACAGAGATTTAGCTTGCATTGCTGTAACCAGCTTTGTTCTGCGCTGAAAAGCTGTTTTCTGACATTTCAGGGTCTAACTTCAAAAATCATGCAAAACACTTCTAACACCTTCAGATATGTTTCTCTGTGTTGCAAAATAGCTTTTATTCATGCACAGAGTGTAAATTTAAAGTGGGACCAAGATTCAGCTTGCATTGCCTGAACCAACTTTGTTCTGCGCTGAAAAGCTGTTTTCTGACATTTCAGGGTCAAACTTCAAAAATCATGCAAAACACTTCTAACACCTTCAGATATGTTTCTCTGTGTTGCAAAATAGCTTTTATTCATGCACAGACTGCAAAGTTAAAGTGGGACAGAGATTCAGCTTGCATTGCTGTAACCAGCTTTGTTCTGCGCTGAAAAGCTGTTTTCTGACATTTCAGGGTCTAACTTCAAAAATCATGCAAAACACTTCTAACACCTTCAGATATGTTTCTCTGCGTTGCAAAATAGCTTTTATTCATGCACAGAGTGTAAATTTAAAGTGGGACCAAGATTCAGCTTGCATTGCCTGAACCAACTTTGTTCTGCGCTGAAAAGCTGTTTTCTGACATTTCAGGGTCTAACTTCAAAAATCATGCAAAACACTTCTAACACCTTCAGATATGTTTCTCTGTGTTGCAAAATAGGTTTTATTCATGCACAGACTGCAAAGTTAAAGTGGGACAGAGATTCAGCTTGCTTTGCTGGAACCAGCTTTGTTCTGCGCTGAAAAGCTGTTTTCTGACATTTCAGGGTCTAACTTCAAAAATCATGCAAAACACTTCTAACACCTTCAGATATGTTTCTCTGTGTTGCAAAATAGGTTTTATTCATGCACAGACTGCAAAGTTAAAGTGGGACAGAGATTCAGCTTGCATTGCCTGAACCAACTTTGTTCTGCGCTGAAACGCTGTTTTCTGACATTTGAGGGTCTAACTTCAAAAATCATGCAAAACACTTCTAACACCTTCAGATATGTTTCTCTGTGTTGCAAAATAGCTTTTATTCATGCACAGAGTGTAAATTTAAAGTGAGACAGAGATTCAGCTTGCATTGCCTGAACCAACTTTTTTCTGCGCTGAAAAGCTGTTTTCTGACATTTCAGGGTCTAACTTCAAAAATCATGCAAAACACTTCTAACACCTTCAGATATGTTTCTCTGTGTTGCAAAATAGCTTTTATTCATGCACAGACTGCAAAGTTAAAGTGGGACAGAGATTCAGCTTGCATTGCTGTAACCAGCTTTGTTCTGCGCTGAAAAGCTGTTTTCTGACATTTCAGGGTCTAACTTCAAAAATCATGCAAAACACTTCTAACACCTTCAGATATGTTTCTCTGTGTTGCAAAATAGCTTTTATTCATGCACAGAGTGTAAATTTAAAGTGGGACCAAGATTCAGCTTGCATTGCCTGAAACCAACTTTGTTCTGCGCTGAAAAGCTGTTTTCTGACATTTCAGGGTCTAACTTCAAAAATCATGCAAAACACTTCTAACACCTTCAGATATGTTTCTCTGTGTTGCAAAATAGGTTTTATTCATGCACAGACTGCAAAGTTAAAGTGGGACAGAGATTCAGCTTGCTTTGCTGGAACCAGCTTTGTTCTGCGCTGAAAAGCTGTTTTCTGACATTTCAGGGTCTAACTTCAAAAATCATGCAAAACACTTCTAACACCTTCAGATATGTTTCTCTGTGTTGCAAAATAGTTTTTATTCATGCACAGACTGCAAAGTTAAAGTGGGACAGAGATTCAGCTTGCATTGCCTGAACCAACTTTGTTCTGCGCTGAAACGCTGTTTTCTGACATTTGAGGGTCTAACTTCAAAAATCATGCAAAACACTTCTAACACCTTCAGATATGTTTCTCTGTGTTGCAAAATAGCTTTTATTCATGCACAGAGTGTAAATTTAAAGTGAGACAGAGATTCAGCTTGCATTGCCTGAACCAACTTTTTTCTGCGCTGAAAAGCTGTTTTCTGACATTTCAGGGTCTAACTTCAAAAATCATGCAAAACACTTCTAACACCTTCAGATATGTTTCCCTGTGTTGCAAAATAGGTTTTATTCATGCACAGAGTGTAAATTTAAAGTGAGACAGAGATTCAGCTTGCATTGCCTGAACCAACTTTTTTCTGCGCTGAAAAGCTGTTTTCTGACATTTCAGGGTCTAACTTCAAAAATCATGCAAAACACTTCTAACACCTTCAGATATGTTTCTCTGTGTTGCAAAATAGCTTTTATTCATGCACAGAGTGTAAATTTAAAGTGGGACCAAGATTCAGCTTGCATTGCCTGAACCAACTTTGTTCTGCGCTGAAAAGCTGTTTTCTGACATTTCAGGGTCTAACTTCAAAAATCATGCAAAACACTTCTAACACCTTCAGATATGTTTCTCTGTGTTGCAAAATAGCTTTTATTCATGCACAGAGTGTAAATTTAAAGTGGGACCAAGATTCAGCTTGCATTGCCTGAACCAACTTTGTTCTGCGCTGAAAAGCTGTTTTCTGACATTTCAGGGTCTAACTTCAAAAATCATGCAAAACACTTCTAACACCTTCAGATATGTTTCTCTGTGTTGCAAAATAGGTTTTATTCATGCACAGACTGCAAAGTTAAAGTGGGACAGAGATTCAGCTTGCATTGCTGTAACCAGCTTTGTTCTGCGCTGAAAAGCTGTTTTCTGACATTTCAGGGTCTAACTTCAAAAATCATGCAAAACACTTCTAACACCTTCAGATATGTTTCTCTGTGTTGCAAAATAGCTTTTATTCATGCACAGACTGCAAAGTTAAAGTGGGACAGAGATTCAGCTTGCATTGCCTGAACCAACTTTGTTCTGCGCTGAAACGCTGTTTTCTGACATTTCAGGGTCTAACTTCAAAAATCATGCAAAACACTTCTAACACCTTCAGATATGTTTCTCTGTGTTGCAAAATAGGTTTTATTCATGCACAGAGTGTAAATTTAAAGTGAGACAGAGATTCAGCTTGCATTGCCTGAACCAACTTTTTTCTGCGCTGAAAAGCTGTTTTCTGACATTTCAGGGTCTAACTTCAAAAATCATGCAAAACACTTCTAACACCTTCAGATATGTTTCTCTGTGTTGCAAAATAGCTTTTATTCATGCACAGAGTGTAAATTTAAAGTGGGACCAAGATTCAGCTTGCATTGCCTGAACCAACTTTGTTCTGCGCTGAAAAGCTGTTTTCTGACATTTCAGGGTCTAACTTCAAAAATCATGCAAAACACTTCTAACACCTTCAGATATGTTTCTCTGTGTTGCAAAATAGCTTTTATTCATGCACAGACTGCAAAGTTAAAGTGGGACAGAGATTCAGCTTGCATTGCTGTAACCAGCTTTGTTCTGCGCTGAAAAGCTGTTTTCTGACATTTCAGGGTCTAACTTCAAAAATCATGCAAAACACTTCTAACACCTTCAGATATGTTTCTCTGTGTTGCAAAATAGCTTTTATTCATGCACAGAGTGTAAATTTAAAGTGGGACCAAGATTCAGCTTGCATTGCCTGAACCAACTTTGTTCTGCGCTGAAAAGCTGTTTTCTGACATTTCAGGGTCTAACTTCAAAAATCATGCAAAACACTTCTAACACCTTCAGATATGTTTCTCTGTGTTGCAAAATAGGTTTTATTCATGCACAGACTGCAAAGTTAAAGTGGGACAGAGATTCAGCTTGCTTTGCTGGAACCAGCTTTGTTCTGCGCTGAAAAGCTGTTTTCTGACATTTCAGGGTCTAACTTCAAAAATCATGCAAAACACTTCTAACACCTTCAGATATGTTTCTCTGTGTTGCAAAATAGGTTTTATTCATGCACAGACTGCAAAGTTAAAGTGGGACAGAGATTCAGCTTGCATTGCCTGAACCAACTTTGTTCTGCGCTGAAACGCTGTTTTCTGACATTTGAGGGTCTAACTTCAAAAATCATGCAAAACACTTCTAACACCTTCAGATATGTTTCTCTGTGTTGCAAAATAGCTTTTATTCATGCACAGAGTGTAAATTTAAAGTGAGACAGAGATTCAGCTTGCATTGCCTGAACCAACTTTTTTCTGCGCTGAAAAGCTGTTTTCTGACATTTCAGGGTCTAACTTCAAAAATCATGCAAAACACTTCTAACACCTTCAGATATGTTTCCCTGTGTTGCAAAATAGGTTTTATTCATGCACAGAGTGTAAATTTAAAGTGTGACAGAGATTCAGCTTGCATTGCCTGAACCAACTTTTTTCTGCGCTGAAAAGCTGTTTTCTGAGATTTCAGGGTCTAACTTCAAAAATCATGCAAAACACTTCTAACACCTTCAGATATGTTTCTCTGTGTTGCAAAATAGCTTTTATTCATGCACAGAGTGTAAATTTAAAGTGGGACCAAGATTCAGCTTGCATTGCCTGAACCAACTTTGTTCTGCGCTGAAAAGCTGTTTTCTGACATTTCAGGGTCTAACTTCAAAAATCATGCAAAACACTTCTAACACCTTCAGATATGTTTCTCTGTGTTGCAAAATAGCTTTTATTCATGCACAGAGTGTAAATTTAAAGTGGGACCAAGATTCAGCTTGCATTGCCTGAACCAACTTTGTTCTGCGCTGAAAAGCTGTTTTCTGACATTTCAGGGTCTAACTTCAAAAATCATGCAAAACACTTCTAACACCTTCAGATATGTTTCTCTGTGTTGCAAAATATGTTTTATTCATGCACAGACTGCAAAGTTAAAGTGGGACAGAGATTCAGCTTGCATTGCTGTAACCAGCTTTGTTCTGCGGTGAAAAGCTGTTTTCTGACATTTCAGGGTCTAACTTCAAAAATCATGCAAAACACTTCTAACACCTTCAGATATGTTTCTCTGTGTTGCAAAATAGCTTTTATTCATGCACAGAGTGCAAAGTTAAAGTGGGACAGAGATTCAGCTTGCATTGCTGGAACCAGCTTTGTTCTGCGCTGAAAAGCTGTTTTCTGACATTTCAGGGTCTAACTTCAAAAATCATGCAAAACACTTCTAACACCTTCAGATATGTTTCTCTGTGTTGCAAAATAGGTTTTATTCATGCACAGACTGCAAAGTTAAAGTGGGACAGAGATTCAGCTTGCATTGCCTGAACCAACTTTGTTCTGCGCTGAAACGCTGTTTTCTGACATTTCAGGGTCTAACTTCAAAAATCATGCAAAACACTTCTAACACCTTCAGATATGTTTCTCTGTGTTGAAAAATAGGTTTTATTCATGCACAGAGTGTAAATTTAAAGTGAGACAGAGATTCAGCTTGCATTGCCTGAACCAACTTTTTTCTGCTCTGAAAAGCTGTTTTCTGACATTTCAGGGTCTAACTTCAAAAATCATGCAAAACACTTCTAACACCTTCAGATATGTTTCTCTGTGTTGCAAAATAGCTTTTATTCATGCACAGAGTGTAAATTTAAAGTGGGACCAAGATTCAGCTTGCATTGCCTGAACCAACTTTGTTCTGCGCTGAAAAGCTGTTTTCTGACATTTCAGGGTCTAACTTCAAAAATCATGCAAAACACTTCTAACACCTTCAGATATGTTTCTCTGTGTTGCAAAATAGCTTTTATTCATGCACAGAGTGTAAATTTAAAGTGGGACCAAGATTCAGCTTGCATTGCCTGAACCAACTTTGTTCTGCGCTGAAAAGCTGTTTTCTGACATTTCAGGGTCTAACTTCAAAAATCATGCAAAACACTTCTAACACCTTCAGATATGTTTCTCTGTGTTGCAAAATATGTTTTATTCATGCACAGACTGCAAAGTTAAAGTGGGACAGAGATTCAGCTTGCATTGCTGTAACCAGCTTTGTTCTGCGGTGAAAAGCTGTTTTCTGACATTTCAGGGTCTAACTTCAAAAATCATGCAAAACACTTCTAACACCTTCAGATATGTTTCTCTGTGTTGCAAAATAGCTTTTATTCATGCACAGAGTGCAAAGTTAAAGTGGGACAGAGATTCAGCTTGCATTGCTGGAACCAGCTTTGTTCTGCGCTGAAAAGCTGTTTTCTGACATTTCAGGGTCTAACTTCAAAAATCATGCAAAACACTTCTAACACCTTCAGATATGTTTCTCTGTGTTGCAAAATAGGTTTTATTCATGCACAGACTGCAAAGTTAAAGTGGGACAGAGATTCAGCTTGCATTGCCTGAACCAACTTTGTTCTGCGCTGAAACGCTGTTTTCTGACATTTCAGGGTCTAACTTCAAAAATCATGCAAAACACTTCTAACACCTGCAGATATGTTTCTCTGTGTTGAAAAATAGGTTTTATTCATGCACAGAGTGTAAATTTAAAGTGAGACAGAGATTCAGCTTGCATTGCCTGAACCAACTTTTTTCTGCGCTGAAAAGCTGTTTTCTGACATTTCAGGGTCTAACTTCAAAAATCATGCAAAACACTTCTAACACCTTCAGATATGTTTCCCTGTGTTGCAAAATAGGTTTTATTCATGCACAGAGTGTAAATTTAAAGTGAGACAGAGATTCAGCTTGCATTGCCTGAACCAACTTTTTTCTGCGCTGAAAAGCTGTTTTCTGACATTTCAGGGTCTAACTTCAAAAATCATGCAAAACACTTCTAACACCTTCAGATATGTTTCTCTGTGTTGCAAAATAGCTTTTATTCATGCACAGAGTGTAAATTTAAAGTGGGACCAAGATTCAGCTTGCATTGCCTGAACCAACTTTGTTCTGCGCTGAAAAGCTGTTTTCTGACATTTCAGGGTCTAACTTCAAAAATCATGCAAAACACTTCTAACACCTTCAGATATGTTTCTCTGTGTTGCAAAATAGCTTTTATTCATGCACAGAGTGTAAATTTAAAGTGGGACCAAGATTCAGCTTGCATTGCCTGAACCAACTTTGTTCTGCGCTGAAAAGCTGTTTTCTGACATTTCAGGGTCTAACTTCAAAAATCATGCAAAACACTTCTAACACCTTCAGATATGTTTCTCTGTGTTGCAAAATAGGTTTTATTCATGCACAGACTGCAAAGTTAAAGTGGGACAGAGATTCAGCTTGCATTGCTGGAACCAGCTTTGTTCTGCCCTGAAAAGCTGTTTTCTGACATTTCAGGGTCTAACTTCAAAAATCATGCAAAACACTTCTAACACCTTCAAATATGTTTCTCTGTGTTGCAAAATAGGTTTTATTCATGCACAGACTGCAAAGTTAAAGTGGGACAGAGATTCAGCTTGCATTGCCTGAACCAACTTTGTTCTGCGCTGAAACGCTGTTTTCTGACATTTCAGGGTCTAACTTCAAAAATCATGCAAAACACTTCTAACACCTTCAGATATGTTTCTCTGTGTTGCAAAATAGGTTTTATTCATGCACAGAGTGTAAATTTAAAGTGAGACAGAGATTCAGCTTGCATTGCCTGAACCAACTTTTTTCTGCGCTGAAAAGCTGTTTTCTGACATTTCAGGGTCTAACTTCAAAAATCATGCAAAACACTTCTAACACCTTCAGATATGTTTCCCTGTGTTGCAAAATAGGTTTTATTCATGCACAGAGTGTAAATTTAAAGTGAGACAGAGATTCAGCTTGCATTGCCTGAACCAACTTTTTTCTGCGCTGAAAAGCTGTTTTCTGACATTTCAGGGTCTAACTTCAAAAATCATGCAAAACACTTCTAACACCTTCAGATATGTTTCTCTGTGTTGCAAAATAGCTTTTATTCATGCACAGAGTGTAAATTTAAAGTGGGACCAAGATTCAGCTTGCATTGCCTGAACCAACTTTGTTCTGCGCTGAAAAGCTGTTTTCTGACATTTCAGGGTCTAACTTCAAAAATCATGCAAAACACTTCTAACACCTTCAGATATGTTTCTCTGTGTTGCAAAATAGCTTTTATTCATGCACAGAGTGTAAATTTAAAGTGGGACCAAGATTCAGCTTGCATTGCCTGAACCAACTTTGTTCTGCGCTGAAAAGCTGTTTTCTGACATTTCAGGGTCTAACTTCAAAAATCATGCAAAACACTTCTAACACCTTCAGATATGTTTCTCTGTGTTGCAAAATAGGTTTTATTCATGCACAGACTGCAAAGTTAAAGTGGGACAGAGATTCAGCTTGCATTGCTGTAACCAGCTTTGTTCTGCGCTTAAAAGCTGTTTTCTGACATTTCAGGGTCTAACTTCAAAAATCATGCAAAACACTTCTAACACCTCTATGTTTCTCTGTGTTGCAAAATAGCTTTTATTCATGCACAGAGTGTAAATTTAAAGTGGGACCAAGATTCAGCTTGCATTGCCTGAACCAACTTTGTTCTGCGCTGAAAAGCTGTTTTCTGACATTTCAGGGTCTAACTTCAAAAATCATGCAAAACACTTCTAACACCTTCAGATATGTTTCTCTGTGTTGCAAAATAGGTTTTATTCATGCACAGACTGCAAAGTTAAAGTGGGACAGAGATTCAGCTTGCATTGCTGGAACCAGCTTTGTTCTGCGCTGAAAAGCTGTTTTCTGACATTTCTGGGTCTAACTTCAAAAATCATGCAAAACACTTCTAACACCTTCAGATATGTTTCTCTGTGTTGCAAAATAGGTTTTATTCATGCACAGAGTGTAAATTTAAAGTGAGACAGAGATTCAGCTTGCATTGCCTGAACCAACTTTTTTCTGCGCTGAAAAGCTGTTTTCTGACATTTCAGGGTCTAACTTCAAAAATCATGCAAAACACTTCTAACACCTTCAGATATGTTTCCCTGTGTTGCAAAATAGGTTTTATTCATGCACAGAGTGTAAATTTAAAGTGGGACCAAGATTCAGCTTGCATTGCCTGAACCAACTTTGTTCTGCGCTGAAAAGCTGTTTTCTGACATTTCAGGGTCTAACTTCAAAAATCATGCAAAACACTTCTAACACCTTCAGATATGTTTCTCTGTGTTGCAAAATATGTTTTATTCATGCACAGACTGCAAAGTTAAAGTGGGACAGAGATTCAGCTTGCATTGCTGTAACCAGCTTTGTTCTGCGGTGAAAAGCTGTTTTCTGACATTTCAGGGTCTAACTTCAAAAATCATGCAAAACACTTCTAACACCTTCAGATATGTTTCTCTGTGTTGCAAAATAGCTTTTATTCATGCACAGAGTGCAAAGTTAAAGTGGGACAGAGATTCAGCTTGCATTGCTGGAACCAGCTTTGTTCTGCGCTGAAAAGCTGTTTTCTGACATTTCAGGGTCTAACTTCAAAAATCATGCAAAACACTTCTAACACCTTCAGATATGTTTCTCTGTGTTGCAAAATAGGTTTTATTCATGCACAGACTGCAAAGTTAAAGTGGGACAGAGATTCAGCTTGCATTGCCTGAACCAACTTTGTTCTGCGCTGAAACGCTGTTTTCTGACATTTCAGGGTCTAACTTCAAAAATCATGCAAAACACTTCTAACACCTTCAGATATGTTTCTCTGTGTTGAAAAATAGGTTTTATTCATGCACAGAGTGTAAATTTAAAGTGAGACAGAGATTCAGCTTGCATTGCCTGAACCAACTTTTTTCTGCTCTGAAAAGCTGTTTTCTGACATTTCAGGGTCTAACTTCAAAAATCATGCAAAACACTTCTAACACCTTCAGATATGTTTCTCTGTGTTGCAAAATAGCTTTTATTCATGCACAGAGTGTAAATTTAAAGTGGGACCAAGATTCAGCTTGCATTGCCTGAACCAACTTTGTTCTGCGCTGAAAAGCTGTTTTCTGACATTTCAGGGTCTAACTTCAAAAATCATGCAAAACACTTCTAACACCTTCAGATATGTTTCTCTGTGTTGCAAAATAGCTTTTATTCATGCACAGAGTGTAAATTTAAAGTGGGACCAAGATTCAGCTTGCATTGCCTGAACCAACTTTGTTCTGCGCTGAAAAGCTGTTTTCTGACATTTCAGGGTCTAACTTCAAAAATCATGCAAAACACTTCTAACACCTTCAGATATGTTTCCCTGTGTTGCAAAATAGGTTTTATTCATGCACAGAGTGTAAATTTAAAGTGAGACAGAGATTCAGCTTGCATTGCCTGAACCAACTTTTTTCTGCGCTGAAAAGCTGTTTTCTGACATTTCAGGGTCTAACTTCAAAAATCATGCAAAACACTTCTAACACCTTCAGATATGTTTCTCTGTGTTGCAAAATAGCTTTTATTCATGCACAGAGTGTAAATTTAAAGTGGGACCAAGATTCAGCTTGCATTGCCTGAACCAACTTTGTTCTGCGCTGAAAAGCTGTTTTCTGACATTTCAGGGTCTAACTTCAAAAATCATGCAAAACACTTCTAACACCTTCAGATATGTTTCTCTGTGTTGCAAAATAGCTTTTATTCATGCACAGAGTGTAAATTTAAAGTGGGACCAAGATTCAGCTTGCATTGCCTGAACCAACTTTGTTCTGCGCTGAAAAGCTGTTTTCTGACATTTCAGGGTCTAACTTCAAAAATCATGCAAAACACTTCTAACACCTTCAGATATGTTTCTCTGTGTTGCAAAATAGGTTTTATTCATGCACAGACTGCAAAGTTAAAGTGGGACAGAGATTCAGCTTGCATTGCTGTAACCAGCTTTGTTCTGCGCTTAAAAGCTGTTTTCTGACATTTCAGGGTCTAACTTCAAAAATCATGCAAAACACTTCTAACACCTCTATGTTTCTCTGTGTTGCAAAATAGCTTTTATTCATGCACAGAGTGTAAATTTAAAGTGGGACCAAGATTCAGCTTGCATTGCCTGAACCAACTTTGTTCTGCGCTGAAAAGCTGTTTTCTGACATTTCAGGGTCTAACTTCAAAAATCATGCAAAACACTTCTAACACCTTCAGATATGTTTCTCTGTGTTGCAAAATAGGTTTTATTCATGCACAGACTGCAAAGTTAAAGTGGGACAGAGATTCAGCTTGCATTGCTGGAACCAGCTTTGTTCTGCGCTGAAAAGCTGTTTTCTGACATTTCTGGGTCTAACTTCAAAAATCATGCAAAACACTTCTAACACCTTCAGATATGTTTCTCTGTGTTGCAAAATAGGTTTTATTCATGCACAGAGTGTAAATTTAAAGTGAGACAGAGATTCAGCTTGCATTGCCTGAACCAACTTTTTTCTGCGCTGAAAAGCTGTTTTCTGACATTTCAGGGTCTAACTTCAAAAATCATGCAAAACACTTCTAACACCTTCAGATATGTTTCCCTGTGTTGCAAAATAGGTTTTATTCATGCACAGAGTGTAAATTTAAAGTGGGACCAAGATTCAGCTTGCATTGCCTGAACCAACTTTGTTCTGCGCTGAAAAGCTGTTTTCTGACATTTCAGGGTCTAACTTCAAAAATCATGCAAAACACTTCTAACACCTTCAGATATGTTTCTCTGTGTTGCAAAATATGTTTTATTCATGCACAGACTGCAAAGTTAAAGTGGGACAGAGATTCAGCTTGCATTGCTGTAACCAGCTTTGTTCTGCGGTGAAAAGCTGTTTTCTGACATTTCAGGGTCTAACTTCAAAAATCATGCAAAACACTTCTAACACCTTCAGATATGTTTCTCTGTGTTGCAAAATAGCTTTTATTCATGCACAGAGTGCAAAGTTAAAGTGGGACAGAGATTCAGCTTGCATTGCTGGAACCAGCTTTGTTCTGCGCTGAAAAGCTGTTTTCTGACATTTCAGGGTCTAACTTCAAAAATCATGCAAAACACTTCTAACACCTTCAGATATGTTTCTCTGTGTTGCAAAATAGGTTTTATTCATGCACAGACTGCAAAGTTAAAGTGGGACAGAGATTCAGCTTGCATTGCCTGAACCAACTTTGTTCTGCGCTGAAACGCTGTTTTCTGACATTTCAGGGTCTAACTTCAAAAATCATGCAAAACACTTCTAACACCTTCAGATATGTTTCTCTGTGTTGAAAAATAGGTTTTATTCATGCACAGAGTGTAAATTTAAAGTGAGACAGAGATTCAGCTTGCATTGCCTGAACCAACTTTTTTCTGCTCTGAAAAGCTGTTTTCTGACATTTCAGGGTCTAACTTCAAAAATCATGCAAAACACTTCTAACACCTTCAGATATGTTTCTCTGTGTTGCAAAATAGCTTTTATTCATGCACAGAGTGTAAATTTAAAGTGGGACCAAGATTCAGCTTGCATTGCCTGAACCAACTTTGTTCTGCGCTGAAAAGCTGTTTTCTGACATTTCAGGGTCTAACTTCAAAAATCATGCAAAACACTTCTAACACCTTCAGATATGTTTCTCTGTGTTGCAAAATAGCTTTTATTCATGCACAGAGTGTAAATTTAAAGTGGGACCAAGATTCAGCTTGCATTGCCTGAACCAACTTTGTTCTGCGCTGAAAAGCTGTTTTCTGACATTTCAGGGTCTAACTTCAAAAATCATGCAAAACACTTCTAACACCTTCAGATATGTTTCTCTGTGTTGCAAAATATGTTTTATTCATGCACAGACTGCAAAGTTAAAGTGGGACAGAGATTCAGCTTGCATTGCTGTAACCAGCTTTGTTCTGCGGTGAAAAGCTGTTTTCTGACATTTCAGGGTCTAACTTCAAAAATCATGCAAAACACTTCTAACACCTTCAGATATGTTTCTCTGTGTTGCAAAATAGCTTTTATTCATGCACAGAGTGCAAAGTTAAAGTGGGACAGAGATTCAGCTTGCATTGCTGGAACCAGCTTTGTTCTGCGCTGAAAAGCTGTTTTCTGACATTTCAGGGTCTAACTTCAAAAATCATGCAAAACACTTCTAACACCTTCAGATATGTTTCTCTGTGTTGCAAAATAGGTTTTATTCATGCACAGACTGCAAAGTTAAAGTGGGACAGAGATTCAGCTTGCATTGCCTGAACCAACTTTGTTCTGCGCTGAAACGCTGTTTTCTGACATTTCAGGGTCTAACTTCAAAAATCATGCAAAACACTTCTAACACCTTCAGATATGTTTCTCTGTGTTGAAAAATAGGTTTTATTCATGCACAGAGTGTAAATTTAAAGTGAGACAGAGATTCAGCTTGCATTGCCTGAACCAACTTTTTTCTGCGCTGAAAAGCTGTTTTCTGACATTTCAGGGTCTAACTTCAAAAATCATGCAAAACACTTCTAACACCTTCAGATATGTTTCCCTGTGTTGCAAAATAGGTTTTATTCATGCACAGAGTGTAAATTTAAAGTGAGACAGAGATTCAGCTTGCATTGCCTGAACCAACTTTTTTCTGCGCTGAAAAGCTGTTTTCTGACATTTCAGGGTCTAACTTCAAAAATCATGCAAAACACTTCTAACACCTTCAGATATGTTTCTCTGTGTTGCAAAATAGCTTTTATTCATGCACAGAGTGTAAATTTAAAGTGGGACCAAGATTCAGCTTGCATTGCCTGAACCAACTTTGTTCTGCGCTGAAAAGCTGTTTTCTGACATTTCAGGGTCTAACTTCAAAAATCATGCAAAACACTTCTAACACCTTCAGATATGTTTCTCTGTGTTGCAAAATAGCTTTTATTCATGCACAGAGTGTAAATTTAAAGTGGGACCAAGATTCAGCTTGCATTGCCTGAACCAACTTTGTTCTGCGCTGAAAAGCTGTTTTCTGACATTTCAGGGTCTAACTTCAAAAATCATGCAAAACACTTCTAACACCTTCAGATATGTTTCTCTGTGTTGCAAAATAGGTTTTATTCATGCACAGACTGCAAAGTTAAAGTGGGACAGAGATTCAGCTTGCATTGCTGGAACCAGCTTTGTTCTGCCCTGAAAAGCTGTTTTCTGACATTTCAGGGTCTAACTTCAAAAATCATGCAAAACACTTCTAACACCTTCAAATATGTTTCTCTGTGTTGCAAAATAGGTTTTATTCATGCACAGACTGCAAAGTTAAAGTGGGACAGAGATTCAGCTTGCATTGCCTGAACCAACTTTGTTCTGCGCTGAAACGCTGTTTTCTGACATTTCAGGGTCTAACTTCAAAAATCATGCAAAACACTTCTAACACCTTCAGATATGTTTCTCTGTGTTGCAAAATAGGTTTTATTCATGCACAGAGTGTAAATTTAAAGTGAGACAGAGATTCAGCTTGCATTGCCTGAACCAACTTTTTTCTGCGCTGAAAAGCTGTTTTCTGACATTTCAGGGTCTAACTTCAAAAATCATGCAAAACACTTCTAACACCTTCAGATATGTTTCCCTGTGTTGCAAAATAGGTTTTATTCATGCACAGAGTGTAAATTTAAAGTGAGACAGAGATTCAGCTTGCATTGCCTGAACCAACTTTTTTCTGCGCTGAAAAGCTGTTTTCTGACATTTCAGGGTCTAACTTCAAAAATCATGCAAAACACTTCTAACACCTTCAGATATGTTTCTCTGTGTTGCAAAATAGCTTTTATTCATGCACAGAGTGTAAATTTAAAGTGGGACCAAGATTCAGCTTGCATTGCCTGAACCAACTTTGTTCTGCGCTGAAAAGCTGTTTTCTGACATTTCAGGGTCTAACTTCAAAAATCATGCAAAACACTTCTAACACCTTCAGATATGTTTCTCTGTGTTGCAAAATAGCTTTTATTCATGCACAGAGTGTAAATTTAAAGTGGGACCAAGATTCAGCTTGCATTGCCTGAACCAACTTTGTTCTGCGCTGAAAAGCTGTTTTCTGACATTTCAGGGTCTAACTTCAAAAATCATGCAAAACACTTCTAACACCTTCAGATATGTTTCTCTGTGTTGCAAAATAGGTTTTATTCATGCACAGACTGCAAAGTTAAAGTGGGACAGAGATTCAGCTTGCATTGCTGTAACCAGCTTTGTTCTGCGCTTAAAAGCTGTTTTCTGACATTTCAGGGTCTAACTTCAAAAATCATGCAAAACACTTCTAACACCTCTATGTTTCTCTGTGTTGCAAAATAGCTTTTATTCATGCACAGAGTGTAAATTTAAAGTGGGACCAAGATTCAGCTTGCATTGCCTGAACCAACTTTGTTCTGCGCTGAAAAGCTGTTTTCTGACATTTCAGGGTCTAACTTCAAAAATCATGCAAAACACTTCTAACACCTTCAGATATGTTTCTCTGTGTTGCAAAATAGGTTTTATTCATGCACAGACTGCAAAGTTAAAGTGGGACAGAGATTCAGCTTGCATTGCTGGAACCAGCTTTGTTCTGCGCTGAAAAGCTGTTTTCTGACATTTCTGGGTCTAACTTCAAAAATCATGCAAAACACTTCTAACACCTTCAGATATGTTTCTCTGTGTTGCAAAATAGGTTTTATTCATGCACAGAGTGTAAATTTAAAGTGAGACAGAGATTCAGCTTGCATTGCCTGAACCAACTTTTTTCTGCGCTGAAAAGCTGTTTTCTGACATTTCAGGGTCTAACTTCAAAAATCATGCAAAACACTTCTAACACCTTCAGATATGTTTCCCTGTGTTGCAAAATAGGTTTTATTCATGCACAGAGTGTAAATTTAAAGTGAGACAGAGATTCAGCTTGCATTGCCTGAACCAACTTTTTTCTGCGCTGAAAAGCTGTTTTCTGACATTTCAGGGTCTAACTTCAAAAATCATGCAAAACACTTCTAACACCTTCAGATATGTTTCTCTGTGTTGCAAAATAGCTTTTATTCATGCACAGAGTGTAAATTTAAAGTGAGACAGAGATTCAGCTTGCATTGCCTGAACCAACTTTTTTCTGCGCTGAAAAGCTGTTTTCTGACATTTCAGGGTCTAACTTCAAAAATCATGCAAAACACTTCTAACACCTTCAGATATGTTTCTCTGTGTTGCAAAATAGCTTTTATTCATGCACAGAGTGTAAATTTAAAGTGGGACCAAGATTCAGCTTGCATTGCCTGAACCAACTTTGTTCTGCGCTGAAAAGCTGTTTTCTGACATTTCAGGGTCTAACTTCAAAAATCATGCAAAACACTTCTAACACCTTCAGATATGTTTCTCTGTGTTGCAAAATAGCTTTTATTCATGCACAGAGTGTAAATTTAAAGTGGGACCAAGATTCAGCTTGCATTGCCTGAACCAACTTTGTTCTGCGCTGAAAAGCTGTTTTCTGACATTTCAGGGTCTAACTTCAAAAATCATGCAAAACACTTCTAACACCTTCAGATATGTTTCTCTGTGTTGCAAAATATGTTTTATTCATGCACAGACTGCAAAGTTAAAGTGGGACAGAGATTCAGCTTGCATTGCTGTAACCAGCTTTGTTCTGCGGTGAAAAGCTGTTTTCTGACATTTCAGGGTCTAACTTCAAAAATCATGCAAAACACTTCTAACACCTTCAGATATGTTTCTCTGTGTTGCAAAATAGCTTTTATTCATGCACAGAGTGCAAAGTTAAAGTGGGACAGAGATTCAGCTTGCATTGCTGGAACCAGCTTTGTTCTGCGCTGAAAAGCTGTTTTCTGACATTTCAGGGTCTAACTTCAAAAATCATGCAAAACACTTCTAACACCTTCAGATATGTTTCTCTGTGTTGCAAAATAGGTTTTATTCATGCACAGACTGCAAAGTTAAAGTGGGACAGAGATTCAGCTTGCATTGCCTGAACCAACTTTGTTCTGCGCTGAAACGCTGTTTTCTGACATTTCAGGGTCTAACTTCAAAAATCATGCAAAACACTTCTAACACCTTCAGATATGTTTCTCTGTGTTGAAAAATAGGTTTTATTCATGCACAGAGTGTAAATTTAAAGTGAGACAGAGATTCAGCTTGCATTGCCTGAACCAACTTTTTTCTGCGCTGAAAAGCTGTTTTCTGACATTTCAGGGTCTAACTTCAAAAATCATGCAAAACACTTCTAACACCTTCAGATATGTTTCCCTGTGTTGCAAAATAGGTTTTATTCATGCACAGAGTGTAAATTTAAAGTGAGACAGAGATTCAGCTTGCATTGCCTGAACCAACTTTTTTCTGCGCTGAAAAGCTGTTTTCTGACATTTCAGGGTCTAACTTCAAAAATCATGCAAAACACTTCTAACACCTTCAGATATGTTTCTCTGTGTTGCAAAATAGCTTTTATTCATGCACAGAGTGTAAATTTAAAGTGGGACCAAGATTCAGCTTGCATTGCCTGAACCAACTTTGTTCTGCGCTGAAAAGCTGTTTTCTGACATTTCAGGGTCTAACTTCAAAAATCATGCAAAACACTTCTAACACCTTCAGATATGTTTCTCTGTGTTGCAAAATAGCTTTTATTCATGCACAGAGTGTAAATTTAAAGTGGGACCAAGATTCAGCTTGCATTGCCTGAACCAACTTTGTTCTGCGCTGAAAAGCTGTTTTCTGACATTTCAGGGTCTAACTTCAAAAATCATGCAAAACACTTCTAACACCTTCAGATATGTTTCTCTGTGTTGCAAAATAGGTTTTATTC
Organism: Garra rufa; assembly: GCF_049309525.1. NCBI lineage: Eukaryota > Metazoa > Chordata > Actinopteri > Cypriniformes > Cyprinidae > Garra > Garra rufa. The sequence continues at coordinate 5,631,830 of NW_027394276.1, read as the reverse complement.
ATGCACAGACTGCAAAGTTAAAGTGGGACAGAGATTCAGCTTGCATTGCTGGAACCAGCTTTGTTCTGCCCTGAAAAGCTGTTTTCTGACATTTCAGGGTCTAACTTCAAAAATCATGCAAAACACTTCTAACACCTTCAAATATGTTTCTCTGTGTTGCAAAATAGGTTTTATTCATGCACAGACTGCAAAGTTAAAGTGGGACAGAGATTCAGCTTGCATTGCCTGAACCAACTTTGTTCTGCGCTGAAACGCTGTTTTCTGACATTTCAGGGTCTAACTTCAAAAATCATGCAAAACACTTCTAACACCTTCAGATATGTTTCTCTGTGTTGCAAAATAGGTTTTATTCATGCACAGAGTGTAAATTTAAAGTGAGACAGAGATTCAGCTTGCATTGCCTGAACCAACTTTTTTCTGCGCTGAAAAGCTGTTTTCTGACATTTCAGGGTCTAACTTCAAAAATCATGCAAAACACTTCTAACACCTTCAGATATGTTTCCCTGTGTTGCAAAATAGGTTTTATTCATGCACAGAGTGTAAATTTAAAGTGAGACAGAGATTCAGCTTGCATTGCCTGAACCAACTTTTTTCTGCGCTGAAAAGCTGTTTTCTGACATTTCAGGGTCTAACTTCAAAAATCATGCAAAACACTTCTAACACCTTCAGATATGTTTCTCTGTGTTGCAAAATAGCTTTTATTCATGCACAGAGTGTAAATTTAAAGTGGGACCAAGATTCAGCTTGCATTGCCTGAACCAACTTTGTTCTGCGCTGAAAAGCTGTTTTCTGACATTTCAGGGTCTAACTTCAAAAATCATGCAAAACACTTCTAACACCTTCAGATATGTTTCTCTGTGTTGCAAAATAGCTTTTATTCATGCACAGAGTGTAAATTTAAAGTGGGACCAAGATTCAGCTTGCATTGCCTGAACCAACTTTGTTCTGCGCTGAAAAGCTGTTTTCTGACATTTCAGGTCTAACTTCAAAAATCATGCAAAACACTTCTAACACCTTCAGATATGTTTCTCTGTGTTGCAAAATAGGTTTTATTCATGCACAGACTGCAAAGTTAAAGTGGGACAGAGATTCAGCTTGCATTGCTGTAACCAGCTTTGTTCTGCGCTTAAAAGCTGTTTTCTGACATTTCAGGGTCTAACTTCAAAAATCATGCAAAACACTTCTAACACCTCTATGTTTCTCTGTGTTGCAAAATAGCTTTTATTCATGCACAGAGTGTAAATTTAAAGTGGGACCAAGATTCAGCTTGCATTGCCTGAACCAACTTTGTTCTGCGCTGAAAAGCTGTTTTCTGACATTTCAGGGTCTAACTTCAAAAATCATGCAAAACACTTCTAACACCTTCAGATATGTTTCTCTGTGTTGCAAAATAGGTTTTATTCATGCACAGACTGCAAAGTTAAAGTGGGACAGAGATTCAGCTTGCATTGCTGGAACCAGCTTTGTTCTGCGCTGAAAAGCTGTTTTCTGACATTTCTGGGTCTAACTTCAAAAATCATGCAAAACACTTCTAACACCTTCAGATATGTTTCTCTGTGTTGCAAAATAGGTTTTATTCATGCACAGAGTGTAAATTTAAAGTGAGACAGAGATTCAGCTTGCATTGCCTGAACCAACTTTTTTCTGCGCTGAAAAGCTGTTTTCTGACATTTCAGGGTCTAACTTCAAAAATCATGCAAAACACTTCTAACACCTTCAGATATGTTTCCCTGTGTTGCAAAATAGGTTTTATTCATGCACAGAGTGTAAATTTAAAGTGAGACAGAGATTCAGCTTGCATTGCCTGAACCAACTTTTTTCTGCGCTGAAAAGCTGTTTTCTGACATTTCAGGGTCTAACTTCAAAAATCATGCAAAACACTTCTAACACCTTCAGATATGTTTCTCTGTGTTGCAAAATAGCTTTTATTCATGCACAGAGTGTAAATTTAAAGTGAGACAGAGATTCAGCTTGCATTGCCTGAACCAACTTTTTTCTGCGCTGAAAAGCTGTTTTCTGACATTTCAGGGTCTAACTTCAAAAATCATGCAAAACACTTCTAACACCTTCAGATATGTTTCTCTGTGTTGCAAAATAGCTTTTATTCATGCACAGAGTGTAAATTTAAAGTGGGACCAAGATTCAGCTTGCATTGCCTGAACCAACTTTGTTCTGCGCTGAAAAGCTGTTTTCTGACATTTCAGGGTCTAACTTCAAAAATCATGCAAAACACTTCTAACACCTTCAGATATGTTTCTCTGTGTTGCAAAATAGGTTTTATTCATGCACAGACTGCAAAGTTAAAGTGGGACAGAGATTCAGCTTGCATTGCTGTAACCAGCTTTGTTCTGCGCTGAAAAGCTGTTTTCTGACATTTCAGGGTCTAACTTCAAAAATCATGCAAAACACTTCTAACACCTTCAGATATGTTTCTCTGTGTTGCAAAATAGCTTTTATTCATGCACAGAGTGTAAATTTAAAGTGGGACCAAGATTCAGCTTGCATTGCCTGAACCAACTTTGTTCTGCGCTGAAAAGCTGTTTTCTGACATTTCAGGGTCTAACTTCAAAAATCATGCAAAACACTTCTAACACCTTCAGATATGTTTCTCTGTGTTGCAAAATAGGTTTTATTCATGCACAGACTGCAAAGTTAAAGTGGGACAGAGATTCAGCTTGCATTGCTGGAACCAGCTTTGTTCTGCGCTGAAAAGCTGTTTTCTGACATTTCAGGGTCTAACTTCAAAAATCATGCAAAACACTTCTAACACCTTCAGATATGTTTCTCTGTGTTGCAAAATAGGTTTTATTCATGCACAGACTGCAAAGTTAAAGTGGGACAGAGATTCAGCTTGCATTGCCTGAACCAACTTTGTTCTGCGCTGAAACGCTGTTTTCTGACATTTCAGGGTCTAACTTCAAAAATCATGCAAAACACTTCTAACACCTTCAGATATGTTTCTCTGTGTTGCAAAATAGGTTTTATTCATGCACAGAGTGTAAATTTAAAGTGAGACAGAGATTCAGCTTGCATTGCCTGAACCAACTTTTTTCTGCGCTGAAAAGCTGTTTTCTGACATTTCAGGGTCTAACTTCAAAAATCATGCAAAACACTTCTAACACCTTCAGATATGTTTCCCTGTGTTGCAAAATAGGTTTTATTCATGCACAGAGTGTAAATTTAAAGTGAGACAGAGATTCAGCTTGCATTGCCTGAACCAACTTTTTTCTGCGCTGAAAAGCTGTTTTCTGACATTTCAGGGTCTAACTTCAAAAATCATGCAAAACACTTCTAACACCTTCAGATATGTTTCTCTGTGTTGCAAAATAGCTTTTATTCATGCACAGAGTGTAAATTTAAAGTGGGACCAAGATTCAGCTTGCATTGCCTGAACCAACTTTGTTCTGCGCTGAAAAGCTGTTTTCTGACATTTCAGGGTCTAACTTCAAAAATCATGCAAAACACTTCTAACACCTTCAGATATGTTTCTCTGTGTTGCAAAATAGCTTTTATTCATGCACAGAGTGTAAATTTAAAGTGGGACCAAGATTCAGCTTGCATTGCCTGAACCAACTTTGTTCTGCGCTGAAAAGCTGTTTTCTGACATTTCAGGGTCTAACTTCAAAAATCATGCAAAACACTTCTAACACCTTCAGATATGTTTCTCTGTGTTGCAAAATCGGTTTTATTCATGCACAGACTGCAAAGTTAAAGTGGGACAGAGATTCAGCTTGCATTGCTGTAACCAGCTTTGTTCTGCGCTTAAAAGCTGTTTTCTGACATTTCAGGGTCTAACTTCAAAAATCATGCAAAACACTTCTAACACCTCTATGTTTCTCTGTGTTGCAAAATAGCTTTTATTCATGCACAGAGTGTAAATTTAAAGTGGGACCAAGATTCAGCTTGCATTGCCTGAACCAACTTTGTTCTGCGCTGAAAAGCTGTTTTCTGACATTTCAGGGTCTAACTTCAAAAATCATGCAAAACACTTCTAACACCTTCAGATATGTTTCTCTGTGTTGCAAAATAGGTTTTATTCATGCACAGACTGCAAAGTTAAAGTGGGACAGAGATTCAGCTTGCATTGCTGGAACCAGCTTTGTTCTGCGCTGAAAAGCTGTTTTCTGACATTTCAGGGTCTAACTTCAAAAATCATGCAAAACACTTCTAACACCTTCAGATATGTTTCTCTGTGTTGCAAAATAGGTTTTATTCATGCACAGACTGCAAAGTTAAAGTGGGACAGAGATTCAGCTTGCATTGCCTGAACCAACTTTGTTCTGCGCTGAAACGCTGTTTTCTGACATTTCTGGGTCTAACTTCAAAAATCATGCAAAACACTTCTAACACCTTCAGATATGTTTCTCTGTGTTGCAAAATAGGTTTTATTCATGCACAGAGTGTAAATTTAAAGTGAGACAGAGATTCAGCTTGCATTGCCTGAACCAACTTTTTTCTGCGCTGAAAAGCTGTTTTCTGACATTTCAGGGTCTAACTTCAAAAATCATGCAAAACACTTCTAACACCTTCAGATATGTTTCCCTGTGTTGCAAAATAGGTTTTATTCATGCACAGAGTGTAAATTTAAAGTGAGACAGAGATTCAGCTTGCATTGCCTGAACCAACTTTTTTCTGCGCTGAAAAGCTGTTTTCTGACATTTCAGGGTCTAACTTCAAAAATCATGCAAAACACTTCTAACACCTTCAGATATGTTTCTCTGTGTTGCAAAATAGCTTTTATTCATGCACAGAGTGTAAATTTAAAGTGGGACCAAGATTCAGCTTGCATTGCCTGAACCAACTTTGTTCTGCGCTGAAAAGCTGTTTTCTGACATTTCAGGGTCTAACTTCAAAAATCATGCAAAACACTTCTAACACCTTCAGATATGTTTCTCTGTGTTGCAAAATAGGTTTTATTCATGCACAGACTGCAAAGTTAAAGTGGGACAGAGATTCAGCTTGCATTGCTGTAACCAGCTTTGTTCTGCGCTGAAAAGCTGTTTTCTGACATTTCAGGGTCTAACTTCAAAAATCATGCAAAACACTTCTAACACCTTCAGATATGTTTCTCTGTGTTGCAAAATAGCTTTTATTCATGCACAGAGTGTAAATTTAAAGTGGGACCAAGATTCAGCTTGCATTGCCTGAACCAACTTTGTTCTGCGCTGAAAAGCTGTTTTCTGACATTTCAGGGTCTAACTTCAAAAATCATGCAAAACACTTCTAACACCTTCAGATATGTTTCTCTGTGTTGCAAAATAGCTTTTATTCATGCACAGAGTGTAAATTTAAAGTGGGACCAAGATTCAGCTTGCATTGCCTGAACCAACTTTGTTCTGCGCTGAAAAGCTGTTTTCTGACATTTCAGGGTCTAACTTCAAAAATCATGCAAAACACTTCTAACACCTTCAGATATGTTTCTCTGTGTTGCAAAATAGGTTTTATTCATGCACAGACTGCAAAGTTAAAGTGGGACAGAGATTCAGCTTGCATTGCTGTACCCAGCTTTGTTCTGCGCTGAAAAGCTGTTTTCTGACATTTCAGGGTCTAACTTCAAAAATCATGCAAAACACTTCTAACACCTTCAGATATGTTTCTCTGTGTTGCAAAATAGCTTTTATTCATGCACAGAGTGTAAATTTAAAGTGGGACCAAGATTCAGCTTGCATTGCCTGAACCAACTTTGTTCTGCGCTGAAAAGCTGTTTTCTGACATTTCAGGGTCTAACTTCAAAAATCATGCAAAACACTTCTAACACCTTCAGATATGTTTCTCTGTGTTGCAAAATAGGTTTTATTCATGCACAGACTGCAAAGTTAAAGTGGGACAGAGATTCAGCTTGCATTGCTGGAACCAGCTTTGTTCTGCGCTGAAAAGCTGTTTTCTGACATTTCAGGGTCTAACTTCAAAAATCATGCAAAACACTTCTAACACCTTCAGATATGTTTCTCTGTGTTGCAAAATAGGTTTTATTCATGCACAGACTGCAAAGTTAAAGTGGGACAGAGATTCAGCTTGCATTGCCTGAACCAACTTTGTTCTGCGCTGAAACGCTGTTTTCTGACATTTCAGGGTCTAACTTCAAAAATCATGCAAAACACTTCTAACACCTTCAGATATGTTTCTCTGTGTTGCAAAATAGGTTTTATTCATGCACAGAGTGTACATTTAAAGTGAGACAGAGATTCAGCTTGCATTGCCTGAACCAACTTTTTTCTGCGCTGAAAAGCTGTTTTCTGACATTTCAGGGTCTAACTTCAAAAATCATGCAAAACACTTCTAACACCTTCAGATATGTTTCCCTGTGTTGCAAAATAGGTTTTATTCATGCACAGAGTGTAAATTTAAAGTGAGACAGAGATTCAGCTTGCATTGCCTGAACCAACTTTTTTCTGCGCTGAAAAGCTGTTTTCTGACATTTCAGGGTCTAACTTCAAAAATCATGCAAAACACTTCTAACACCTTCAGATATGTTTCTCTGTGTTGCAAAATAGCTTTTATTCATGCACAGAGTGTAAATTTAAAGTGGGACCAAGATTCAGCTTGCATTGCCTGAACCAACTTTGTTCTGCGCTGAAAAGCTGTTTTCTGACATTTCAGGGTCTAACTTCAAAAATCATGCAAAACACTTCTAACACCTTCAGATATGTTTCTCTGTGTTGCAAAATAGGTTTTATTCATGCACAGACTGCAAAGTTAAAGTGGGACAGAGATTCAGCTTGCATTGCTGTAACCAGCTTTGTTCTGCGCTGAAAAGCTGTTTTCTGACATTTCAGGGTCTAACTTCAAAAATCATGCAAAACACTTCTAACACCTTCAGATATGTTTCTCTGTGTTGCAAAATAGCTTTTATTCATGCACAGAGTGTAAATTTAAAGTGGGACCAAGATTCAGCTTGCATTGCCTGAACCAACTTTGTTCTGCGCTGAAAAGCTGTTTTCTGACATTTCAGGGTCAAACTTCAAAAATCATGCAAAACACTTCTAACACCTTCAGATATGTTTCTCTGTGTTGCAAAATAGCTTCTATTCATGCACAGACTGCAAAGTTAAAGTGGGACAGAGATTCAGCTTGCATTGCTGTAACCAGCTTTGTTCTGTGCTGAAAAGCTGTTTTCTGACATTTCAGGGTCTAACTTCAAAAATCATGCAAAACACTTCTAACACCTTCAGATATGTTTCTCTGTGTTGCAAAATAGCTTCTATTCATGCACAGACTGCAAAGTTAAAGTGGGACAGAGATTCAGCTTGCATTGCTGGAACCAGATTTGTTCTGCGCTGAAAAGCTGTTTTCTGACATTTCAGGGTCTAACTTCAAAAATCATGCAAAACACTTCTAACACCTTCAGATATGTTTCTCTGTGTTGCAAAATAGGTTTTATTCATGCACAGACTGCAAAGTTAAAGTGGGACAGAGATTCAGCTTGCATTGCCTGAACCAACTTTGTTCTGCGCTGAAACGCTGTTTTCTGACATTTCAGGGTCTAACTTCAAAAATCATGCAAAACACTTCTAACACCTTCAGATATGTTTCTCTGTGTTGCAAAATAGGTTTTATTCATGCACAGAGTGTACATTTAAAGTGAGACAGAGATTCAGCTTGCATTGCCTGAACCAACTTTTTTCTGCGCTGAAAAGCTGTTTTCTGACATTTCAGGGTCTAACTTCAAAAATCATGCAAAACACTTCTAACACCTTCAGATATGTTTCCCTGTGTTGCAAAATAGGTTTTATTCATGCACAGAGTGTAAATTTAAAGTGAGACAGAGATTCAGCTTGCATTGCCTGAACCAACTTTTTTCTGCGCTGAAAAGCTGTTTTCTGACATTTCAGGGTCTAACTTCAAAAATCATGCAAAACACTTCTAACACCTTCAGATATGTTTCTCTGTGTTGCAAAATAGCTTTTATTCATGCACAGAGTGTAAATTTAAAGTGGGACCAAGATTCAGCTTGCATTGCCTGAACCAACTTTGTTCTGCGCTGAAAAGCTGTTTTCTGACATTTCAGGGTCTAACTTCAAAAATCATGCAAAACACTTCTAACACCTTCAGATATGTTTCTCTGTGTTGCAAAATAGGTTTTATTCATGCACAGACTGCAAAGTTAAAGTGGGACAGAGATTCAGCTTGCATTGCTGTAACCAGCTTTGTTCTGCGCTGAAAAGCTGTTTTCTGACATTTCAGGGTCTAACTTCAAAAATCATGCAAAACACTTCTAACACCTTCAGATATGTTTCTCTGTGTTGCAAAATAGCTTTTATTCATGCACAGAGTGTAAATTTAAAGTGGGACCAAGATTCAGCTTGCATTGCCTGAACCAACTTTGTTCTGCGCTGAAAAGCTGTTTTCTGACATTTCAGGGTCAAACTTCAAAAATCATGCAAAACACTTCTAACACCTTCAGATATGTTTCTCTGTGTTGCAAAATAGCTTCTATTCATGCACAGACTGCAAAGTTAAAGTGGGACAGAGATTCAGCTTGCATTGCTGTAACCAGCTTTGTTCTGTGCTGAAAAGCTGTTTTCTGACATTTCAGGGTCTAACTTCAAAAATCATGCAAAACACTTCTAACACCTTCAGATATGTTTCTCTGTGTTGCAAAATAGCTTTTATTCATGCACAGAGTGTAAATTTAAAGTGAGACAGAGATTCAGCTTGCATTGCCTGAACCAACTTTTTTCTGCGCTGAAAAGCTGTTTTCTGACATTTCAGGGTCTAACTTCAAAAATCATGCAAAACACTTCTAACACCTTCAGATATGTTTCCCTGTGTTGCAAAATAGGTTTTATTCATGCACAGAGTGTAAATTTAAAGTGAGACAGAGATTCAGCTTGCATTGCCTGAACCAACTTTTTTCTGCGCTGAAAAGCTGTTTTCTGACATTTCAGGGTCTAACTTCAAAAATCATGCAAAACACTTCTAACACCTTCAGATATGTTTCTCTGTGTTGCAAAATAGCTTTTATTCATGCACAGAGTGTAAATTTAAAGTGGGACCAAGATTCAGCTTGCATTGCCTGAACCAACTTTGTTCTGCGCTGAAAAGCTGTTTTCTGACATTTCAGGGTCTAACTTCAAAAATCATGCAAAACACTTCTAACACCTTCAGATATGTTTCTCTGTGTTGCAAAATAGCTTTTATTCATGCACAGAGTGTAAATTTAAAGTGGGACCAAGATTCAGCTTGCATTGCCTGAACCAACTTTGTTCTGCGCTGAAAAGCTGTTTTCTGACATTTCAGGGTCTAACTTCAAAAATCATGCAAAACACTTCTAACACCTTCAGATATGTTTCTCTGTGTTGCAAAATCGGTTTTATTCATGCACAGACTGCAAAGTTAAAGTGGGACAGAGATTCAGCTTGCATTGCTGTAACCAGCTTTGTTCTGCGCTTAAAAGCTGTTTTCTGACATTTCAGGGTCTAACTTCAAAAATCATGCAAAACACTTCTAACACCTCTATGTTTCTCTGTGTTGCAAAATAGCTTTTATTCATGCACAGAGTGTAAATTTAAAGTGGGACCAAGATTCAGCTTGCATTGCCTGAACCAACTTTGTTCTGCGCTGAAAAGCTGTTTTCTGACATTTCAGGGTCTAACTTCAAAAATCATGCAAAACACTTCTAACACCTTCAGATATGTTTCTCTGTGTTGCAAAATAGGTTTTATTCATGCACAGACTGCAAAGTTAAAGTGGGACAGAGATTCAGCTTGCATTGCTGGAACCAGCTTTGTTCTGCGCTGAAAAGCTGTTTTCTGACATTTCAGGGTCTAACTTCAAAAATCATGCAAAACACTTCTAACACCTTCAGATATGTTTCTCTGTGTTGCAAAATAGGTTTTATTCATGCACAGACTGCAAAGTTAAAGTGGGACAGAGATTCAGCTTGCATTGCTGGAACCAGCTTTGTTCTGCGCTGAAAAGCTGTTTTCTGACATTTCAGGGTCTAACTTCAAAAATCATGCAAAACACTTCTAACACCTTCAGATATGTTTCTCTGTGTTGCAAAATAGGTTTTATTCATGCACAGACTGCAAAGTTAAAGTGGGACAGAGATTCAGCTTGCATTGCCTGAACCAACTTTGTTCTGCGCTGAAACGCTGTTTTCTGACATTTCAGGGTCTAACTTCAAAAATCATGCAAAACACTTCTAACACCTTCAGATATGTTTCTCTGTGTTGCAAAATAGGTTTTATTCATGCACAGAGTGTACATTTAACCCTCTGGGGCCCGGGGGTGTTTTGGGGCCCTGAAGAAGTTTTGACATGCCTTGACATTTGTCCTTTTTTCAGTATGTTAAAAACATATTAATATCCTAAATCTAAATACATTGTATTTAGCACAAATTGGACTACAAAAATATGTAAGCAACATGAATGTACACTTTTAAGTTTTTGAGAAAACAATGTTTATGCGTGCATTTTGAAAAACTAAATTTTTGAAGTCACTGAAATAAGGTCATCTAACACATACAGAATATTTATTCTCGGGACTTTCGAGAATTGGATGTGGTAGGCTTGGTTTTTTTCTACCAAATGATGTGAAAATCATCTAGTTCACTTGTTTTCACAAAACAGTATATAGATTTAAATTTTTGAAGACACTTTTTGTTTAGAGTGGCTGTATGCGAGAAGGCGTGAATCATCATGAATAATGCTGTGATTTACACCTGAGAAGACAAAGACCTGCATAATGAGCCGCATAATGAGCCATTCAGTCGGCTGTTGACTGAGAGGAAACAACAGAAAGAATAAAGGAAAAATGAAAGGACAAAATACATATATATTTAGTTTGAAGCGTATTTTGAAAATATTTAACTATCACACAAAATAACTTGTCTTTCACTTGTGAGTGCAGTTAAACTTTTTATTAGGAACAAAAGTAATAAACACAGAAGTCAAGATGTCGAGGGTGCAATATCCAAATCACTCGCAGGAAACTTGAACACAGGAAAACGGGGAACAGCAGAAACTGCAAAGAAAACAAGTAGATGTGAGCAACACAGTGATCTGACAAAGACAGACCTAACATGGAGAAAACACATACACTACCAGCCAAACTTTTTATTATTAAAAGTTTTTTTTTTTTTAAGTGAGCAGTTTTTTTTACATAGTAAACCTATTTCACAAAATTAGATAATTATTTTTCTTTAAAAAAGTACCTTTGACTGGTAGTGTATAGCATAGGCGTATAACAGTTAGGTGCAAATAAAACTGTGAGATAAATACAGGTGTAAGGTTTGTAATGAAGTGATACAGGAGAAACCATACATCTTCTACCTTTCATACAGATTACTTAAAAAGAGAATAGTAGTTTTTTATTTGAATTGGTTTATGTAAAAGTAAACATTTCAAGCTTTCTACAAGTAAATGCATTATGTCTGTGAGGCACGTAATCACTTAGATTTAGGTTTCATGCACGTTAGTTTCATTTATGTGTCTGTGAAAAGATATAACAGACAGTGAAGGCAGAGCGCGTGTCCTGACTGTTTTCTTATTTTCATAAAAGCACAGTGTATACAAATAAAAATATACCCTCTACAGTTTCGAATGATGTATTGGTTGTATTTGTACGATCAAAACTGACGGAGAATTTTACATTCTTTTCGGAGTTATTACAAAAGCGTGCCTCAAATGCGCCAGCGCGTTTTTCGACCAAAGTTGAAACATCCTGTCATCATGAGACATTTAGATGCAGTGAAATGAAACATACTTTATAATGTTTCACTTGCTGTATTCAGGAAATACAGTTGGCAAAAAGTCTTAACTGGTAAAATGTGTGCACATTCTGTCACAGTAACAACTTACAAATATAAAAGAAAAAAACTTACTTGTGTAAATATCTCATCTGCTGGTTCATGCCATGTCTCATTTAATGTTCATCTTCTGAAGTAAGTTTTATTCCTGACAGCCCGTCTTCTTCCAGAAAGGACTAACTTGAAAGTAAAGAAACTGCTTTCTCCTTTGTTTACTGTGATGTGGGCGTCTACTTTTGGCGCGGCGCCCTCACGTGGACGATTTGAATATGAAAGAGAATCGCTCTTGGGCGTGATCTAATTAAAACTAATGAAGCAGACAAGAGAGACTGGACATCATGTTGGTTTCATGCGAATTACTTTATCACAGAATATTTGATTTCGATATTACATTACTTCATTTGAAAGTATAGATATCAAGCTTCCTCTAGATATATTGCTCATGTCTCTGTGTTGTGTATTGGCTGAGTTATAGTCTATTTTAATGACGCGTTTCTGAATGAAGATCACGGAGATCAACGCGGCAGACAGCACACCCTTTTTGTTTTCTTTATTTTGTAAAATCACAATATTTTTTTGGTTTTGTGAGTATATACAAATAAAAGTAGACCCTTTACAGATTCGATTGATGTACTGCTTTTATCTGTACAATCAGAAATGACCGAGTAATTGAAGTTCCTTTTGGGAAACTGCCACAAAACGCGTATACGCGTGTTTGGACCCCAGGGGGTTAAAGTGGGACCAAGATTCAGCTTGCATTGCCTGAACCAACTTTTTTCTGCGCTGAAAAGCTGTTTTCTGACATTTCAGGGTCTAACTTCAAAAATCATGCAAAACACTTCTAACACCTTCAGATATGTTTCTCTGTGTTGCAAAATAGGTTTTATTCATGCACAGAGTGTAAATTTAAAGTGAGACAGAGATTCAGCTTGCATTGCCTGAACCAACTTTTTTCTGCGCTGAAAAGCTGTTTTCTGACATTTCAGGGTCTAACTTCAAAAATCATGCAAAACACTTCTAACACCTTCAGATATGTTTCTCTGTGTTGAAAAATAGGTTTTATTCATGCACAGAGTGTAAATTTAAAGTGAGACAGAGATTCAGCTTGCATTGCCTGAACCAACTTTTTTCTGCGCTGAAAAGCTGTTTTCTGACATTTCAGGGTCTAACTTCAAAAATCATGCAAAACACTTCTAACACCTTCAGATATGTTTCCCTGTGTTGCAAAATAGGTTTTATTCATGCACAGAGTGTAAATTTAAAGTGAGACAGAGATTCAGCTTGCATTGCCTGAACCAACTTTTTTCTGCGCTGAAAAGCTGTTTTCTGACATTTCAGGGTCTAACTTCAAAAATCATGCAAAACACTTCTAACACCTTCAGATATGTTTCTCTGTGTTGCAAAATAGCTTTTATTCATGCACAGAGTGTAAATTTAAAGTGGGACCAAGATTCAGCTTGCATTGCCTGAACCAACTTTGTTCTGCGCTGAAAAGCTGTTTTCTGACATTTCAGGGTCTAACTTCAAAAATCATGCAAAACACTTCTAACACCTTCAGATATGTTTCTCTGTGTTGCAAAATAGCTTTTATTCATGCACAGAGTGTAAATTTAAAGTGGGACCAAGATTCAGCTTGCATTGCCTGAACCAACTTTGTTCTGCGCTGAAAAGCTGTTTTCTGACATTTCAGGGTCTAACTTCAAAAATCATGCAAAACACTTCTAACACCTTCAGATATGTTTCTCTGTGTTGCAAAATAGGTTTTATTCATGCACAGACTGCAAAGTTAAAGTGGGACAGAGATTCAGCTTGCATTGCTGGAACCAGCTTTGTTCTGCCCTGAAAAGCTGTTTTCTGACATTTCAGGGTCTAACTTCAAAAATCATGCAAAACACTTCTAACACCTTCAGATATGTTTCTCTGTGTTGCAAAATAGGTTTTATTCATGCACAGACTGCAAAGTTAAAGTGGGACAGAGATTCAGCTTGCATTGCTGGAACCAGCTTTGTTCTGCCCTGAAAAGCTGTTTTCTGACATTTCAGGGTCTAACTTCAAAAATCATGCAAAACACTTCTAACACCTTCAGATATGTTTCTCTGTGTTGCAAAATAGGTTTTATTCATGCACAGACTGCAAAGTTAAAGTGGGACAGAGATTCAGCTTGCATTGCCTGAACCAACTTTGTTCTGCGCTGAAACGCTGTTTTCTGACATTTCAGGGTCTAACTTCAAAAATCATGCAAAACACTTCTAACACCTTCAGATATGTTTCTCTGTGTTGCAAAATAGGTTTTATTCATGCACAGAGTGTAAATTTAAAGTGAGACAGAGATTCAGCTTGCATTGCCTGAACCAACTTTTTTCTGCGCTGAAAAGCTGTTTTCTGACATTTCAGGGTCTAACTTCAAAAATCATGCAAAACACTTCTAACACCTTCAGATATGTTTCCCTGTGTTGCAAAATAGGTTTTATTCATGCACAGAGTGTAAATTTAAAGTGAGACAGAGATTCAGCTTGCATTGCCTGAACCAACTTTTTTCTGCGCTGAAAAGCTGTTTTCTGACATTTCAGGGTCTAACTTCAAAAATCATGCAAAACACTTCTAACACCTTCAGATATGTTTCTCTGTGTTGCAAAATAGCTTTTATTCATGCACAGAGTGTAAATTTAAAGTGGGACCAAGATTCAGCTTGCATTGCCTGAACCAACTTTGTTCTGCGCTGAAAAGCTGTTTTCTGACATTTCAGGGTCTAACTTCAAAAATCATGCAAAACACTTCTAACACCTTCAGATATGTTTCTCTGTGTTGCAAAATAGCTTTTATTCATGCACAGAGTGTAAATTTAAAGTGGGACCAAGATTCAGCTTGCATTGCCTGAACCAACTTTGTTCTGCGCTGAAAAGCTGTTTTCTGACATTTCAGGGTCTAACTTCAAAAATCATGCAAAACACTTCTAACACCTTCAGATATGTTTCTCTGTGTTGCAAAATAGGTTTTATTCATGCACAGACTGCAAAGTTAAAGTGGGACAGAGATTCAGCTTGCATTGCTGTAACCAGCTTTGTTCTGCGCTGAAAAGCTGTTTTCTGACATTTCAGGGTCTAACTTCAAAAATCATGCAAAACACTTCTAACACCTTCAGATATGTTTCTCTGTGTTGCAAAATAGCTTTTATTCATGCACAGAGTGTAAATTTAAAGTGGGACCAAGATTCAGCTTGCATTGCCTGAACCAACTTTGTTCTGCGCTGAAAAGCTGTTTTCTGACATTTCAGGGTCAAACTTCAAAAATCATGCAAAACACTTCTAACACCTTCAGATATGTTTCTCTGTGTTGCAAAATAGCTTCTATTCATGCACAGACTGCAAAGTTAAAGTGGGACAGAGATTCAGCTTGCATTGCTGTAACCAGCTTTGTTCTGTGCTGAAAAGCTGTTTTCTGACATTTCAGGGTCTAACTTCAAAAATCATGCAAAACACTTCTAACACCTTCAGATATGTTTCTCTGTGTTGCAAAATAGCTTTTATTCATGCACAGAGTGTAAATTTAAAGTGAGACAGAGATTCAGCTTGCATTGCCTGAACCAACTTTTTTCTGCGCTGAAAAGCTGTTTTCTGACATTTCAGGGTCTAACTTCAAAAATCATGCAAAACACTTCTAACACCTTCAGATATGTTTCCCTGTGTTGCAAAATAGGTTTTATTCATGCACAGAGTGTAAATTTAAAGTGAGACAGAGATTCAGCTTGCATTGCCTGAACCAACTTTTTTCTGCGCTGAAAAGCTGTTTTCTGACATTTCAGGGTCTAACTTCAAAAATCATGCAAAACACTTCTAACACCTTCAGATATGTTTCTCTGTGTTGCAAAATAGCTTTTATTCATGCACAGAGTGTAAATTTAAAGTGGGACCAAGATTCAGCTTGCATTGCCTGAACCAACTTTGTTCTGCGCTGAAAAGCTGTTTTCTGACATTTCAGGGTCTAACTTCAAAAATCATGCAAAACACTTCTAACACCTTCAGATATGTTTCTCTGTGTTGCAAAATAGCTTTTATTCATGCACAGAGTGTAAATTTAAAGTGGGACCAAGATTCAGCTTGCATTGCCTGAACCAACTTTGTTCTGCGCTGAAAAGCTGTTTTCTGACATTTCAGGGTCTAACTTCAAAAATCATGCAAAACACTTCTAACACCTTCAGATATGTTTCTCTGTGTTGCAAAATCGGTTTTATTCATGCACAGACTGCAAAGTTAAAGTGGGACAGAGATTCAGCTTGCATTGCTGTAACCAGCTTTGTTCTGCGCTTAAAAGCTGTTTTCTGACATTTCAGGGTCTAACTTCAAAAATCATGCAAAACACTTCTAACACCTCTATGTTTCTCTGTGTTGCAAAATAGCTTTTATTCATGCACAGAGTGTAAATTTAAAGTGGGACCAAGATTCAGCTTGCATTGCCTGAACCAACTTTGTTCTGCGCTGAAAAGCTGTTTTCTGACATTTCAGGGTCTAACTTCAAAAATCATGCAAAACACTTCTAACACCTTCAGATATGTTTCTCTGTGTTGCAAAATAGGTTTTATTCATGCACAGACTGCAAAGTTAAAGTGGGACAGAGATTCAGCTTGCATTGCTGGAACCAGCTTTGTTCTGCGCTGAAAAGCTGTTTTCTGACATTTCAGGGTCTAACTTCAAAAATCATGCAAAACACTTCTAACACCTTCAGATATGTTTCTCTGTGTTGCAAAATAGGTTTTATTCATGCACAGACTGCAAAGTTAAAGTGGGACAGAGATTCAGCTTGCATTGCCTGAACCAACTTTGTTCTGCGCTGAAACGCTGTTTTCTGACATTTCTGGGTCTAACTTCAAAAATCATGCAAAACACTTCTAACACCTTCAGATATGTTTCTCTGTGTTGCAAAATAGGTTTTATTCATGCACAGAGTGTAAATTTAAAGTGAGACAGAGATTCAGCTTGCATTGCCTGAACCAACTTTTTTCTGCGCTGAAAAGCTGTTTTCTGACATTTCAGGGTCTAACTTCAAAAATCATGCAAAACACTTCTAACACCTTCAGATATGTTTCCCTGTGTTGCAAAATAGGTTTTATTCATGCACAGAGTGTAAATTTAAAGTGAGACAGAGATTCAGCTTGCATTGCCTGAACCAACTTTTTTCTGCGCTGAAAAGCTGTTTTCTGACATTTCAGGGTCTAACTTCAAAAATCATGCAAAACACTTCTAACACCTTCAGATATGTTTCTCTGTGTTGCAAAATAGCTTTTATTCATGCACAGAGTGTAAATTTAAAGTGGGACCAAGATTCAGCTTGCATTGCCTGAACCAACTTTGTTCTGCGCTGAAAAGCTGTTTTCTGACATTTCAGGGTCTAACTTCAAAAATCATGCAAAACACTTCTAACACCTTCAGATATGTTTCTCTGTGTTGCAAAATAGGTTTTATTCATGCACAGACTGCAAAGTTAAAGTGGGACAGAGATTCAGCTTGCATTGCTGTAACCAGCTTTGTTCTGCGCTGAAAAGCTGTTTTCTGACATTTCAGGGTCTAACTTCAAAAATCATGCAAAACACTTCTAACACCTTCAGATATGTTTCTCTGTGTTGCAAAATAGCTTTTATTCATGCACAGAGTGTAAATTTAAAGTGGGACCAAGATTCAGCTTGCATTGCCTGAACCAACTTTGTTCTGCGCTGAAAAGCTGTTTTCTGACATTTCAGGGTCTAACTTCAAAAATCATGCAAAACACTTCTAACACCTTCAGATATGTTTCTCTGTGTTGCAAAATAGCTTTTATTCATGCACAGAGTGTAAATTTAAAGTGGGACCAAGATTCAGCTTGCATTGCCTGAACCAACTTTGTTCTGCGCTGAAAAGCTGTTTTCTGACATTTCAGGGTCTAACTTCAAAAATCATGCAAAACACTTCTAACACCTTCAGATATGTTTCTCTGTGTTGCAAAATAGGTTTTATTCATGCACAGACTGCAAAGTTAAAGTGGGACAGAGATTCAGCTTGCATTGCTGTAACCAGCTTTGTTCTGCGCTGAAAAGCTGTTTTCTGACATTTCAGGGTCTAACTTCAAAAATCATGCAAAACACTTCTAACACCTTCAGATATGTTTCTCTGTGTTGCAAAATAGCTTTTATTCATGCACAGAGTGTAAATTTAAAGTGGGACCAAGATTCAGCTTGCATTGCCTGAACCAACTTTGTTCTGCGCTGAAAAGCTGTTTTCTGACATTTCAGGGTCTAACTTCAAAAATCATGCAAAACACTTCTAACACCTTCAGATATGTTTCTCTGTGTTGCAAAATAGGTTTTATTCATGCACAGACTGCAAAGTTAAAGTGGGACAGAGATTCAGCTTGCATTGCTGGAACCAGCTTTGTTCTGCGCTGAAAAGCTGTTTTCTGACATTTCAGGGTCTAACTTCAAAAATCATGCAAAACACTTCTAACACCTTCAGATATGTTTCTCTGTGTTGCAAAATAGGTTTTATTCATTCACAGACTGCAAAGTTAAAGTGGGACAGAGATTCAGCTTGCATTGCCTGAACCAACTTTGTTCTGCGCTGAAACGCTGTTTTCTGACATTTCAGGGTCTAACTTCAAAAATCATGCAAAACACTTCTAACACCTTCAGATATGTTTCTCTGTGTTGCAAAATAGGTTTTATTCATGCACAGAGTGTAAATTTAAAGTGAGACAGAGATTCAGCTTGCATTGCCTGAACCAACTTTTTTCTGCGCTGAAAAGCTGTTTTCTGACATTTCAGGGTCTAACTTCAAAAATCATGCAAAACACTTCTAACACCTTCAGATATGTTTCTCTGTGTTGCAAAATAGCTTTT
This sequence comes from Garra rufa, assembly GCF_049309525.1. Classification (NCBI taxonomy): domain Eukaryota; kingdom Metazoa; phylum Chordata; class Actinopteri; order Cypriniformes; family Cyprinidae; genus Garra; species Garra rufa. The sequence continues at coordinate 5,613,213 of NW_027394276.1, read as the reverse complement.
ATTCATGCACAGAGTGTAAATTTAAAGTGGGACCAAGATTCAGCTTGCATTGCCTGAACCAACTTTGTTCTGCGCTGAAAAGCTGTTTTCTGACATTTCAGGGTCTAACTTCAAAAATCATGCAAAACACTTCTAACACCTTCAGATATGTTTCTCTGTGTTGCAAAATAGGTTTTATTCATGCACAGACTGCAAAGTTAAAGTGGGACAGAGATTCAGCTTGCATTGCTGTAACCAGCTTTGTTCTGCGCTGAAAAGCTGTTTTCTGACATTTCAGGGTCTAACTTCAAAAATCATGCAAAACACTTCTAACACCTTCAGATATGTTTCTCTGTGTTGCAAAATAGCTTTTATTCATGCACAGAGTGTAAATTTAAAGTGGGACCAAGATTCAGCTTGCATTGCCTGAACCAACTTTGTTCTGCGCTGAAAAGCTGTTTTCTGACATTTCAGGGTCTAACTTCAAAAATCATGCAAAACACTTCTAACACCTTCAGATATGTTTCTCTGTGTTGCAAAATAGGTTTTATTCATGCACAGACTGCAAAGTTAAAGTGGGACAGAGATTCAGCTTGCATTGCTGGAACCAGCTTTGTTCTGCGCTGAAAAGCTGTTTTCTGACATTTCAGGGTCTAACTTCAAAAATCATGCAAAACACTTCTAACACCTTCAGATATGTTTCTCTGTGTTGCAAAATAGGTTTTATTCATTCACAGACTGCAAAGTTAAAGTGGGACAGAGATTCAGCTTGCATTGCCTGAACCAACTTTGTTCTGCGCTGAAACGCTGTTTTCTGACATTTCAGGGTCTAACTTCAAAAATCATGCAAAACACTTCTAACACCTTCAGATATGTTTCTCTGTGTTGCAAAATAGGTTTTATTCATGCACAGAGTGTAAATTTAAAGTGAGACAGAGATTCAGCTTGCATTGCCTGAACCAACTTTTTTCTGCGCTGAAAAGCTGTTTTCTGACATTTCAGGGTCTAACTTCAAAAATCATGCAAAACACTTCTAACACCTTCAGATATGTTTCCCTGTGTTGCAAAATAGGTTTTATTCATGCACAGAGTGTAAATTTAAAGTGAGACAGAGATTCAGCTTGCATTGCCTGAACCAACTTTTTTCTGCGCTGAAAAGCTGTTTTCTGACATTTCAGGGTCTAACTTCAAAAATCATGCAAAACACTTCTAACACCTTCAGATATGTTTCTCTGTGTTGCAAAATAGCTTTTATTCATGCACAGAGTGTAAATTTAAAGTGGGACCAAGATTCAGCTTGCATTGCCTGAACCAACTTTGTTCTGCGCTGAAAAGCTGTTTTCTGACATTTCAGGGTCTAACTTCAAAAATCATGCAAAACACTTCTAACACCTTCAGATATGTTTCTCTGTGTTGCAAAATAGCTTTTATTCATGCACAGAGTGTAAATTTAAAGTGGGACCAAGATTCAGCTTGCATTGCCTGAACCAACTTTGTTCTGCGCTGAAAAGCTGTTTTCTGACATTTCAGGGTCTAACTTCAAAAATCATGCAAAACACTTCTAACACCTTCAGATATGTTTCTCTGTGTTGCAAAATCGGTTTTATTCATGCACAGACTGCAAAGTTAAAGTGGGACAGAGATTCAGCTTGCATTGCTGTAACCAGCTTTGTTCTGCGCTTAAAAGCTGTTTTCTGACATTTCAGGGTCTAACTTCAAAAATCATGCAAAACACTTCTAACACCTCTATGTTTCTCTGTGTTGCAAAATAGCTTTTATTCATGCACAGAGTGTAAATTTAAAGTGGGACCAAGATTCAGCTTGCATTGCCTGAACCAACTTTGTTCTGCGCTGAAAAGCTGTTTTCTGACATTTCAGGGTCTAACTTCAAAAATCATGCAAAACACTTCTAACACCTTCAGATATGTTTCTCTGTGTTGCAAAATAGGTTTTATTCATGCACAGACTGCAAAGTTAAAGTGGGACAGAGATTCAGCTTGCATTGCTGGAACCAGCTTTGTTCTGCGCTGAAAAGCTGTTTTCTGACATTTCAGGGTCTAACTTCAAAAATCATGCAAAACACTTCTAACACCTTCAGATATGTTTCTCTGTGTTGCAAAATAGGTTTTATTCATGCACAGACTGCAAAGTTAAAGTGGGACAGAGATTCAGCTTGCATTGCCTGAACCAACTTTGTTCTGCGCTGAAACGCTGTTTTCTGACATTTCTGGGTCTAACTTCAAAAATCATGCAAAACACTTCTAACACCTTCAGATATGTTTCTCTGTGTTGCAAAATAGGTTTTATTCATGCACAGAGTGTAAATTTAAAGTGAGACAGAGATTCAGCTTGCATTGCCTGAACCAACTTTTTTCTGCGCTGAAAAGCTGTTTTCTGACATTTCAGGGTCTAACTTCAAAAATCATGCAAAACACTTCTAACACCTTCAGATATGTTTCCCTGTGTTGCAAAATAGGTTTTATTCATGCACAGAGTGTAAATTTAAAGTGAGACAGAGATTCAGCTTGCATTGCCTGAACCAACTTTTTTCTGCGCTGAAAAGCTGTTTTCTGACATTTCAGGGTCTAACTTCAAAAATCATGCAAAACACTTCTAACACCTTCAGATATGTTTCTCTGTGTTGCAAAATAGCTTTTATTCATGCACAGAGTGTAAATTTAAAGTGGGACCAAGATTCAGCTTGCATTGCCTGAACCAACTTTGTTCTGCGCTGAAAAGCTGTTTTCTGACATTTCAGGGTCTAACTTCAAAAATCATGCAAAACACTTCTAACACCTTCAGATATGTTTCTCTGTGTTGCAAAATAGGTTTTATTCATGCACAGACTGCAAAGTTAAAGTGGGACAGAGATTCAGCTTGCATTGCTGTAACCAGCTTTGTTCTGCGCTGAAAAGCTGTTTTCTGACATTTCAGGGTCTAACTTCAAAAATCATGCAAAACACTTCTAACACCTTCAGATATGTTTCTCTGTGTTGCAAAATAGCTTTTATTCATGCACAGAGTGTAAATTTAAAGTGGGACCAAGATTCAGCTTGCATTGCCTGAACCAACTTTGTTCTGCGCTGAAAAGCTGTTTTCTGACATTTCAGGGTCTAACTTCAAAAATCATGCAAAACACTTCTAACACCTTCAGATATGTTTCTCTGTGTTGCAAAATAGCTTTTATTCATGCACAGAGTGTAAATTTAAAGTGGGACCAAGATTCAGCTTGCATTGCCTGAACCAACTTTGTTCTGCGCTGAAAAGCTGTTTTCTGACATTTCAGGGTCTAACTTCAAAAATCATGCAAAACACTTCTAACACCTTCAGATATGTTTCTCTGTGTTGCAAAATAGCTTTTATTCATGCACAGAGTGTAAATTTAAAGTGGGACCAAGATTCAGCTTGCATTGCCTGAACCAACTTTGTTCTGCGCTGAAAAGCTGTTTTCTGACATTTCAGGGTCTAACTTCAAAAATCATGCAAAACACTTCTAACACCTTCAGATATGTTTCTCTGTGTTGCAAAATAGGTTTTATTCATGCACAGACTGCAAAGTTAAAGTGGGACAGGGATTCAGCTTGCATTGCTGGAACCAGCTTTGTTCTGCGCTGAAAAGCTGTTTTCTGACATTTCAGGGTCTAACTTCAAAAATCATGCAAAACACTTCTAACACCTTCAGATATGTTTCTCTGTGTTGCAAAATAGGTTTTATTCATGCACAGACTGCAAAGTTAAAGTGGGACAGAGATTCAGCTTGCATTGCCTGAACCAACTTTGTTCTGCGCTGAAACGCTGTTTTCTGACATTTCAGGGTCTAACTTCAAAAATCATGCAAAACACTTCTAACACCTTCAGATATGTTTCTCTGTGTTGCAAAATAGGTTTTATTCATGCACAGAGTGTGAATTTAAAGTGAGACAGAGATTCAGCTTGCATTGCCTGAACCAACTTTTTTCTGCGCTGAAAAGCTGTTTTCTGACATTTCAGGGTCTAACTTCAAAAATCATGCAAAACACTTCTAACACCTTCAGATATGTTTCTCTGTGTTGCAAAATAGCTTTTATTCATGCACAGAGTGTAAATTTAAAGTGGGACCAAGATTCAGCTTGCATTGCCTGAACCAACTTTGTTCTGCGCTGAAAAGCTGTTTTCTGACATTTCAGGGTCTAACTTCAAAAATCATGCAAAACACTTCTAACACCTTCAGATATGTTTCTCTGTGTTGCAAAATAGCTTTTATTCATGCACAGAGTGTAAATTTAAAGTGGGACCAAGATTCAGCTTGCATTGCCTGAACCAACTTTGTTCTGCGCTGAAAAGCTGTTTTCTGACATTTCAGGGTCTAACTTCAAAAATCATGCAAAACACTTCTAACACCTTCAGATATGTTTCTCTGTGTTGCAAAATCGGTTTTATTCATGCACAGACTGCAAAGTTAAAGTGGGACAGAGATTCAGCTTGCATTGCTGTAACCAGCTTTGTTCTGCGCTTAAAAGCTGTTTTCTGACATTTCAGGGTCTAACTTCAAAAATCATGCAAAACACTTCTAACACCTCTATGTTTCTCTGTGTTGCAAAATAGCTTTTATTCATGCACAGAGTGTAAATTTAAAGTGGGACCAAGATTCAGCTTGCATTGCCTGAACCAACTTTGTTCTGCGCTGAAAAGCTGTTTTCTGACATTTCAGGGTCTAACTTCAAAAATCATGCAAAACACTTCTAACACCTTCAGATATGTTTCTCTGTGTTGCAAAATAGGTTTTATTCATGCACAGACTGCAAAGTTAAAGTGGGACAGAGATTCAGCTTGCATTGCTGGAACCAGCTTTGTTCTGCGCTGAAAAGCTGTTTTCTGACATTTCAGGGTCTAACTTCAAAAATCATGCAAAACACTTCTAACACCTTCAGATATGTTTCTCTGTGTTGCAAAATAGGTTTTATTCATGCACAGACTGCAAAGTTAAAGTGGGACAGAGATTCAGCTTGCATTGCCTGAACCAACTTTGTTCTGCGCTGAAACGCTGTTTTCTGACATTTCTGGGTCTAACTTCAAAAATCATGCAAAACACTTCTAACACCTTCAGATATGTTTCTCTGTGTTTCAAAATAGGTTTTATTCATGCACAGAGTGTAAATTTAAAGTGAGACAGAGATTCAGCTTGCATTGCCTGAACCAACTTTTTTCTGCGCTGAAAAGCTGTTTTCTGACATTTCAGGGTCTAACTTCAAAAATCATGCAAAACACTTCTAACACCTTCAGATATGTTTCCCTGTGTTGCAAAATAGGTTTTATTCATGCACAGAGTGTAAATTTAAAGTGAGACAGAGATTCAGCTTGCATTGCCTGAACCAACTTTTTTCTGCGCTGAAAAGCTGTTTTCTGACATTTCAGGGTCTAACTTCAAAAATCATGCAAAACACTTCTAACACCTTCAGATATGTTTCTCTGTGTTGCAAAATAGCTTTTATTCATGCACAGAGTGTAAATTTAAAGTGGGACCAAGATTCAGCTTGCATTGCCTGAACCAACTTTGTTCTGCGCTGAAAAGCTGTTTTCTGACATTTCAGGGTCTAACTTCAAAAATCATGCAAAACACTTCTAACACCTTCAGATATGTTTCTCTGTGTTGCAAAATAGGTTTTATTCATGCACAGACTGCAAAGTTAAAGTGGGACAGAGATTCAGCTTGCATTGCTGTAACCAGCTTTGTTCTGCGCTGAAAAGCTGTTTTCTGACATTTCAGGGTCTAACTTCAAAAATCATGCAAAACACTTCTAACACCTTCAGATATGTTTCTCTGTGTTGCAAAATAGCTTTTATTCATGCACAGAGTGTAAATTTAAAGTGGGACCAAGATTCAGCTTGCATTGCCTGAACCAACTTTGTTCTGCGCTGAAAAGCTGTTTTCTGACATTTCAGGGTCTAACTTCAAAAATCATGCAAAACACTTCTAACACCTTCAGATATGTTTCTCTGTGTTGCAAAATAGCTTTTATTCATGCACAGAGTGTAAATTTAAAGTGGGACCAAGATTCAGCTTGCATTGCCTGAACCAACTTTGTTCTGCGCTGAAAAGCTGTTTTCTGACATTTCAGGGTCTAACTTCAAAAATCATGCAAAACACTTCTAACACCTTCAGATATGTTTCTCTGTGTTGCAAAATAGCTTTTATTCATGCACAGAGTGTAAATTTAAAGTGGGACCAAGATTCAGCTTGCATTGCCTGAACCAACTTTGTTCTGCGCTGAAAAGCTGTTTTCTGACATTTCAGGGTCTAACTTCAAAAATCATGCAAAACACTTCTAACACCTTCAGATATGTTTCTCTGTGTTGCAAAATAGGTTTTATTCATGCACAGACTGCAAAGTTAAAGTGGGACAGAGATTCAGCTTGCATTGCTGGAACCAGCTTTGTTCTGCGCTGAAAAGCTGTTTTCTGACATTTCAGGGTCTAACTTCAAAAATCATGCAAAACACTTCTAACACCTTCAGATATGTTTCTCTGTGTTGCAAAATAGGTTTTATTCATGCACAGACTGCAAAGTTAAAGTGGGACAGAGATTCAGCTTGCATTGCCTGAACCAACTTTGTTCTGCGCTGAAACGCTGTTTTCTGACATTTCAGGGTCTAACTTCAAAAATCATGCAAAACACTTCTAACACCTTCAGATATGTTTCTCTGTGTTGCAAAATAGGTTTTATTCATGCACAGAGTGTAAATTTAAAGTGAGACAGAGATTCAGCTTGCATTGCCTGAACCAACTTTTTTCTGCGCTGAAAAGCTGTTTTCTGACATTTCAGGGTCTAACTTCAAAAATCATGCAAAACACTTCTAACACCTTCAGATATGTTTCTCTGTGTTGCAAAATAGCTTTTATTCATGCACAGAGTGTAAATTTAAAGTGGGACCAAGATTCAGCTTGCATTGCCTGAACCAACTTTGTTCTGCGCTGAAAAGCTGTTTTCTGACATTTCAGGGTCTAACTTCAAAAATCATGCAAAACACTTCTAACACCTTCAGATATGTTTCTCTGTGTTGCAAAATAGCTTTTATTCATGCACAGACTGCAAAGTTAAAGTGGGACAGAGATTCAGCTTGCATTGCTGTAACCAGCTTTGTTCTGCGCTTAAAAGCTGTTTTCTGACATTTCAGGGTCTAACTTCAAAAATCATGCAAAACACTTCTAACACCTATATGTTTCTCTGTGTTGCAAAATAGCTTTTATTCATGCACAGAGTGTAAATTTAAAGTGGGACCAAGATTCAGCTTGCATTGCCTGAACCAACTTTGTTCTGCGCTGAAAAGCTGTTTTCTGACATTTCAGGGTCTAACTTCAAAAATCATGCAAAACACTTCTAACACCTTCAGATATGTTTCTCTGTGTTGCAAAATAGGTTTTATTCATGCACAGACTGCAAAGTTAAAGTGGGACAGAGATTCAGCTTGCATTGCTGGAACCAGCTTTGTTCTGCGCTGAAAAGCTGTTTTCTGACATTTCAGGGTCTAACTTCAAAAATCATGCAAAACACTTCTAACACCTTCAGATATGTTTCTCTGTGTTGCAAAATAGGTTTTATTCATGCACAGACTGCAAAGTTAAAGTGGGACAGAGATTCAGCTTGCATTGCCTGAACCAACTTTGTTCTGCGCTGAAACGCTGTTTTCTGACATTTCTGGGTCTAACTTCAAAAATCATGCAAAACACTTCTAACACCTTCAGATATGTTTCTCTGTGTTGCAAAATAGGTTTTATTCATGCACAGAGTGTAAATTTAAAGTGAGACAGAGATTCAGCTTGCATTGCCTGAACCAACTTTTTTCTGCGCTGAAAAGCTGTTTTCTGACATTTCAGGGTCTAACTTCAAAAATCATGCAAAACACTTCTAACACCTTCAGATATGTTTCCCTGTGTTGCAAAATAGGTTTTATTCATGCACAGAGTGTAAATTTAAAGTGAGACAGAGATTCAGCTTGCATTGCCTGAACCAACTTTTTTCTGCGCTGAAAAGCTGTTTTCTGACATTTCAGGGTCTAACTTCAAAAATCATGCAAAACACTTCTAACACCTTCAGATATGTTTCTCTGTGTTGCAAAATAGCTTTTATTCATGCACAGAGTGTAAATTTAAAGTGGGACCAAGATTCAGCTTGCATTGCCTGAACCAACTTTGTTCTGCGCTGAAAAGCTGTTTTCTGACATTTCAGGGTCTAACTTCAAAAATCATGCAAAACACTTCTAACACCTTCAGATATGTTTCTCTGTGTTGCAAAATAGGTTTTATTCATGCACAGACTGCAAAGTTAAAGTGGGACAGAGATTCAGCTTGCATTGCTGTAACCAGCTTTGTTCTGCGCTGAAAAGCTGTTTTCTGACATTTCAGGGTCTAACTTCAAAAATCATGCAAAACACTTCTAACACCTTCAGATATGTTTCTCTGTGTTGCAAAATAGCTTTTATTCATGCACAGAGTGTAAATTTAAAGTGGGACCAAGATTCAGCTTGCATTGCCTGAACCAACTTTGTTCTGCGCTGAAAAGCTGTTTTCTGACATTTCAGGGTCTAACTTCAAAAATCATGCAAAACACTTCTAACACCTTCAGATATGTTTCTCTGTGTTGCAAAATAGCTTTTATTCATGCACAGAGTGTAAATTTAAAGTGGGACCAAGATTCAGCTTGCATTGCCTGAACCAACTTTGTTCTGCGCTGAAAAGCTGTTTTCTGACATTTCAGGGTCTAACTTCAAAAATCATGCAAAACACTTCTAACACCTTCAGATATGTTTCTCTGTGTTGCAAAATAGGTTTTATTCATGCACAGACTGCAAAGTTAAAGTGGGACAGAGATTCAGCTTGCATTGCTGTAACCAGCTTTGTTCTGCGCTGAAAAGCTGTTTTCTGACATTTCAGGGTCTAACTTCAAAAATCATGCAAAACACTTCTAACACCTTCAGATATGTTTCTCTGTGTTGCAAAATAGCTTTTATTCATGCACAGAGTGTAAATTTAAAGTGGGACCAAGATTCAGCTTGCATTGCCTGAACCAACTTTGTTCTGCGCTGAAAAGCTGTTTTCTGACATTTCAGGGTCTAACTTCAAAAATCATGCAAAACACTTCTAACACCTTCAGATATGTTTCTCTGTGTTGCAAAATAGGTTTTATTCATGCACAGACTGCAAAGTTAAAGTGGGACAGAGATTCAGCTTGCATTGCTGGAACCAGCTTTGTTCTGCGCTGAAAAGCTGTTTTCTGACATTTCAGGGTCTAACTTCAAAAATCATGCAAAACACTTCTAACACCTTCAGATATGTTTCTCTGTGTTGCAAAATAGCTTTTATTCATGCACAGAGTGTAAATTTAAAGTGGGACCAAGATTCAGCTTGCATTGCCTGAACCAACTTTGTTCTGCGCTGAAAAGCTGTTTTCTGACATTTCAGGGTCTAACTTCAAAAATCATGCAAAACACTTCTAACACCTTCAGATATGTTTCTCTGTGTTGCAAAATAGCTTTTATTCATGCACAGAGTGTAAATTTAAAGTGGGACCAAGATTCAGCTTGCATTGCCTGAACCAACTTTGTTCTGCGCTGAAAAGCTGTTTTCTGACATTTCAGGGTCTAACTTCAAAAATCATGCAAAACACTTCTAACACCTTCAGATATGTTTCTCTGTGTTGCAAAATAGGTTTTATTCATGCACAGACTGCAAAGTTAAAGTGGGACAGAGATTCAGCTTGCATTGCTGTAACCAGCTTTGTTCTGCGCTGAAAAGCTGTTTTCTGACATTTCAGGGTCTAACTTCAAAAATCATGCAAAACACTTCTAACACCTTCAGATATGTTTCTCTGTGTTGCAAAATAGCTTTTATTCATGCACAGAGTGTAAATTTAAAGTGGGACCAAGATTCAGCTTGCATTGCCTGAACCAACTTTGTTCTGCGCTGAAAAGCTGTTTTCTGACATTTCAGGGTCTAACTTCAAAAATCATGCAAAACACTTCTAACACCTTCAGATATGTTTCTCTGTGTTGCAAAATAGGTTTTATTCATGCACAGACTGCAAAGTTAAAGTGGGACAGAGATTCAGCTTGCATTGCTGGAACCAGCTTTGTTCTGCGCTGAAAAGCTGTTTTCTGACATTTCAGGGTCTAACTTCAAAAATCATGCAAAACACTTCTAACACCTTCAGATATGTTTCTCTGTGTTGCAAAATAGGTTTTATTCATGCACAGACTGCAAAGTTAAAGTGGGACAGAGATTCAGCTTGCATTGCCTGAACCAACTTTGTTCTGCGCTGAAACGCTGTTTTCTGACATTTCAGGGTCTAACTTCAAAAATCATGCAAAACACTTCTAACACCTTCAGATATGTTTCCCTGTGTTGCAAAATAGGTTTTATTCATGCACAGAGTGTAAATTTAAAGTGAGACAGAGATTCAGCTTGCATTGCCTGAACCAACTTTTTTCTGCGCTGAAAAGCTGTTTTCTGACATTTCAGGGTCTAACTTCAAAAATCATGCAAAACACTTCTAACACCTTCAGATATGTTTCTCTGTGTTGCAAAATAGCTTTTATTCATGCACAGAGTGTAAATTTAAAGTGGGACCAAGATTCAGCTTGCATTGCCTGAACCAACTTTGTTCTGCGCTGAAAAGCTGTTTTCTGACATTTCAGGGTCTAACTTCAAAAATCATGCAAAACACTTCTAACACCTTCAGATATGTTTCTCTGTGTTGCAAAATAGGTTTTATTCATGCACAGACTGCAAAGTTAAAGTGGGACAGAGATTCAGCTTGCATTGCTGTAACCAGCTTTGTTCTGCGCTGAAAAGCTGTTTTCTGACATTTCAGGGTCTAACTTCAAAAATCATGCAAAACACTTCTAACACCTTCAGATATGTTTCTCTGTGTTGCAAAATAGCTTTTATTCATGCACAGAGTGTAAATTTAAAGTGGGACCAAGATTCAGCTTGCATTGCCTGAACCAACTTTGTTCTGCGCTGAAAAGCTGTTTTCTGACATTTCAGGGTCAAACTTCAAAAATCATGCAAAACACTTCTAACACCTTCAGATATGTTTCTCTGTGTTGCAAAATAGCTTCTATTCATGCACAGACTGCAAAGTTAAAGTGGGACAGAGATTCAGCTTGCATTGCTGTAACCAGCTTTGTTCTGTGCTGAAAAGCTGTTTTCTGACATTTCAGGGTCTAACTTCAAAAATCATGCAAAACACTTCTAACACCTTCAGATATGTTTCTCTGTGTTGCAAAATAGCTTTTATTCATGCACAGAGTGTAAATTTAAAGTGGGACCAAGATTCAGCTTGCATTGCCTGAACCAACTTTGTTCTGCGCTGAAAAGCTGTTTTCTGACATTTCAGGGTCTAACTTCAAAAATCATGCAAAACACTTCTAACACCTTCAGATATGTTTCTCTGTGTTGCAAAATAGCTTTTATTCATGCACAGAGTGTAAATTTAAAGTGGGACCAAGATTCAGCTTGCATTGCCTGAACCAACTTTGTTCTGCGCTGAAAAGCTGTTTTCTGACATTTCAGGGTCTAACTTCAAAAATCATGCAAAACACTTCTAACACCTTCAGATATGTTTCTCTGTGTTGCAAAATAGGTTTTATTCATGCACAGACTGCAAAGTTAAAGTGGGACAGAGATTCAGCTTGCATTGCTGTAACCAGCTTTGTTCTGCGCTGAAAAGCTGTTTTCTGACATTTCAGGGTCTAACTTCAAAAATCATGCAAAACACTTCTAACACCTTCAGATATGTTTCTCTGTGTTGCAAAATAGCTTTTATTCATGCACAGAGTGTAAATTTAAAGTGGGACCAAGATTCAGCTTGCATTGCCTGAACCAACTTTGTTCTGCGCTGAAAAGCTGTTTTCTGACATTTCAGGGTCAAACTTCAAAAATCATGCAAAACACTTCTAACACCTTCAGATATGTTTCCCTGTGTTGCAAAATAGGTTTTATTCATGCACAGAGTGTAAATTTAAAGTGAGACAGAGATTCAGCTTGCATTGCCTGAACCAACTTTTTTCTGCGCTGAAAAGCTGTTTTCTGACATTTCAGGGTCAAACTTCAAAAATCATGCAAAACACTTCTAACACCTTCAGATATGTTTCTCTGTGTTGCAAAATAGGTTTTATTCATGCACAGACTGCAAAGTTAAAGTGGGACAGAGATTCAGCTTGCATTGCTGTAACCAGCTTTGTTCTGCGCTGAAAAGCTGTTTTCTGACATTTCAGGGTCTAACTTCAAAAATCATGCAAAACACTTCTAACACCTTCAGATATGTTTCTCTGCGTTGCAAAATAGCTTTTATTCATGCACAGAGTGTAAATTTAAAGTGGGACCAAGATTCGGCTTGCATTGCCTGAACCAACTTTGTTCTGCGCTGAAAAGCTGTTTTCTGACATTTCAGGGTCTAACTTCAAAAATCATGCAAAACACTTCTAACACCTTCAGATATGTTTCTCTGTGTTGCAAAATAGCTTTTATTCATGCACAGAGTGTAAATTTAAAGTGGGACCAAGATTCAGCTTGCATTGCCTGAACCAACTTTGTTCTGCGCTGAAAAGCTGTTTTCTGACATTTCAGGGTCTAACTTCAAAAATCATGCAAAACACTTCTAACACCTTCAGATATGTTTCTCTGTGTTGCAAAATATGTTTTATTCATGCACAGACTGCAAAGTTAAAGTGGGACAGAGATTCAGCTTGCATTGCTGTAACCAGCTTTGTTCTGCGCTGAAAAGCTGTTTTCTGACATTTCAGGGTCTAACTTCAAAAATCATGCAAAACACTTCTAACACCTTCAGATATGTTTCTCTGTGTTGCAAAATAGCTTTTATTCATGCACAGAGTGCAAAGTTAAAGTGGGACAGAGATTCAGCTTGCATTGCTGGAACCAGCTTTGTTCTGCGCTGAAAAGCTGTTTTCTGACATTTCAGGGTCTAACTTCAAAAATCATGCAAAACACTTCTAACACCTTCAGATATGTTTCTCTGTGTTGCAAAATAGGTTTTATTCATGCACAGACTGCAAAGTTAAAGTGGGACAGAGATTCAGCTTGCATTGCCTGAACCAACTTTGTTCTGCGCTGAAACGCTGTTTTCTGACATTTCAGGGTCTAACTTCAAAAATCATGCAAAACACTTCTAACACCTTCAGATATGTTTCTCTGTGTTGCAAAATAGGTTTTATTCATGCACAGAGTGTAAATTTAAAGTGAGACAGAGATTCAGCTTGCATTGCCTGAACCAACTTTTTTCTGCGCTGAAAAGCTGTTTTCTGACATTTCAGGGTCTGACTTCAAAAATCATGCAAAACACTTCTAACACCTTCAGATATGTTTCCCTGTGTTGCAAAATAGGTTTTATTCATGCACAGAGTGTAAATTTAAAGTGAGACAGAGATTCAGCTTGCATTGCCTGAACCAACTTTTTTCTGCGCTGAAAAGCTGTTTTCTGACATTTCAGGGTCTAACTTCAAAAATCATGCAAAACACTTCTAACACCTTCAGATATGTTTCTCTGTGTTGCAAAATAGCTTTTATTCATGCACAGAGTGTAAATTTAAAGTGGGACCAAGATTCAGCTTGCATTGCCTGAACCAACTTTGTTCTGCGCTGAAAAGCTGTTTTCTGACATTTCAGGGTCTAACTTCAAAAATCATGCAAAACACTTCTAACACCTTCAGATATGTTTCTCTGTGTTGCAAAATAGGTTTTATTCATGCACAGACTGCAAAGTTAAAGTGGGACAGAGATTCAGCTTGCATTGCTGTAACCAGCTTTGTTCTGCGCTGAAAAGCTGTTTTCTGACATTTCAGGGTCTAACTTCAAAAATCATGCAAAACACTTCTAACACCTTCAGATATGTTTCTCTGTGTTGCAAAATAGCTTTTATTCATGCACAGAGTGTAAATTTAAAGTGGGACCAAGATTCAGCTTGCATTGCCTGAACCAACTTTGTTCTGCGCTGAAAAGCTGTTTTCTGACATTTCAGGGTCTAACTTCAAAAATCATGCAAAACACTTCTAACACCTTCAGATATGTTTCTCTGTGTTGCAAAATAGGTTTTATTCATGCACAGACTGCAAAGTTAAAGTGGGACAGAGATTCAGCTTGCATTGCTGGAACCAGCTTTGTTCTGCGCTGAAAAGCTGTTTTCTGACATTTCAGGGTCTAACTTCAAAAATCATGCAAAACACTTCTAACACCTTCAGATATGTTTCTCTGTGTTGCAAAATAGGTTTTATTCATGCACAGACTGCAAAGTTAAAGTGGGACAGAGATTCAGCTTGCATTGCCTGAACCAACTTTGTTCTGCGCTGAAACGCTGTTTTCTGACATTTCAGGGTCTAACTTCAAAAATCATGCAAAACACTTCTAACACCTTCAGATATGTTTCTCTGTGTTGCAAAATAGGTTTTATTCATGCACAGAGTGTAAATTTAAAGTGAGACAGAGATTCAGCTTGCATTGCCTGAACCAACTTTTTTCTGCGCTGAAAAGCTGTTTTCTGACATTTCAGGGTCTAACTTCAAAAATCATGCAAAACACTTCTAACACCTTCAGATATGTTTCCCTGTGTTGCAAAATAGGTTTTATTCATGCACAGAGTGTAAATTTAAAGTGAGACAGAGATTCAGCTTGCATTGCCTGAACCAACTTTTTTCTGCGCTGAAAAGCTGTTTTCTGACATTTCAGGGTCTAACTTCAAAAATCATGCAAAACACTTCTAACACCTTCAGATATGTTTCTCTGTGTTGCAAAATAGCTTTTATTCATGCACAGAGTGTAAATTTAAAGTGGGACCAAGATTCAGCTTGCATTGCCTGAACCAACTTTGTTCTGCGCTGAAAAGCTGTTTTCTGACATTTCAGGGTCTAACTTCAAAAATCATGCAAAACACTTCTAACACCTTCAGATATGTTTCTCTGTGTTGCAAAATAGGTTTTATTCATGCACAGACTGCAAAGTTAAAGTGGGACAGAGATTTAGCTTGCATTACTGTAACCAGCTTTGTTCTGCGCTGAAAAGCTGTTTTCTGACATTTCAGGGTCTAACTTCAAAAATCATGCAAAACACTTCTAACACCTTCAGATATGTTTCTCTGTGTTGCAAAATAGCTTTTATTCATGCACAGAGTGTAAATTTAAAGTGGGACCAAGATTCAGCTTGCATTGCCTGAACCAACTTTGTTCTGCGCTGAAAAGCTGTTTTCTGACATTTCAGGGTCAAACTTCAAAAATCATGCAAAACACTTCTAACACCTTCAGATATGTTTCTCTGTGTTGCAAAATAGCTTTTATTCATGCACAGACTGCAAAGTTAAAGTGGGACAGAGATTCAGCTTGCATTGCTGTAACCAGCTTTGTTCTGCGCTGAAAAGCTGTTTTCTGACATTTCAGGGTCTAACTTCAAAAATCATGCAAAACACTTCTAACACCTTCAGATATGTTTCTCTGTGTTGCAAAATAGCTTTTATTCATGCACAGAGTGTAAATTTAAAGTGGGACCAAGATTCAGCTTGCATTGCCTGAACCAACTTTGTTCTGCGCTGAAAAGCTGTTTTCTGACATTTCAGGGTCTTACTTCAAAAATCATGCAAAACACTTCTAACACCTTCAGATATGTTTCTCTGTGTTGCAAAATAGGTTTTATTCATGCACAGACTGCAAAGTTAAAGTGGGACAGAGATTCAGCTTGCTTTGCTGGAACCAGCTTTGTTCTGCGCTGAAAAGCTGTTTTCTGACATTTCAGGGTCTAACTTCAAAAATCATGCAAAACACTTCTAACACCTTCAGATATGTTTCTCTGTGTTGCAAAATAGGTTTTATTCATGCACAGACTGCAAAGTTAAAGTGGGACAGAGATTCAGCTTGCATTGCCTGAACCAACTTTGTTCTGCGCTGAAACGCTGTTTTCTGACATTTGAGGGTCTAACTTCAAAAATCATGCAAAACACTTCTAACACCTTCAGATATGTTTCTCTGTGTTGCAAAATAGCTTTTATTCATGCACAGAGTGTAAATTTAAAGTGAGACAGAGATTCAGCTTGCATTGCCTGAACCAACTTTTTTCTGCGCTGAAAAGCTGTTTTCTGACATTTCAGGGTCTAACTTCAAAAATCATGCAAAACACTTCTAACACCTTCAGATATGTTTCCCTGTGTTGCAAAATAGGTTTTATTCATGCACAGAGTGTAAATTTAAAGTGAGACAGAGATTCAGCTTGCATTGCCTGAACCAACTTTTTTCTGCGCTGAAAAGCTGTTTTCTGAGATTTCAGGGTCTAACTTCAAAAATCATGCAAAACACTTCTAACACCTTCAGATATGTTTCTCTGTGTTGCAAAATAGCTTTTATTCATGCACAGAGTGTAAATTTAAAGTGGGACCAAGATTCAGCTTGCATTGCCTGAACCAACTTTGTTCTGCGCTGAAAAGCTGTTTTCTGACATTTCAGGGTCTAACTTCAAAAATCATGCAAAACACTTCTAACACCTTCAGATATGTTTCTCTGTGTTGCAAAATATGTTTTATTCATGCACAGACTGCAAAGTTAAAGTGGGACAGAGATTCAGCTTGCATTGCTGTAACCAGCTTTGTTCTGCGCTGAAAAGCTGTTTTCTGACATTTCAGGGTCTAACTTCAAAAATCATGCAAAACACTTCTAACACCTTCAGATATGTTTCTCTGTGTTGCAAAATAGCTTTTATTCATGCACAGAGTGCAAAGTTAAAGTGGGACAGAGATTCAGCTTGCATTGCTGGAACCAGCTTTGTTCTGCGCTGAAAAGCTGTTTTCTGACATTTCAGGGTCTAACTTCAAAAATCATGCAAAACACTTCTAACACCTTCAGATATGTTTCTCTGTGTTGCAAAATAGGTTTTATTCATGCACAGACTGCAAAGTTAAAGTGGGACAGAGATTCAGCTTGCATTGCCTGAACCAACTTTGTTCTGCGCTGAAACGCTGTTTTCTGACATTTCAGTGTCTAACTTCAAAAATCATGCAAAACACTTCTAACACCTTCAGATATGTTTCTCTGTGTTGAAAAATAGGTTTTATTCATGCACAGAGTGTAAATTTAAAGTGAGACAGAGATTCAGCTTGCATTGCCTGAACCAACTTTTTTCTGCGCTGAAAAGCTGTTTTCTGACATTTCAGGGTCTAACTTCAAAAATCATGCAAAACACTTCTAACACCTTCAGATATGTTTCTCTGTGTTGCAAAATAGCTTTTATTCATGCACAGAGTGTAAATTTAAAGTGGGACCAAGATTCAGCTTGCATTGCCTGAACCAACTTTGTTCTGCGCTGAAAAGCTGTTTTCTGACATTTCAGGGTCTAACTTCAAAAATCATGCAAAACACTTCTAACACCTTCAGATATGTTTCTCTGTGTTGCAAAATAGGTTTTATTCATGCACAGACTGCAAAGTTAAAGTGGGACAGAGATTCAGCTTGCATTGCTGTAACCAGCTTTGTTCTGCGCTGAAAAGCTGTTTTCTGACATTTCAGGGTCTAACTTCAAAAATCATGCAAAACACTTCTAACACCTTCAGATATGTTTCTCTGTGTTGCAAAATAGCTTTTATTCATGCACAGAGTGTAAATTTAAAGTGGGACCAAGATTCAGCTTGCATTGCCTGAACCAACTTTGTTCTGCGCTGAAAAGCTGTTTTCTGACATTTCAGGGTCAAACTTCAAAAATCATGCAAAACACTTCTAACACCTTCAGATATGTTTCCCTGTGTTGCAAAATAGGTTTTATTCATGCACAGAGTGTAAATTTAAAGTGAGACAGAGATTCAGCTTGCATTGCCTGAACCAACTTTTTTCTGCGCTGAAAAGCTGTTTTCTGACATTTCAGGGTCAAACTTCAAAAATCATGCAAAACACTTCTAACACCTTCAGATATGTTTCTCTGTGTTGCAAAATAGGTTTTATTCATGCACAGACTGCAAAGTTAAAGTGGGACAGAGATTCAGCTTGCATTGCTGTAACCAGCTTTGTTCTGCGCTGAAAAGCTGTTTTCTGACATTTCAGGGTCTAACTTCAAAAATCATGCAAAACACTTCTAACACCTTCAGATATGTTTCTCTGCGTTGCAAAATAGCTTTTATTCATGCACAGAGTGTAAATTTAAAGTGGGACCAAGATTCGGCTTGCATTGCCTGAACCAACTTTGTTCTGCGCTGAAAAGCTGTTTTCTGACATTTCAGGGTCTAACTTGAAAAATCATGCAAAACACTTCTAACACCTTCAGATATGTTTCTCTGTGTTGCAAAATAGCTTTTATTCATGCACAGAGTGTAAATTTAAAGTGGGACCAAGATTCAGCTTGCATTGCCTGAACCAACTTTGTTCTGCGCTGAAAAGCTGTTTTCTGACATTTCAGGGTCTAACTTCAAAAATCATGCAAAACACTTCTAACACCTTCAGATATGTTTCTCTGTGTTGCAAAATATGTTTTATTCATGCACAGACTGCAAAGTTAAAGTGGGACAGAGATTCAGCTTGCATTGCTGTAACCAGCTTTGTTCTGCGCTGAAAAGCTGTTTTCTGACATTTCAGGGTCTAACTTCAAAAATCATGCAAAACACTTCTAACACCTTCAGATATGTTTCTCTGTGTTGCAAAATAGCTTTTATTCATGCACAGAGTGCAAAGTTAAAGTGGGACAGAGATTCAGCTTGCATTGCTGGAACCAGCTTTGTTCTGCGCTGAAAAGCTGTTTTCTGACATTTCAGGGTCTAACTTCAAAAATCATGCAAAACACTTCTAACACCTTCAGATATGTTTCTCTGTGTTGCAAAATAGGTTTTATTCATGCACAGACTGCAAAGTTAAAGTGGGACAGAGATTCAGCTTGCATTGCCTGAACCAACTTTTTTCTGCGCTGAAACGCTGTTTTCTGACATTTCAGTGTCTAACTTCAAAAATCATGCAAAACACTTCTAACACCTTCAGATATGTTTCTCTGTGTTGAAAAATAGGTTTTATTCATGCACAGAGTGTAAATTTAAAGTGAGACAGAGATTCAGCTTGCATTGCCTGAACCAACTTTTTTCTGCGCTGAAAAGCTGTTTTCTGACATTTCAGGGTCTAACTTCAAAAATCATGCAAAACACTTCTAACACCTTCAGATATGTTTCCCTGTGTTGCAAAATAGGTTTTATTCATGCACAGAGTGTAAATTTAAAGTGAGACAGAGATTCAGCTTGCATTGCCTGAACCAACGTTTTTCTGCGCTGAAAAGCTGTTTTCTGACATTTCAGGGTCTAACTTCAAAAATCATGCAAAACACTTCTAACACCTTCAGATATGTTTCTCTGTGTTGCAAAATAGCTTTTATTCATGCACAGAGTGTAAATTTAAAGTGGGACCAAGATTCAGCTTGCATTGCCTGAACCAACTTTGTTCTGCGCTGAAAAGCTGTTTTCTGACATTTCAGGGTCTAACTTCAAAAATCATGCAAAACACTTCTAACACCTTCAGATATGTTTCTCTGTGTTGCAAAATAGGTTTTATTCATGCACAGACTGCAAAGTTAAAGTGGGACAGAGATTCAGCTTGCATTGCTGTAACCAGCTTTGTTCTGCGCTGAAAAGCTGTTTTCTGACATTTCAGGGTCTAACTTCAAAAATCATGCAAAACACTTCTAACACCTTCAGATATGTTTCTCTGTGTTGCAAAATAGCTTTTATTCATGCACAGAGTGTAAATTTAAAGTGGGACCAAGATTCAGCTTGCATTGCCTGAACCAACTTTGTTCTGCGCTGAAAAGCTGTTTTCTGACATTTCAGGGTCAAACTTCAAAAATCATGCAAAACACTTCTAACACCTTCAGATATGTTTCCCTGTGTTGCAAAATAGGTTTTATTCATGCACAGAGTGTAAATTTAAAGTGAGACAGAGATTCAGCTTGCATTGCCTGAACCAACTTTTTTCTGCGCTGAAAAGCTGTTTTCTGACATTTCAGGGTCAAACTTCAAAAATCATGCAAAACACTTCTAACACCTTCAGATATGTTTCTCTGTGTTGCAAAATAGGTTTTATTCATGCACAGACTGCAAAGTTAAAGTGGGACAGAGATTCAGCTTGCATTGCTGTAACCAGCTTTGTTCTGCGCTGAAAAGCTGTTTTCTGACATTTCAGGGTCTAACTTCAAAAATCATGCAAAACACTTCTAACACCTTCAGATATGTTTCTCTGCGTTGCAAAATAGCTTTTATTCATGCACAGAGTGTAAATTTAAAGTGGGACCAAGATTCGGCTTGCATTGCCTGAACCAACTTTGTTCTGCGCTGAAAAGCTGTTTTCTGACATTTCAGGGTCTAACTTCAAAAATCATGCAAAACACTTCTAACACCTTCAGATATGTTTCTCTGTGTTGCAAAATAGCTTTTATTCATGCACAGAGTGTAAATTTAAAGTGGGACCAAGATTCAGCTTGCATTGCCTGAACCAACTTTGTTCTGCGCTGAAAAGCTGTTTTCTGACATTTCAGGGTCTAACTTCAAAAATCATGCAAAACACTTCTAACACCTTCAGATATGTTTCTCTGTGTTGCAAAATATGTTTTATTCATGCACAGACTGCAAAGTTAAAGTGGGACAGAGATTCAGCTTGCATTGCTGTAACCAGCTTTGTTCTGCGCTGAAAAGCTGTTTTCTGACATTTCAGGGTCTAACTTCAAAAATCATGCAAAACACTTCTAACACCTTCAGATATGTTTCTCTGTGTTGCAAAATAGCTTTTATTCATGCACAGAGTGCAAAGTTAAAGTGGGACAGAGATTCAGCTTGCATTGCTGGAACCAGCTTTGTTCTGCGCTGAAAAGCTGTTTTCTGACATTTCAGGGTCTAACTTCAAAAATCATGCAAAACACTTCTAACACCTTCAGATATGTTTCTCTGTGTTGCAAAATAGGTTTTATTCATGCACAGACTGCAAAGTTAAAGTGGGACAGAGATTCAGCTTGCATTGCCTGAACCAACTTTGTTCTGCGCTGAAACGCTGTTTTCTGACATTTCAGGGTCTAACTTCAAAAATCATGCAAAACACTTCTAACACCTTCAGATATGTTTCTCTGTGTTGCAAAATAGGTTTTATTCATGCACAGAGTGTAAATTTAAAGTGAGACAGAGATTCAGCTTGCATTGCCTGAACCAACTTTTTTCTGCGCTGAAAAGCTGTTTTCTGACATTTCAGGGTCTGACTTCAAAAATCATGCAAAACACTTCTGGGTCAATATCACCATAGAGTGCCTTTGACAGATAAAAATGTCTTAAAGACATTGTTCAAGTTTTTCGTTAAACCACATGTTTATTCTTTTAAGAAGACTTTAAACTTCAACAATTGCTGGTTGGTCCAGCTCCTGGACCTTTAATAAAATAATTATAAGCAAAAACATTTGGACCAACTTACAAAATATGTCCACCCTGTCAGGGACAAATGGATACAGAAAGCAAATATTTCTGACAGTGTTATCATTCTAAATAATACACCTTTGGAAAATATTTCTGTCCCTTCTCTTATATATATTTTTTAAAAAATTGAAAAGAACTTCAAAAACTTTGGAAATAACAAAAAACTATGTTCTGCTATCAGAGCTCTGCCCGAGTTACATACCATTTAAAGTAAAAAATAAGATAGGAAGCATATCTGACCAGAATTTATCCAAAACCAATTTATCCTTAAATATTCCTAAACGAACAAATGCTAAAGATTGTCATTTGTATAAAGACATTTTATTTATTTTCAGTTAAAGTGCATATGACAGGGTGGACAATGACATATGACGGGGTGGACGGTAACATGACAGGGAGGACAACTGAAGGAAGAGACACAGAAGTGGCAATAATAACACACTTAATTTAATTATTTTGAGATTCCACTCCATGTGTGTGTGTGAGAGAGAGAGAGTGTGTGAGCCTGTGTGTGCACACGCTTCTGTGTTTGCGTCCGTATAAGAGAGAGACTCAGTCAAGACATAGTCTACATACAAGTAATATCGGTAACACTTTCTATAGCCCCTATTTATAACACATTATAAGGGTATTTCTAAGGCATTATAATGATGAATGCATAATGCATTATAAGAAACCTTATAATATGTTATATCATCTCATATAACCATAACAACAATTATAATACATTATAATACTTGAGTATTTGAGGTTATAACTTTTAAGATTATGATGATTTATAACACACAATGAACGGCATATTAAATCTACTTAATTTATAATGGACTATATCATATTACATTTATTTTTTACATTATATTATGTTTTATTTTGATTGTACCCTAAGTCTATTGACTGTAAGCTTAAACTTTCTAACTAGATGCCAACTAACACTCTTTAGAGTATCAGTAGACTAGGTTATGGTTGGGCTAGGTAGAATGTTCATGTACTTGCAAAGTTACTTATAATATAACATAATAATTTGTCTTTTGGGGAAACATCAAAATTTAGTGTTAGCATATATTCAGCATACTACTAATAATTACTGCTAGCTGACATGCAGTTGCAGAGTTACTTATCAAAAGCTATCTGAAGGGTACCATCAAAATCATCAAACAGTTCACATTACACATTTAACTAAACTGATACCTGATCTTAGGGTTCTTTGGGAAATATTATTATAGTTACTTATAAGTGGTATTTGTATGCTTTAAGTAAAGTGACATGAGTAACATGGCAAGATATGAGGCTTATAATATGTTATAACTATGAGGAGGTAATCATTCCCTTAAAAGTTATAACCACAAAGTTACATTAAAACTGTTCTAATGAATACTCATGAGATGACTTCATAGAAAGTGTTACCGTAATATCTCAAAATACATTTAACAAGCTTAAGTATATCCCTAAATGTCTACTATAGATTCCAACCTGGATGGCCCTGGTTCATGCTGAGCTTCAGGAGAGATGGGTGGTGTGACACAGGCAAAGCATTCCTCCTGGCCTTTGCTCTGGCTTGTCTTTTAGCCTCCCTCCATCTCTTTCTCCTTTCTCTCCTCTCACGCTCACTTATTTCATTGACACTCTTCTTCTTTTCCAGTCTGCCTGTCTCTTTGCCACCTGGCTCTCTCTCCCTCAAGATACTGCTTTCTTCTGTCTGGATTTGCATCTCGGCGCTCTCTGTAACACCTTGCTATCTCAGCTTTATTAAGTCCCATACTTATCAAAATAAATGTATTCTGTTAACACACATTAAATACAGTAAAATGTTTTCACAATCAGTTTTATTGTTTCTAAATTGTCATTAAATGTGATACGTAGTCTTCTGTTACCCATCTCAGCGGTTGATGTCCACCCTGTCATAACAGCCTTGATGACAGGGTGGACAATGACAGGGTGGACAATTTTAGCTAATCTGCTTTTATTAAGCACATGGTGGGACCCTAGCTAGCATAACCAGCTAACCTGAAGGTGACTTTGAAGTATTTTGAAAAATATACCTAAACTTTTGTAGAAAAAAAATATTTACTTTTCTGATTTTCACGCCGACAGGGTGGACATGTTCTGTGTGACCACATCAAACAATGAAGATATAATGATGATAAACATGAAAAATAAGATGAAGTACTTACTCTTCTTGGTGCTTTTGGTCTAATCTTAGTTCAAATATGTCAACATTCTGGTGATGATGTCACTGATTGCATCATATTAGTAATTAAAGAGCCAAGTGACCCATAATGACAGGGTGGACATTAAGTTCAGGGACGCATATGAAATTGAAGATATTTTTGTAAAAATACAAATAAAATGGCAAAAACCTTTTTTATTTGCTATTAACTAATGACAACAATAAGGGAAAGTGGAAATTTGTTTGATTATGTGTTATTTTATCATTAATAACCTTGGTTGATGTCTGCTGTCCAGCATGAGGGACACAAAAGAAGGGCAGTGATGCATTAGAAGAAAGTGGAATAAAATAAAGAAAACCAACTTGATTGCAGTTATTATTGTACAAAAGTGTATTTAAGTACTTATACATTACTTGTATCCAACCACAATAGTGTTATTACATAAAATGGCCAAAATAACTCCATGATTGTGATGGGGACAACAAAGGGCACTTTATAGTGATATTGACCCTTCTAACACCTTCAGATATGTTTCCCTGTGTTGCAAAATAGGTTTTATTCATGCACAGAGTGTAAATTTAAAGTGAGACAGAGATTCAGCTTGCATTGCCTGAACCAACTTTTTTCTGCGCTGAAAAGCTGTTTTCTGACATTTCAGGGTCTAACTTCAAAAATCATGCAAAACACTTCTAACACCTTCAGATATGTTTCTCTGTGTTGCAAAATAGCTTTTATTCATGCACAGAGTGTAAATTTAAAGTGGGACCAAGATTCAGCTTGCATTGCCTGAACCAACTTTGTTCTGCGCTGAAAAGCTGTTTTCTGACATTTCAGGGTCTAACTTCAAAAATCATGCAAAACACTTCTAACACCTTCAGATATGTTTCTCTGTGTTGCAAAATAGGTTTTATTCATGCACAGACTGCAAAGTTAAAGTGGGACAGAGATTCAGCTTGCATTGCTGTAACCAGCTTTGTTCTGCGCTGAAAAGCTGTTTTCTGACATTTCAGGGTCTAACTTCAAAAATCATGCAAAACACTTCTAACACCTTCAGATATGTTTCTCTGTGTTGCAAAATAGCTTTTATTCATGCACAGAGTGTAAATTTAAAGTGGGACCAAGATTCAGCTTGCATTGCCTGAACCAACTTTGTTCTGCGCTGAAAAGCTGTTTTCTGACATTTCAGGGTCTAACTTCAAAAATCATGCAAAACACTTCTAACACCTTCAGATATGTTTCTCTGTGTTGCAAAATAGGTTTTATTCATGCACAGACTGCAAAGTTAAAGTGGGACAGAGATTCAGCTTGCATTGCTGGAACCAGCTTTGTTCTGCGCTGAAAAGCTGTTTTCTGACATTTCAGGGTCTAACTTCAAAAATCATGCAAAACACTTCTAACACCTTCAGATATGTTTCTCTGTGTTGCAAAATAGGTTTTATTCATGCACAGACTGCAAAGTTAAAGTGGGACAGAGATTCAGCTTGCATTGCCTGAACCAACTTTGTTCTGCGCTGAAACGCTGTTTTCTGACATTTCAGGGTCTAACTTCAAAAATCATGCAAAACACTTCTAACACCTTCAGATATGTTTCTCTGTGTTGCAAAATAGGTTTTATTCATGCACAGAGTGTAAATTTAAAGTGAGACAGAGATTCAGCTTGCATTGCCTGAACCAACTTTTTTCTGCGCTGAAAAGCTGTTTTCTGACATTTCAGGGTCTAACTTCAAAAATCATGCAAAACACTTCTAACACCTTCAGATATGTTTCCCTGTGTTGCAAAATAGGTTTTATTCATGCACAGAGTGTAAATTTAAAGTGAGACAGAGATTCAGCTTGCATTGCCTGAACCAACTTTTTTCTGCGCTGAAAAGCTGTTTTCTGACATTTCAGGGTCTAACTTCAAAAATCATGCAAAACACTTCTAACACCTTCAGATATGTTTCTCTGTGTTGCAAAATAGCTTTTATTCATGCACAGAGTGTAAATTTAAAGTGGGACCAAGATTCAGCTTGCATTGCCTGAACCAACTTTGTTCTGCGCTGAAAAGCTGTTTTCTGACATTTCAGGGTCTAACTTCAAAAATCATGCAAAACACTTCTAACACCTTCAGATATGTTTCTCTGTGTTGCAAAATAGGTTTTATTCATGCACAGACTGCAAAGTTAAAGTGGGACAGAGATTTAGCTTGCATTACTGTAACCAGCTTTGTTCTGCGCTGAAAAGCTGTTTTCTGACATTTCAGGGTCTAACTTCAAAAATCATGCAAAACACTTCTAACACCTTCAGATATGTTTCTCTGTGTTGCAAAATAGCTTTTATTCATGCACAGAGTGTAAATTTAAAGTGGGACCAAGATTCAGCTTGCATTGCCTGAACCAACTTTGTTCTGCGCTGAAAAGCTGTTTTCTGACATTTCAGGGTCAAACTTCAAAAATCATGCAAAACACTTCTAACACCTTCAGATATGTTTCTCTGTGTTGCAAAATAGCTTTTATTCATGCACAGACTGCAAAGTTAAAGTGGGACAGAGATTCAGCTTGCATTGCTGTAACCAGCTTTGTTCTGCGCTGAAAAGCTGTTTTCTGACATTTCAGGGTCTAACTTCAAAAATCATGCAAAACACTTCTAACACCTTCAGATATGTTTCTCTGTGTTGCAAAATAGCTTTTATTCATGCACAGAGTGTAAATTTAAAGTGGGACCAAGATTCAGCTTGCATTGCCTGAACCAACTTTGTTCTGCGCTGAAAAGCTGTTTTCTGACATTTCAGGGTCTTACTTCAAAAATCATGCAAAACACTTCTAACACCTTCAGATATGTTTCTCTGTGTTGCAAAATAGGTTTTATTCATGCACAGACTGCAAAGTTAAAGTGGGACAGAGATTCAGCTTGCTTTGCTGGAACCAGCTTTGTTCTGCGCTGAAAAGCTGTTTTCTGACATTTCAGGGTCTAACTTCAAAAATCATGCAAAACACTTCTAACACCTTCAGATATGTTTCTCTGTGTTGCAAAATAGGTTTTATTCATGCACAGACTGCAAAGTTAAAGTGGGACAGAGATTCAGCTTGCATTGCCTGAACCAACTTTGTTCTGCGCTGAAACGCTGTTTTCTGACATTTGAGGGTCTAACTTCAAAAATCATGCAAAACACTTCTAACACCTTCAGATATGTTTCTCTGTGTTGCAAAATAGCTTTTATTCATGCACAGAGTGTAAATTTAAAGTGAGACAGAGATTCAGCTTGCATTGCCTGAACCAACTTTTTTCTGCGCTGAAAAGCTGTTTTCTGACATTTCAGGGTCTAACTTCAAAAATCATGCAAAACACTTCTAACACCTTCAGATATGTTTCCCTGTGTTGCAAAATAGGTTTTATTCATGCACAGAGTGTAAATTTAAAGTGAGACAGAGATTCAGCTTGCATTGCCTGAACCAACTTTTTTCTGCGCTGAAAAGCTGTTTTCTGAGATTTCAGGGTCTAACTTGAAAAATCATGCAAAACACTTCTAACACCTTCAGATATGTTTCTCTGTGTTGCAAAATAGCTTTTATTCATGCACAGAGTGTAAATTTAAAGTGGGACCAAGATTCAGCTTGCATTGCCTGAACCAACTTTGTTCTGCGCTGAAAAGCTGTTTTCTGACATTTCAGGGTCTAACTTAAAAAATCATGCAAAACACTTCTAACACCTTCAGATATGTTTCTCTGTGTTGCAAAATAGATTTTATTCATGCACAGAGTGTAAATTTAAAGTGGGACCAAGATTCAGCTTGCATTGCCTGAACCAACTTTGTTCTGCGCTGAAAAGCTGTTTTCTGACATTTCAGGGTCTAACTTCAAAAGTCATGCAAAACACTTCTAACACCTTCAGATATGTTTCTCTGTGTTGCAAAATATGTTTTATTCATGCACAGACTGCAAAGTTAAAGTGGGACAGAGATTCAGCTTGCATTGCTGTAACCAGCTTTGTTCTGCGCTGAAAAGCTGTTTTCTGACATTTCAGGGTCTAACTTCAAAAATCATGCAAAACACTTCTAACACCTTCAGATATGTTTCTCTGTGTTGCAAAATAGCTTTTATTCATGCACAGAGTGCAAAGTTAAAGTGGGACAGAGATTCAGCTTGCATTGCTGGAACCAGCTTTGTTCTGCGCTGAAAAGCTGTTTTCTGACATTTCAGGGTCTAACTTCAAAAATCATGCAAAACACTTCTAACACCTTCAGATATGTTTCTCTGTGTTGCAAAATAGGTTTTATTCATGCACAGACTGCAAAGTTAAAGTGGGACAGAGATTCAGCTTGCATTGCCTGAACCAACTTTGTTCTGCGCTGAAACGCTGTTTTCTGACATTTCAGTGTCTAACTTCAAAAATCATGCAAAACACTTCTAACACCTTCAGATATGTTTCTCTGTGTTGAAAAATAGGTTTTATTCATGCACAGAGTGTAAATTTAAAGTGAGACAGAGATTCAGCTTGCATTGCCTGAACCAACTTTTTTCTGCGCTGAAAAGCTGTTTTCTGACATTTCAGGGTCTAACTTCAAAAATCATGCAAAACACTTCTAACACCTTCAGATATGTTTCCCTGTGTTGCAAAATAGGTTTTATTCATGCACAGAGTGTAAATTTAAAGTGAGACAGAGATTCAGCTTGCATTGCCTGAACCAACTTTTTTCTGCGCTGAAAAGCTGTTTTCTGACATTTCAGGGTCTAACTTCAAAAATCATGCAAAACACTTCTAACACCTTCAGTATGTTTCTCTGTGTTGCAAAATAGCTTTTATTCATGCACAGAGTGTAAATTTAAAGTGGGACCAAGATTCAGCTTGCATTGCCTGAACCAACTTTGTTCTGCGCTGAAAAGCTGTTTTCTGACATTTCAGGGTCTAACTTCAAAAATCATGCAAAACACTTCTAACACCTTCAGATATGTTTCTCTGTGTTGCAAAATAGCTTTTATTCATGCACAGAGTGTAAATTTAAAGTGGGACCAAGATTCAGCTTGCATTGCCTGAACCAACTTTGTTCTGCGCTGAAAAGCTGTTTTCTGACATTTCAGGGTCTAACTTCAAAAATCATGCAAAACACTTCTAACACCTTCAGATATGTTTCTCTGTGTTGCAAAATAGCTTTTATTCATGCACAGAGTGTAAATTTAAAGTGGGACCAAGATTCAGCTTGCATTGCCTGAACCAACTTTGTTCTGCGCTGAAAAGCTGTTTTCTGACATTTCAGGGTCTAACTTCAAAAATCATGCAAAACACTTCTAACACCTTCAGATATGTTTCTCTGTGTTGCAAAATAGGTTTTATTCATGCACAGACTGCAAAGTTAAAGTGGGACAGAGATTCAGCTTGCATTGCTGTAACCAGCTTTGTTCTGCGCTTAAAAGCTGTTTTCTGACATTGCAGGGTCTAACTTCAAAAATCATGCAAAACACTTCTAACACCTCTATGTTTCTCTGTGTTGCAAAATAGCTTTTATTCATGCACAGAGTGTAAATTTAAAGTGGGACCAAGATTCAGCTTGCATTGCCTGAACCAACTTTGTTCTGCGCTGAAAAGCTGTTTTCTGACATTTCAGGGTCTAACTTCAAAAATCATGCAAAACACTTCTAACACCTTCAGATATGTTTCTCTGTGTTGCAAAATAGGTTTTATTCATGCACAGACTGCAAAGTTAAAGTGGGACAGAGATTCAGCTTGCATTGCTGGAACCAGCTTTGTTCTGCGCTGAAAAGCTGTTTTCTGACATTTCAGGGTCTAACTTCAAAAATCATGCAAAACACTTCTAACACCTTCAGATATGTTTCTCTGTGTTGCAAAATAGGTTTTTGTTCATGCACAGACTGCAAAGTTAAAGTGGGACAGAGATTCAGCTTGCATTGCCTGAACCAACTTTGTTCTGCGCTGAAACGCTGTTTTCTGACATTTCTGGGTCTAACTTCAAAAATCATGCAAAACACTTCTAACACCTTCAGATATGTTTCTCTGTGTTGCAAAATAGGTTTTATTCATGCACAGAGTGTAAATTTAAAGTGAGACAGAGATTCAGCTTGCATTGCCTGAACCAACTTTTTTCTGCGCTGAAAAGCTGTTTTCTGACATTTCAGGGTCTAACTTCAAAAATCATGCAAAACACTTCTAACACCTTCAGATATGTTTCCCTGTGTTGCAAAATAGGTTTTATTCATGCACAGAGTGTAAATTTAAAGTGAGACAGAGATTCAGCTTGCATTGCCTGAACCAACTTTTTTCTGCGCTGAAAAGCTGTTTTCTGACATTTCAGGGTCTAACTTCAAAAATCATGCAAAACACTTCTAACACCTTCAGATATGTTTCTCTGTGTTGCAAAATAGCTTTTATTCATGCACAGACTGCAAAGTTAAAGTGGGACAGAGATTCAGCTTGCATTGCTGTATCCAGCTTTGTTCTGCGCTGAAAAGCTGTTGTCTGACATTTCAGGGTCTAACTTCAAAAATAATGCAAAACACTTCTAACACCTTCAGATATGTTTCTCTGTGTTGCAAAATAGCTTTTATTCATGCACAGAGTGTAAATTTAAAGTGGGACCAAGATTCAGCTTGCATTGCCTGAACCAACTTTGTTCTGCGCTGAAAAGCTGTTTTCTGACATTTCAGGGTCTAACTTCAAAAATCATGCATAACACTTCTAACACCTTCAGATATGTTTCTCTGTGTTGCAAAATAGGTTTTATTCATGCACAGACTGCAAAGTTAAAGTGGGACAGAGATTCAGCTTGCATTGCCTGAACCAACTTTGTTCTGCGCTGAAACGCTGTTTTCTGACACTTGAGGGTCTAACTTCAAAAATCATGCAAAACACTTCTAACACCTTCAGATATGTTTCTCTGTGTTGCAAAATAGCTTTTATTCATGCACAGAGTGTAAATTTAAAGTGGGACCAAGATTCAGCTTGCATTGCCTGAACCAACTTTGTTCTGCGCTGAAAAGCTGTTTTCTGACGTTTCAGGGTCTAACTTCAAAAATCATGCAAAACACTTCTAACACCTTCAGATATGTTTCTCTGTGTTGCAAAATAGGTTTTATTCATGCACAGACTGCAAAGTTAAAGTGGGACAGAGATTCAGCTTGCATTGCTGTAACCAGCTTTGTTCTGCGCTTAAAAGCTGTTTTCTGACATTGCAGGGTCTAACTTCAAAAATCATGCAAAACACTTCTAACACCTCTATGTTTCTCTGTGTTGCAAAATAGCTTTTATTCATGCACAGAGTGTAAATTTAAAGTGGGACCAAGATTCAGCTTGCATTGCCTGAACCAACTTTGTTCTGCGCTGAAAAGCTGTTTTCTGACATTTCAGGGTCTAACTTCAAAAATCATGCAAAACACTTCTAACACCTTCAGATATGTTTCTCTGTGTTGCAAAATAGGTTTTATTCATGCACAGACTGCAAAGTTAAAGTGGGACAGAGATTCAGCTTGCATTGCTGGAACCAGCTTTGTTCTGCGCTGAAAAGCTGTTTTCTGACATTTCAGGGTCTAACTTCAAAAATCATGCAAAACACTTCTAACACCTTCAGATATGTTTCTCTGTGTTGCAAAATAGGTTTTTGTTCATGCACAGACTGCAAAGTTAAAGTGGGACAGAGATTCAGCTTGCATTGCCTGAACCAACTTTGTTCTGCGCTGAAACGCTGTTTTCTGACATTTCTGGGTCTAACTTCAAAAATCATGCAAAACACTTCTAACACCTTCAGATATGTTTCTCTGTGTTGCAAAATAGGTTTTATTCATGCACAGAGTGTAAATTTAAAGTGAGACAGAGATTCAGCTTGCATTGCCTGAACCAACTTTTTTCTGCGCTGAAAAGCTGTTTTCTGACATTTCAGGGTCTAACTTCAAAAATCATGCAAAACACTTCTAACACCTTCAGATATGTTTCCCTGTGTTGCAAAATAGGTTTTATTCATGCACAGAGTGTAAATTTAAAGTGAGACAGAGATTCAGCTTGCATTGCCTGAACCAACTTTTTTCTGCGCTGAAAAGCTGTTTTCTGACATTTCAGGGTCTAACTTCAAAAATCATGCAAAACACTTCTAACACCTTCAGATATGTTTCTCTGTGTTGCAAAATAGCTTTTATTCATGCACAGACTGCAAAGTTAAAGTGGGACAGAGATTCAGCTTGCATTGCTGTATCCAGCTTTGTTCTGCGCTGAAAAGCTGTTTTCTGACATTTCAGGGTCTAACTTCAAAAATAATGCAAAACACTTCTAACACCTTCAGATATGTTTCTCTGTGTTGCAAAATAGCTTTTATTCATGCACAGAGTGTAAATTTAAAGTGGGACCAAGATTCAGCTTGCATTGCCTGAACCAACTTTGTTCTGCGCTGAAAAGCTGTTTTCTGACATTTCAGGGTCTAACTTCAAAAATCATGCATAACACTTCTAACACCTTCAGATATGTTTCTCTGTGTTGCAAAATAGGTTTTATTCATGCACAGACTGCAAAGTTAAAGTGGGACAGAGATTCAGCTTGCATTGCCTGAACCAACTTTGTTCTGCGCTGAAACGCTGTTTTCTGACACTTGAGGGTCTAACTTCAAAAATCATGCAAAACACTTCTAACACCTTCAGATATGTTTCTCTGTGTTGCAAAATAGCTTTTATTCATGCACAGAGTGTAAATTTAAAGTGAGACAGAGATTCAGCTTGCATTGCCTGAACCAACTTTTTTCTGCGCTGAAAAGCTGTTTTCTGACATTTCAGGGTCTAACTTCAAAAATCATGCAAAACACTTCTAACACCTTCAGATATGTTTCTCTGTGTTGCAAAATAGGTTTTATTCATGCACAGAGTGTAAATTTAAAGTGAGACAGAGATTCAGCTTGCATTGCCTGAACCAACTTTTTTCTGCGCTGAAAAGCTGTTTTCTGACATTTCAGGGTCTAACTTCAAAAATCATGCAAAACACTTCTAACACCTTCAGATATGTTTCTCTGTGTTGCAAAATAGGTTTTATTCATGCACAGACTGCAAAGTTAAAGTGGGACAGAGATTCAGCTTGCATTGCTGTAACCAGCTTTGTTCTGCGCTGAAAAGCTGTTTTCTGACATTTCAGGGTCTAACTTCAAAAATCATGCAAAACACTTCTAACACCTTCAGATATGTTTCTCTGTGTTGCAAAATAGCTTTTATTCATGCACAGAGTGTAAATTTAAAGTGGGACCAAGATTCAGCTTGCATTGCCTGAACCAACTTTGTTCTGCGCTGAAAAGCTGTTTTCTGACATTTCAGGGTCAAACTTCAAAAATCATGCAAAACACTTCTAACACCTTCAGATATGTTTCTCTGTGTTGCAAAATAGCTTTTATTCATGCACAGACTGCAAAGTTAAAGTGGGACAGAGATTCAGCTTGCATTGCTGTAACCAGCTTTGTTCTGCGCTGAAAAGCTGTTTTCTGACATTTCAGGGTCTAACTTCAAAAATAATGCAAAACACTTCTAACACCTTCAGATATGTTTCTCTGTGTTGCAAAATAGCTTTTATTCATGCACAGAGTGTAAATTTAAAGTGGGACCAAGATTCAGCTTGCATTGCCTGAACCAACTTTGTTCTGCGCTGAAAAGCTGTTTTCTGACATTTCAGGGTCTAACTTCAAAAATCATGCATAACACTTCTAACACCTTCAGATATGTTTCTCTGTGTTGCAAAATAGGTTTTATTCATGCACAGACTGCAAAGTTAAAGTGGGACAGAGATTCAGCTTGCATTGCCTGAACCAACTTTGTTCTGCGCTGAAACGCTGTTTTCTGACACTTGAGGGTCTAACTTCAAAAATCATGCAAAACACTTCTAACACCTTCAGATATGTTTCTCTGTGTTGCAAAATAGCTTTTATTCATGCACAGAGTGTAAATTTAAAGTGAGACAGAGATTCAGCTTGCATTGCCTGAACCAACTTTTTTCTGCGCTGAAAAGCTGTTTTCTGACATTTCAGGGTCTAACTTCAAAAATCATGCAAAACACTTCTAACACCTTCAGATATGTTTCCCTGTGTTGCAAAATAGGTTTTATTCATGCACAGAGTGTAAATTTAAAGTGAGACAGAGATTCAGCTTGCATTGCCTGAACCAACTTTTTTCTGCGCTGAAAAGCTGTTTTCTGACATTTCAGGGTCTAACTTCAAAAATCATGCAAAACACTTCTAACACCTTCAGATATGTTTCTCTGTGTTGCAAAATAGCTTTTATTCATGCACAGAGTGTAAATTTAAAGTGGGACCAAGATTCAGCTTGCATTGCCTGAACCAACTTTGTTCTGCGCTGAAAAGCTGTTTTCTAACATTTCAGGGTCTAACTTCAAAAATCATGCAAAACACTTCTAACACCTTCAGATATGTTTCTCTGTGTTGCAAAATAGGTTTTATTCATGCACAGACTGCAAAGTTAAAGTGGGACAGAGATTCAGCTTGCATTGCTGTAACCAGCTTTGTTCTGCGCTGAAAAGCTGTTTTCTGACATTTCAGGGTCTAACTTCAAAAATCATGCAAAACACTTCTAACACCTTCAGATATGTTTCTCTGTGTTGCAAAATAGCTTTTATTCATGCACAGAGTGCAAAGTTAAAGTGGGACAGAGATTCAGCTTGCATTGCTGGAACCAGCTTTGTTCTGCGCTGAAAAGCTGTTTTCTGACATTTCAGGGTCTAACTTCAAAAATCATGCAAAACACTTCTAACACCTTCAGATATGTTTCTCTGTGTTGCAAAATAGGTTTTATTCATGCACAGACTGCAAAGTTAAAGTGGGACAGAGATTCAGCTTGCATTGCCTGAACCAACTTTGTTCTGCGCTGAAACGCTGTTTTCTGACATTTCAGTGTCTAACTTCAAAAATCATGCAAAACACTTCTAACACCTTCAGATATGTTTCTCTGTGTTGAAAAATAGGTTTTATTCATGCACAGAGTGTAAATTTAAAGTGAGACAGAGATTCAGCTTGCATTGCCTGAACCAACTTTTTTCTGCGCTGAAAAGCTGTTTTCTGACATTTCAGGGTCTAACTTCAAAAATCATGCAAAACACTTCTAACACCTTCAGATATGTTTCCCTGTGTTGCAAAATAGGTTTTATTCATGCACAGAGTGTAAATTTAAAGTGAGACAGAGATTCAGCTTGCATTGCCTGAACCAACTTTTTTCTGCGCTGAAAAGCTGTTTTCTGACATTTCAGGGTCTAACTTCAAAAATCATGCAAAACACTTCTAACACCTTCAGTATGTTTCTCTGTGTTGCAAAATAGCTTTTATTCATGCACAGAGTGTAAATTTAAAGTGGGACCAAGATTCAGCTTGCATTGCCTGAACCAACTTTGTTCTGCGCTGAAAAGCTGTTTTCTGACATTTCAGGGTCTAACTTCAAAAATCATGCAAAACACTTCTAACACCTTCAGATATGTTTCTCTGTGTTGCAAAATAGCTTTTATTCATGCACAGAGTGTAAATTTAAAGTGGGACCAAGATTCAGCTTGCATTGCCTGAACCAACTTTGTTCTGCGCTGAAAAGCTGTTTTCTGACATTTCAGGGTCTAACTTCAAAAATCATGCAAAACACTTCTAACACCTTCAGATATGTTTCTCTGTGTTGCAAAATAGCTTTTATTCATGCACAGAGTGTAAATTTAAAGTGGGACCAAGATTCAGCTTGCATTGCCTGAACCAACTTTGTTCTGCGCTGAAAAGCTGTTTTCTGACATTTCAGGGTCTAACTTCAAAAATCATGCAAAACACTTCTAACACCTTCAGATATGTTTCTCTGTGTTGCAAAATAGGTTTTATTCATGCACAGACTGCAAAGTTAAAGTGGGACAGAGATTCAGCTTGCATTGCTGTAACCAGCTTTGTTCTGCGCTTAAAAGCTGTTTTCTGACATTGCAGGGTCTAACTTCAAAAATCATGCAAAACACTTCTAACACCTCTATGTTTCTCTGTGTTGCAAAATAGCTTTTATTCATGCACAGAGTGTAAATTTAAAGTGGGACCAAGATTCAGCTTGCATTGCCTGAACCAACTTTGTTCTGCGCTGAAAAGCTGTTTTCTGACATTTCAGGGTCTAACTTCAAAAATCATGCAAAACACTTCTAACACCTTCAGATATGTTTCTCTGTGTTGCAAAATAGGTTTTATTCATGCACAGACTGCAAAGTTAAAGTGGGACAGAGATTCAGCTTGCATTGCTGGAACCAGCTTTGTTCTGCGCTGAAAAGCTGTTTTCTGACATTTCAGGGTCTAACTTCAAAAATCATGCAAAACACTTCTAACACCTTCAGATATGTTTCTCTGTGTTGCAAAATAGGTTTTTGTTCATGCACAGACTGCAAAGTTAAAGTGGGACAGAGATTCAGCTTGCATTGCCTGAACCAACTTTGTTCTGCGCTGAAACGCTGTTTTCTGACATTTCTGGGTCTAACTTCAAAAATCATGCAAAACACTTCTAACACCTTCAGATATGTTTCTCTGTGTTGCAAAATAGGTTTTATTCATGCACAGAGTGTAAATTTAAAGTGAGACAGAGATTCAGCTTGCATTGCCTGAACCAACTTTTTTCTGCGCTGAAAAGCTGTTTTCTGACATTTCAGGGTCTAACTTCAAAAATCATGCAAAACACTTCTAACACCTTCAGATATGTTTCCCTGTGTTGCAAAATAGGTTTTATTCATGCACAGAGTGTAAATTTAAAGTGAGACAGAGATTCAGCTTGCATTGCCTGAACCAACTTTTTTCTGCGCTGAAAAGCTGTTTTCTGACATTTCAGGGTCTAACTTCAAAAATCATGCAAAACACTTCTAACACCTTCAGATATGTTTCTCTGTGTTGCAAAATAGCTTTTATTCATGCACAGAGTGTAAATTTAAAGTGAGACAGAGATTCAGCTTGCATTGCCTGAACCAACTTTTTTCTGCGCTGAAAAGCTGTTTTCTGACATTTCAGGGTCTAACTTCAAAAATCATGCAAAACACTTCTAACACCTTCAGATATGTTTCTCTGTGTTGCAAAATAGCTTTTATTCATGCACAGAGTGTAAATTTAAAGTGGGACCAAGATTCAGCTTGCATTGCCTGAACCAACTTTGTTCTGCGCTGAAAAGCTGTTTTCTAACATTTCAGGGTCTAACTTCAAAAATCATGCAAAACACTTCTAACACCTTCAGATATGTTTCTCTGTGTTGCAAAATAGGTTTTATTCATGCACAGACTGCAAAGTTAAAGTGGGACAGAGATTCAGCTTGCATTGCTGTAACCAGCTTTGTTCTGCGCTGAAAAGCTGTTTTCTGACATTTCAGGGTCTAACTTCAAAAATCATGCAAAACACTTCTAACACCTTCAGATATGTTTCTCTGTGTTGCAAAATAGCTTTTATTCATGCACAGAGTGTAAATTTAAAGTGGGACCAAGATTCAGCTTGCATTGCCTGAACCAACTTTGTTCTGCGCTGAAAAGCTGTTTTCTGACATTTCAGGGTCAAACTTCAAAAATCATGCAAAACACTTCTAACACCTTCAGATATGTTTCTCTGTGTTGCAAAATAGCTTTTATTCATGCACAGACTGCAAAGTTAAAGTGGGACAGAGATTCAGCTTGCATTGCTGTAACCAGCTTTGTTCTGCGCTGAAAAGCTGTTTTCTGACATTTCAGGGTCTAACTTCAAAAATAATGCAAAACACTTCTAACACCTTCAGATATGTTTCTCTGTGTTGCAAAATAGCTTTTATTCATGCACAGAGTGTAAATTTAAAGTGGGACCAAGATTCAGCTTGCATTGCCTGAACCAACTTTGTTCTGCGCTGAAAAGCTGTTTTCTGACATTTCAGGGTCTAACTTCAAAAATCATGCATAACACTTCTA
Organism: Garra rufa; assembly: GCF_049309525.1. Lineage (NCBI taxonomy): Eukaryota > Metazoa > Chordata > Actinopteri > Cypriniformes > Cyprinidae > Garra > Garra rufa. The sequence goes on along the minus strand of NW_027394276.1, from coordinate 5,575,737 downwards.
ACACCTTCAGATATGTTTCTCTGTGTTGCAAAATAGGTTTTATTCATGCACAGACTGCAAAGTTAAAGTGGGACAGAGATTCAGCTTGCATTGCCTGAACCAACTTTGTTCTGCGCTGAAACGCTGTTTTCTGACACTTGAGGGTCTAACTTCAAAAATCATGCAAAACACTTCTAACACCTTCAGATATGTTTCTCTGTGTTGCAAAATAGCTTTTATTCATGCACAGAGTGTAAATTTAAAGTGAGACAGAGATTCAGCTTGCATTGCCTGAACCAACTTTTTTCTGCGCTGAAAAGCTGTTTTCTGACATTTCAGGGTCTAACTTCAAAAATCATGCAAAACACTTCTAACACCTTCAGATATGTTTCTCTGTGTTGCAAAATAGGTTTTATTCATGCACAGAGTGTAAATTTAAAGTGAGACAGAGATTCAGCTTGCATTGCCTGAACCAACTTTTTTCTGCGCTGAAAAGCTGTTTTCTGACATTTCAGGGTCTAACTTCAAAAATCATGCAAAACACTTCTAACACCTTCAGATATGTTTCTCTGTGTTGCAAAATAGGTTTTATTCATGCACAGACTGCAAAGTTAAAGTGGGACAGAGATTCAGCTTGCATTGCTGTAACCAGCTTTGTTCTGCGCTGAAAAGCTGTTTTCTGACATTTCAGGGTCTAACTTCAAAAATCATGCAAAACACTTCTAACACCTTCAGATATGTTTCTCTGTGTTGCAAAATAGCTTTTATTCATGCACAGAGTGTAAATTTAAAGTGGGACCAAGATTCAGCTTGCATTGCCTGAACCAACTTTGTTCTGCGCTGAAAAGCTGTTTTCTGACATTTCAGGGTCAAACTTCAAAAATCATGCAAAACACTTCTAACACCTTCAGATATGTTTCTCTGTGTTGCAAAATAGCTTTTATTCATGCACAGACTGCAAAGTTAAAGTGGGACAGAGATTCAGCTTGCATTGCTGTAACCAGCTTTGTTCTGCGCTGAAAAGCTGTTTTCTGACATTTCAGGGTCTAACTTCAAAAATAATGCAAAACACTTCTAACACCTTCAGATATGTTTCTCTGTGTTGCAAAATAGCTTTTATTCATGCACAGAGTGTAAATTTAAAGTGGGACCAAGATTCAGCTTGCATTGCCTGAACCAACTTTGTTCTGCGCTGAAAAGCTGTTTTCTGACATTTCAGGGTGTAAGGAATTAATTAGCTCAAATTTATAATGATTCAAATAAGGAATCGAATCGAAAGATTCGAAACTTGATTAAATTGATTCAGAATTAATAGATTACACTTCTTAACCATTCGTCCAGCAAAGTGGTCAATTCAGCATAATGTATTAACTCAAAAGGTTTATATTATGTTCCTGGCCAAGATCACAAATAAACCAAAATATTACGTTAGGAAATTTTAAAGCTGAGGTAGCTTGATCTAAACACAGATAGAACTTTTGTGAACATAAAGTCAAGACACTTCTTTTAATGAAACAATGATTTATTGAACTACTCTAAGACACAACGCTAATCTACTAAACACAAATAAACACACACACACACACACACACACACACACACACACATTCACACTCATACAGTTCCGGGGATGAGAAATTACTGAGTTGAGGAGAACCCCAAATGTTCTAGTATCTTAACTAGTTCTTAGATCGCAACCTTAGAAAATCACAAAAGCAGAGACTTAGCTTTTAACTACTTAGGGAGTATTTTGCACCAGTTTCAGCGAAGTAAACAGAGATCTTGTTACTTGCGTTTGTGCCGGGAACGGGGGTTCCGGGGGCTCGTCTGAGCGAAAGTTCTGGTTGGTTGCTGGTCGATGACGTAGTTTGGGAAATCCCTCGACGTGGAGGAGTGGTTTTCTGGAGCCGATCTTTCGGTTGCCTGGTTACGCAGGTTGATGCGCTGGAAGTTCTTTGAGTCGGCGTTGCGAGACTTGGAAAAGTTCGGCAGTCACGAAACTTCAGTTCTGTAGAGTTTTGATGGCACCGTTGCGTGCTTGGTCGAGTGGTCGAGCGCAGATGGAAAAGCACTCAAACCACAAGAGGCGAAAGGCGTGAGGCGAGAGCTGGGAGCTCTGAGTTCGCTGAGTTCTTGCTGAGTTCGCTTCGTTCTGTTAGGAACATGAAGTTTTAAACGGGCCGCTAGGGCACGTCCCACGATGCTGGGATCCAATGGCATTGCTAAAGAGGCGGGTCTCGCCAACCCCTTTCTGTCCTGTAATTCCTTCTGGTTCGTGACTTATTAGGATATGGATTTCTCTGCAATTTCTGTCATTAACTTCAATAAACTATTTATGCACAAAGTATACAAAATATCATTTTCTCATTCACTCAGACAAACTGCAACCGCCAAGATCATTCATCCCGTATCAAACAATAGTATATCGCTTGCATGCTAATACATTTGACAACTTCTTAAAGGCATATAATGCATAGATTAAACTCCAATCATCACATAAAACACAGCAGGCATATAAAAGAGAACATACTGTTGCTCTAATAGCAATACTAATAAGTTGATTGTCTCTTAAAGTTTGTCTTTGCAGTGTACGTATCTCTATTGAGAGACGGGGTGTTTTGGAATGTCAGAGGAGAGGGGGACAGGAAGTCCGAAAAACCATGTGAGTCACGCTGGACGCATCATGTGCCATGCCAGCTTTATTTCAGAAGACTGGAGGTTTGTTTCTTAGGTGCTCTGAGACAGAGAGCGTTTTCTTCTCCCTGGATGCGTAAGACGCAGATCTCGACAAAAGCGGTCCATACAATTAGCGTCTGGTGATTATCATGTGATGGTCATGTTAAAATTTTATGGCTGGGAGGAGGATTCTTTTTGATTAACAGAAATGTGAACACTTCTGTTTGGGTGCTTTGTTCCTCATTCCTACACATTCCCCCTTTTGGCTGGCGATGTTTCTGGTGTAACATCGGCAGGCACTGGAACAAGAGGTAGAGAGAGAGAACAAGGCACACACAAGACACAAACAACATCTCCATCACTAGCCGAAGTCTGGTGCAGGGATTTAGTTATTTGGCCTGGTTCAGTTAGAGGCACTTGCAATAACGTAGGGCCGCATCGGTTAGAATTATTGTTAATTTGGCTGTCTTGATTGACCGGAGTATCGGGAGTTCAACGAGGCGGTGTAGACGTGTGCTCGATCAGGTGCTACGTCAGACAGTGCTTGGGATCGTATTCAAGGCGGGCTATCCATTAAGGAGTCTCTTTCTCGTAGCGCATAGGCCATGGGAGTAACTAGGCATTGCGTTTGAGCGTAACCGTTTTGGTACGACCGCAAATAGTTCGTTCATGAACTTGATAATTTTTAGTTGAAAGGGTGCGGGGATTGTCACGATCTGTGACGGTGCTAAATCGTAATTCAGCTTGGAGTTTGTTCACATGTCGTTTTAAGGCGGCTAGGTTTAGAATGTTAAACAGAGTGCCCACAGCCGCAGCAGCCCCAGCAGGGCGCCCAATAATCGTTTGGGACACCGGTTGTACCCGCTTAATTCAGCCTGGGTTACGATCATTTTCTGTAATTAGCGCAGCATGTGGTTCACATCTGCCTGCATGTGGGCAAGGACTTCCCGTGTCTGACGGGTGTCGGCCCAAGAGTTTTGGGGGCTGAGAGGGTGTAGTTTGTTCTGGAAAACATCATAGGGTCGAATCGGCCATACACCTTTAGAGGTAGACTTTGCGGTTAGCTATTGGTAATCCTGATTACGCAGAGAAACACGGCGGCGAATCATAACATCTACCTGGAGATAGAAAATAACAACGGGACAGTTAGCCACGACGGTCATGGTTTGGCGGGGTTGCTCAAATCGTTAACGAAATTTCTGGCAGTGATTTGCAACTAATTTGGTGTACTGAGTCAATCCCATCTTCAGGGGGCCTAGACTTAAAAGAAAAGTTAGGTCAGTTTCTGATGAGGGCTAGAAGGAAGGGACACATAGAGAAAGGGAGAAAAGGAAAACACAAAGAGACACAATGACACTGACTGAGGTTAGACAGTAAGGATAAGTGTCACATGTGTGGAGCAGCTCCTCTCTGCTGGGTGGAGGTTGGTCCTAGCAGTGTGGCAGAGGAGAATGTTTAAGGTGATTTGTGTTGTGTTTAGGAAGTTAGCTGTGTGTTCACCTAGAAGGATAGAAATCATGTTAGTGTGAGGCATAGTCATGAATTGTCGGTCTGTGTCAGTGGGTTTGGTCTTCCCCCTTTTGCTGTCGGTTGGAGTCCCAATGTTTCTTTATCGGCTTTTGGCGAACCTATTGAGGAACTGCCTTGCTGCGCTTTTGGTTCGGTGGGCAACAGGCGAGAGCTTGTGGGATTCCTTTCAGTGGGGTAAGGACTTTCTTCGACTGGCGATAGGGAGTGTTCTGCCAAGGATGGCGGAACCGTAATACCACACTTTGTTTCCGACACTGAGTTCCTTGTGCGAAGGAGATGGTTAGTATGGGGCTTTACATCCAAATGTCTCTATATTTCCTGCATAATTTTTCAATTTTGAGTTGTGCTCGGTGGCTTGGGTTTCTTGGTTGAAGCTGGCAATACATCAGGCATCCTTCTATGTAATCTGCCACATCTTGTTGTATGCCAGGCCACTGTGCCACCTGTTTGAATGGGTTGTAGGTGGTTTTGGCACCACAGTGCACTGCGCATGGTGCATCGTATGCATGCCTAAGCCTCATCCCCCTTTGGCTCTGAGGGACTACAAGCTTTGGCGCAGTTAGGGGCTCAGAGACATATGTGAGGGCATCAGTTAGCAGATGCAGCATGTTCTTGATGGATTGGAGGGTGTGGAGGTCTGAAGACGTGGATTAGTCAAGTGTAGAACTCGTAGGAGAGTAAAGTTCGAAGATGTGAGCAGAAATGGGCAGGTCTGCTGATGTGGGAGGAGGAGGGGTGTTGCATACCAGTGGTATGTTGGTGGCGGGTAAGAGCTGTAGCCATCGGGATGGGTGGGAGGGCATGAAATGTATTGAATGGTTGTGATGGGCAAGGGTCGCTGTTGAGCCGGACCACGCCCGCTTTCAGATTGCCCTGGTGATTGTCTGGGCAGTCATGGACTTACGCTGTGGGCATCAGTTTCATTGGGCCACAGTCCGGGACGTCCTTTGCAAAAGAGTCCCTGTACTCATGTAGAATTTCTTTAAGTCCTTGGTGATCTGCTTTCTTGAGTCTGGTGTCCTTTGGTAGGCTTTGGTGTCTGTGCTTCGTTGCTTTGAAGAGATTCAGGCTGCCGGCTGAGTTTTCCTGCCCAGGGGCTAGCACTGCGACAGATACTAAAGTGTCTTGGACATTTATGGCAGTTCTGAGTTGAGGGGGACCTGAGTCCCACGCTTGCAGTGAGCAGAGGGAAGGGCCTTGTTCTTTGCTGCTTGGCGTTGAACTTGAGCTTGGCCTTGACTTTGACACTGCATCGTCACTGAGCAAATTGAAGGCAACGTCTGTGGCTTGACACTGCGACTCATTGGAGACTACTGACTGGAAGGGCAATGGCTCATGGACTTGCGTCCACAACTTCAGGTGTTTAAAGTCTATCAAGGGTTTGAAGCGATTTAGCAGATCCTTTCCTATGAGGAGCGGATAGTTGTTTAGAGGTGAGATGTAGACTGGGTGGATGAGATTCATCGGTCCCACTGTTAGGTGAATTGGGGCCACATGTTTCAGCTGTAGGCCCATGTTTGAGTATGTTTGCAGGTTCAGTTCGTACCTTTGGAGTTTGAAAGTTCCATCAGTTATAGTTCTTTGAATTTTCTCAAGGAGTTCAGTTGACATTAGAGTGATGTCGGCTCCTGTGTCTAGAAGGGCTTCCACTTTGACATGACCTTCGATGGTGATGGGGAGGTAAAACTTTCTTGTTGTACCTTTCTCGGTGAGATCGCCTAGGAGTTGAGGGGCTGGAGTTTGAGATGAGATAGGTACGAGTTCAGGACTGATTCTGTGTTCTTCGGAGGAGTGGCAGACGACCAGGACAGCACTTTCAGGTGACTGAGTTGTTATATCAGCAGGTGTTTGTTGGAATCTTCTGTGATCTGACGTGTCATGTGTTGAGTCAGTTTCTGTCTCTTGCTCTGGATGTTTAAAGAAGCTTTCTTGTCCATCTGAAGTTATGACAGTTACAGTGTTCTTGGGGTAAGGAGAAGAGGTGCTGTACTGTGTGGTTTGTTGGAGTAGGTGGTCGTTGCCTTCTTGTTTGGCCGCTAGTCAGGCCGCAGTGGGTTTCTCTTTCTTTTCCCACTTCCGATCCTCCTTTTTGCGTTTGAAGAACTCTTGCATCATCATTTTCATCAGTTCTTGTGAATCAAAACACGGCAATGTCTCTTCTTCATGTATAGATTCAGCTTGAGCTTGATCAGTGTGGGATCTTTGTAAGTTCTTTCGTCGATTTGTTGGACTGGTTGCATTAGATTCCCACGAGCCATTTCCTGAGCTTCCTGATGAGGTTGGCTGGCTCCATGATCTCTCCCATCGATTCTCACAAGGTCTTGGATGGTACCAGGATTTTTCCCAGTAGCGTTCAGGTGAGTGTTGTCGTCCGCGTGGTCCATCCCAGCGGTCGTTTCTTTGTGTAGGTCGGGCGCCAAAGTGAAAGTCACGTTCTCTGTTGAATGAGGATGGTCTCCATTCTCTAGGAGGTGGCTTGAAGCTTTCTTGGTGTTGGGCGCCCTCTAGGGTCATTTCTTGACATTGTGTGTTAAAATCAAGAACTGCAGTAGACTTGGTGCCCTTTTCTGATGCCATCTTTTGCTTGCCGTAGGCTTTGTGCGCCAGGTCTCGCAGCTGTTGAGACGTCATTGTTTGTGGGCATGCAAGGACGCCAAGGTGGTGGCTTACCGCAGGATGGAGATTTCTCAGAAAGAGAGTCTTAAAGTTCATGTCCTGCTCCATATCAGGTTCATTGCGAGCTCCGAAGTATGCTTCTCTAAGCCGGCTATAGTATGCCTGGGAGGATTCATGACGACCCTGTTTTGTCTCCAGGGCGGCCATCAGTCCTTGCTCTGATTCTGGGACTGCAAATTCCTTGATGAGGGCTTGGTAGTCATTCTTTGTGTGAGAAGGCTGTCGGTCCAGGAAACTCCGCACTTCAGGGCTGGATGTCGTTCGCAGCACATAAAGTCTGTCTTTGTCAGTAACGTTGGGTCTCATTTCTAAGTGAAAATCGACATCATTCAAGTAAGAGTGGACGTCTTGACCATCTGGCACACTCGGGGTGAATTTGCTGATGTTTCGGGTCAGCTTGTCAAGGTCTTTGAGGTCCATGCCATGTGATGGGTTATGGCTGGCCTTGGGGAGTTCTCGTAGCTTGGGTGTGAGGTAGGTTTCTTCAGAGGAAGCTGGCGAGGGTTTCTGAGTCGCTCCCTCCCCCTTTTCCTCACATGACGTTTCAGGAACATGGGACCCGGGCCTGCTTGGCAGGGGTGAGGGCGGGGCCCGTTGCGTCCTGGTTGGCTCAGGGCGCAGTTAATAAGCATGTCTAAGTTCATTTTTGACACTGTCAAATTCCTCTTTCATGTCGTCAAGTTGTTGAGTGAGGTAACTTATCTCAGTTCTTGCCTCGTTCAGATGTGTTTCGAGGGCTTTAATTCTGCTGTTCTTGTCTCTGAAGTCCAGCCTTGCCTTTTCCAGTAGCTGCTCGGCGTACTGTAGCTCGTCGCTGAGTTCGGCGCGGGCTGACTTTGCTTGCTCCATTTCTTGTGTGTTGTTAGCTAGAGTTTCTTGTAGTCTAGCAATCTCCTCAGTTGCTCTGGGATCCGTCTCATTGGACCCTTCCCGTTGATCTTGAGCCTCCAGCTCTAGCTGCTCGATGCGTCGCTGTGCGCGTTTCAGCTCCTGCTGGAGATAGGCGGCTTGTCTGTCGCTCCGTTTGAGGGAGGCGATGAGGGTGTGACTCAGGGAGCCAGTGATCTTTGCTAGCTCTTTGTGTCCGTAGCTCTGACCTGGATCATGTTTCATGATGCCTGTTATGTTGTTGTCCAGTTGGTCTTGTGTCTGGTGTTTGACAGCTTCGGTGGCTTTGGGTAAGAGGCTGTCCGTCACGGCGCTTAGCCAGATTTCCAAGTCCTCCCAGTGACCAACGGGGTCTGTTGGGCGAGGCATGTTTTGATGCCGTGAGGAAAGACCAGACCACTGACTGACACAGACCTGTAGAAAGAAGAACAAACAAACAAAACAAACAAACAAAACCAAAACAGTGGTGTGAGTGTGGTGGTGTCGGGTGTAAGTGGGTTTTGGGTGTGTTGTGTTGAGGTGAGCGTGGTTCTCCCCGCAGGTGGTTCACTGGTGTGCACGTCTCCAGCTAGCGTCGCTGTGGAGGAGGCGAGGGGGTACCCACGGGCGTTGTAGCTAGAACAAAGAGAGGAAGGAGGAACAAACACCCACAGCAAAGAACGGCGTAGTCGTCGGCTGCTTCCCCCTTTTTCTAAAGAGAAGAGAGAGAAGAGACAACAACAAAAGGAACACTTTGGGAAGAAGGTAGAAAGAGAGAGATTGGGAGAGAGAGGGAAAGTGAAATACACCTTTCTGGCCGCAGAATGAGTACAGTCAAGTTTTTTTTGTTTTTTTCAACTTGATGTATGCTTCTAGATACGGTGCTCAGAAATGGGAATTTCAACACGCCAGGACTATAATTGTTATTATAATCTCCTCCGGGATGAGGGAATATACAATAACAATGACAGTATTGGCTTTGCAGCTGGTAGGATTGACACTGTACACCAATCAGAGCGTTGCTGGAAACGGGTTCACGACTGGCGCCTATCAGTCCTCGCTGGATTCGTTGGGACCTTGGCTGTCGGGTTCCACGATTAGAGGGGAAAGTGAGAGTTAGACAAGTTTAATTGGCGTTTTCAAGTTGTATTAACATTGATTAAATGTCTTTTAAACAACCAAAATTCTCTGCTTTTATGATTCTCACAGGCACAATCGAGGAAATAGCAGCAGTAGTCAAATCAAGAGGAGGACAGCTAGGTGAAAGAGAGAGAGTGAGGAGAGAGACAGCCATTTGGAAATGAGGTTTCGCTCCCAAGTCAGGGAATATGACAAGACTTGATTATTACAATTACAATTAAAGCCTTGGTTTGCAAATTAAAATTGATGTTTCAATTCAGTAATGATTGTGGGAGAACTAAAACTGTAACGCTTTGTTAAAGTTTTAGTCAGCAGTTGTAATCAAATGGATCAGCACAAACCATTGAGGTATGGTAAAAGGAACAACTATTGATTGTGAAAAGGAGTCATTTTCGAATCAATAATGATTGTTCCTGGTTATAATTTAGAAGTTTTCATTAAAAATTGGTCAAGGAAATGATAATTTCTCTATAAAGTATCATTGCCGTCTGAAAAGGGGAAATGTGATTATGATTAAACTTAATTTAAATCAAAAATTCAAATAAAAAATTCAAATTAGAGATTAAATTTTTAAATAAAAAAATTTTTAACATAAAATCTCAACTTGGCAATGAAAGTTGGTGACCAAATTTTTAATGGTGCCTCATAAAAATTGATTACAAATAATCAATATCAAATCAATCACAGAAATTGCGGTGTGGCAAGGAGATGTGATTATTTATTAAGATTGATCAAAGTAATCAAATTAATCAGCTTGAAAATAGTACTTGATTATAAAGCTTGTAATAGTTTAAACTGGCAATGCAAACAGTCAAAAAGGAGAGAGCCTTAAATCAAAAAAATAAAATGTTTTAATTTGAGATTTATGATAGGGCTTTAATGGTTTGTTACAATCGCATCAAAAAGAGATTTAACTTTAAAATTGTCAATATTCCTGTCACATGGGAGGAGGGAAGAAATACGAGGAATAGTGTACAGAGATATGAAGTAAAGAAGTTTGCAGAATGAGCGTTAAAGTTCAAAGCTTGTGATTGAGTCACCCAAACAACGTTACACACACTGAGTTCAAACACAACGGATCACCCTAAAGCTGTGTGCTAACTGCTATTCTTCAAAGCCAGTGGTTTTACATAGGCTTAGCTTTAGCTTTAGCTAGTTTAGCTCTACCACTTGTTAGCGTTAGCTTTAGCTAGTTTAACTATCCCACTTGTTGTTTACAAAATGAACGGGCGGACTGTGCCTGCGCAACGAAACTCTGCCCCGGAAAAGGTGTGTTAGGATATCCGGTCGCAGCGTTTCTATGGCAACCACCAGCGTGTGGTTCAGCAGTCTTAAATACAATGCATGAAATGACAGGACATTTCGGAATTGCCAAGCAAATAAGCACTATTTAGATTATTGTCTCAACTCGTTAGAGTGAGGCACATTTATCCACAGCTTTACTGCGATTAATACAACATATTTCACAGGTCTCGGCGGACCTTAATTCTGTGCTTGTCTGTTTAAACAACACCACAGCACATATGGACTCAGCCACACAATTTTAAGATCTCAAAATTTCTCCCATAAAGCAACGTGTGGGTGCTCGCGCTGAGCGCCACGTCTTAACTTCACTAACGTTAGTTTTAAGTGAATACTTGGTAAAAGAGCATTAGGTCGCGAGCCTAAAGATCTTAAACCGGGAGTCAGCTTAAGTTTTCACTCTGGAACACGCAGTGTAAAACACTAGCTGCAAGGCCTTTTGACAGAGAGGAAAAACAAGGAACACGCTCGTTTTTCTTCTTTTCTTTGTCTCAATTTCTAAAACTTTACTGCAGTTTAAATTCTTTACACAACAACTCAAAGTTATGCTTTCATTCATTCCAGACTGGCAGCCACAATAAAGCATACAGTACACAATAAACTGTTTCTCTGTCTTTGAACTATTTCTACTGGATAAAATAGAACAAAATACCATATAGAATGACTTGTTTTATGTTCAAATAGTTAGATGTGCCCGCATTCTCCACCATCTGTAAGGAATTAATTAGCTCAAATTTATAATGATTCAAATAAGGAATCGAATCGAAAGATTCGAAACTTGATTAAATTGATTCAGAATTAATAGATTACACTTCTTAACCATTCGTCCAGCAAAGTGGTCAATTCAGCATAATGTATTAACTCAAAAGGTTTATATTATGTTCCTGGCCAAGATCACAAATAAACCAAAATATTACGTTAGGAAATTTTAAAGCTGAGGTAGCTTGATCTAAACACAGATAGAACTTTTGTGAACATAAAGTCAAGACACTTCTTTTAATGAAACAATGATTTATTGAACTACTCTAAGACACAACGCTAATCTACTAAACACAAATAAACACACACACACACACACACACACACACACACACACACATTCACACTCATACAGTTCCGGGGATGAGAAATTACTGAGTTGAGGAGAACCCCAAATGTTCTAGTATCTTAACTAGTTCTTAGATCGCAACCTTAGAAAATCACAAAAGCAGAGACTTAGCTTTTAACTACTTAGGGAGTATTTTGCACCAGTTTCAGCGAAGTAAACAGAGATCTTGTTACTTGCGTTTGTGCCGGGAACGGGGGTTCCGGGGGCTCGTCTGAGCGAAAGTTCTGGTTGGTTGCTGGTCGATGACGTAGTTTGGGAAATCCCTCGACGTGGAGGAGTGGTTTTCTGGAGCCGATCTTTCGGTTGCCTGGTTACGCAGGTTGATGCGCTGGAAGTTCTTTTGAGTCGGCGTTGCGAGACTTGGAAAAGTTCGGCAGTCACGAAACTTCAGTTCTGTAGAGTTTTGATGGCACCGTTGCGTGCTTGGTCGAGTGGTCGAGCGCAGATGGAAAAGCACTCAAACCACAAGAGGCGAAAGGCGTGAGGCGAGAGCTGGGAGCTCTGAGTTCGCTGAGTTCTTGCTGAGTTCGCTTCGTTCTGTTAGGAACATGAAGTTTTAAACGGGCCGCTAGGGCACGTCCCACGATGCTGGGATCCAATGGCATTGCTAAAGAGGCGGGTCTCGCCAACCCCTTTCTGTCCTGTAATTCCTTCTGGTTCGTGACTTATTAGGATATGGATTTCTCTGCAATTTCTGTCATTAACTTCAATAAACTATTTATGCACAAAGTATACAAAATATCATTTTCTCATTCACTCAGACAAACTGCAACCGCCAAGATCATTCATCCCGTATCAAACAATAGTATATCGCTTGCATGCTAATACATTTGACAACTTCTTAAAGGCATATAATGCATAGATTAAACTCCAATCATCACATAAAACACAGCAGGCATATAAAAGAGAACATACTGTTGCTCTAATAGCAATACTAATAAGTTGATTGTCTCTTAAAGTTTGTCTTTGCAGTGTACGTATCTCTATTGAGAGACGGGGTGTTTTGGAATGTCAGAGGAGAGGGGGACAGGAAGTCCGAAAAACCATGTGAGTCACGCTGGACGCATCATGTGCCATGCCAGCTTTATTTCAGAAGACTGGAGGTTTGTTTCTTAGGTGCTCTGAGACAGAGAGCGTTTTCTTCTCCCTGGATGCGTAAGACGCAGATCTCGACAAAAGCGGTCCATACAATTAGCGTCTGGTGATTATCATGTGATGGTCATGTTAAAATTTTATGGCTGGGAGGAGGATTCTTTTTGATTAACAGAAATGTGAACACTTCTGTTTGGGTGCTTTGTTCCTCATTCCTACAAGGGTCTAACTTCAAAAATCATGCATAACACTTCTAACACCTTCAGATATGTTTCTCTGTGTTGCAAAATAGGTTTTATTCATGCACAGACTGCAAAGTTAAAGTGGGACAGAGATTCAGCTTGCATTGCCTGAACCAACTTTGTTCTGCGCTGAAACGCTGTTTTCTGACACTTGAGGGTCTAACTTCAAAAATCATGCAAAACACTTCTAACACCTTCAGATATGTTTCTCTGTGTTGCAAAATAGCTTTTATTCATGCACAGAGTGTAAATTTAAAGTGAGACAGAGATTCAGCTTGCATTGCCTGAACCAACTTTTTTCTGCGCTGAAAAGCTGTTTTCTGACATTTCAGGGTCTAACTTCAAAAATCATGCAAAACACTTCTAACACCTTCAGATATGTTTCCCTGTGTTGCAAAATAGGTTTTATTCATGCACAGAGTGTAAATTTAAAGTGAGACAGAGATTCAGCTTGCATTGCCTGAACCAACTTTTTTCTGCGCTGAAAAGCTGTTTTCTGACATTTCAGGGTCTAACTTCAAAAATCATGCAAAACACTTCTAACACCTTCAGATATGTTTCTCTGTGTTGCAAAATAGCTTTTATTCATGCACAGAGTGTAAATTTAAAGTGGGACCAAGATTCAGCTTGCATTGCCTGAACCAACTTTGTTCTGCGCTGAAAAGCTGTTTTCTGACATTTCAGGGTCTAACTTCAAAAATCATGCAAAACACTTCTAACACCTTCAGATATGTTTCTCTGTGTTGCAAAATAGCTTTTATTCATGCACAGAGTGTAAATTTAAAGTGGGACCAAGATTCAGCTTGCATTGCCTGAACCAACTTTGTTCTGCGCTGAAAAGCTGTTTTCTGACATTTCAGGGTCTAACTTCAAAAATCATGCAAAACACTTCTAACACCTTCAGATATGTTTCTCTGTGTTGCAAAATAGGTTTTATTCATGCACAGACTGCAAAGTTAAAGTGGGACAGAGATTCAGCTTGCATTGCTGTAACCAGCTTTGTTCTGCGCTGAAAAGCTGTTTTCTGACATTTCAGGGTCTAACTTCAAAAATCATGCAAAACACTTCTAACACCTTCAGATATGTTTCTCTGTGTTGCAAAATAGCTTTTATTCATGCACAGAGTGCAAAGTTAAAGTGGGACAGAGATTCAGCTTGCATTGCTGGAACCAGCTTTGTTCTGCGCTGAAAAGCTGTTTTCTGACATTTCAGGGTCTAACTTCAAAAATCATGCAAAACACTTCTAACACCTTCAGATATGTTTCTCTGTGTTGCAAAATAGGTTTTATTCATGCACAGACTGCAAAGTTAAAGTGGGACAGAGATTCAGCTTGCATTGCCTGAACCAACTTTGTTCTGCGCTGAAACGCTGTTTTCTGACATTTCAGGGTCTAACTTCAAAAATCATGCAAAACACTTCTAACACCTTCAGATATGTTTCTCTGTGTTGCAAAATAGGTTTTATTCATGCACAGAGTGTAAATTTAAAGTGAGACAGAGATTCAGCTTGCATTGCCTGAACCAACTTTTTTCTGCGCTGAAAAGCTGTTTTCTGACATTTCAGGGTCTAACTTCAAAAATCATGCAAAACACTTCTAACACCTTCAGATATGTTTCCCTGTGTTGCAAAATAGGTTTTATTCATGCACAGAGTGTAAATTTAAAGTGAGACAGAGATTCAGCTTGCATTGCCTGAACCAACTTTTTTCTGCGCTGAAAAGCTGTTCCCTGTCGATACTACACTCGTACTGCGTCGTTAAGACGCTTATGGGGAAAAGCTCCTTTTTCTCCTGAGACTGAAGTATTTCAATAACGCAGTGTAACTGCACGACCATTGGTTTGTGCAGTGAGATGAAAACAAACCAATGGCTCGGCAGCGGAGCTGCACGAGCCTGTGGCAATGATTCGCGCCCGAACGCGCCAAAAGGGGCGGAGAATTCGGCTATATAAGCGTGCATTTTGCCACAGGATCTCAGATCCTTCTCCTTCAGCGACGACTTCACATCTTCGCTGACACTGACTGACCTTCGCTCGAGAAAGAAGCCTCTCGCCGTTGAAGAGCCTCGCAGCGGATCCGCCTGCTCGTCGGTTTTGACGCTTCAAGCAGCTGACAGTGATTCCCTGCCGCGATCCGGCGATAGAAGAGCATATTCCAAAAGAGCAAATTTCATTGGCGTTGTTGCAAATGCCACGGCGTTTCTGTTGCTCGTGCAGAGCCCCTCTGCACGCTGTCGATAGTCACGCTGAGTGCGTCTCGTGTTTGGGCTCCGCCCATGCCGAGGCTGCGCTCGCTGAGACAGATTGTTCCCATTGCGGGGACATGAGTCTCGCCTCTTTGCGCTCGCGGCTCGCTTTCTTTTCAGAGAGCAGCCCCGCCCCTCGCGCCCTCCCGCTTTCTTCTTCACAAGAGCCTGTGAAGAAAAAGCAGCGGGGCAGAGTGACTCGGCGCACGGTGATTGGTGAGCTCACGCCGGCTGATCCCCCGCGTGCCTCACCTTCACCACATGAAGAGGAATCTCCCGTTCTCTTCACTCATCCAGACCAAAATCCCTCGGCTGCCGCGAGCGATCTGGTTTCTTTTGGAGTGAGTGAGGAGGAAGCCATGGATGACAGCATGTCTCTGGCTGCATCTGATGGAGAGGAGTTGTCGGGCTCGCCGCAAGACCCCGCCCCCTTTCCATCTGTTCAACCCAGCACCGCCAACGCTGGTATGGACGCCGAACTCTTCCGCGTTCTATCTAAGGCTGTTGAAGAGCTGGGACTGGATTGGTCTCCTCCTGAGGAGCCTGTACGGAGTCGTTTGGACGAATGGTTCCTGCCGGGGCGCCGCCAAGCCCCTCGTCAGCGAGCCTCACCGTTCTTCCCGGAAGTTCACGGTGAGATCTCTAAATCCTGGCGCGCTCCGTACTCCGCCCGCCTTCGTACCTCTTCTTCCTCCGCCCTCACGACGGTTGACGGCGCCGAAGAGAAAGGATATGACAAGTTGCCCCCCCTGGATGAGTCTGTGGCCGCGCATTTGTGCCCGCCCACTGCCATCGGCTGGAAGGCAAAGGCGACTCACCCGTCCAAGCCATGCAGAACTACTTCAGCTCTCGCTGGACGTGCTTATTCTTCGGCTGGACAGGCAGCATCAGCGCTGCACTCAATGGCGGTCCTCCAAGTCTATCAAGCGAAACTCCTCCGCAGTATGGATGAGGCTGGCATAGATGACGCTGCGTTCCGTGAACTACGCAGCGCGACCGACCTGGCGTTGCGTGCTACTAAGATGACGGCACAGGCGATTGGCAGATCGATGGCCAGCTTGGTGGTGCTGGAGCGCCACCTGTGGCTAAACCTGACGGAGATCAAGGACGCTGACAAGGTCGCCTTCCTTGACTCCCCCATCTCTCCTACCGGTCTGTTCGGTCCAGCAGTAGAGGGGTTTGCGGAGCGCTTCACCGCCGCTCAGAAGTCGTCCCAGGCTATGCGACACTTCCTGCCAAAGCGCACAAGCTCTGCAACGGCTCCTAGTCGCCCCAAACCGGCGCCGACTCAGCAGCCTGCAAAGACCGCCCCGCCAGCTGCTCAGCCAGCCCCCCAGGTGGAGCCACGTCATCGCTCCCGCTCGGCCAGACGCTACCCTTTCCCTAGACGTCAGGGACCCCGACCCAAGGTCGTGTTGGACCAGGCGCCTCCAGCGTCTTCCTGATTTAAAAAACAGGAAGAGGAAGGGGTCAAGTCTCGCCAGAGCCGGACCAGCCCCCAAGATGTCTCTCTTCAGCCTCCAAACACCCCGTTCTGTTCCGGGTTCAGAGCGCTGCATGTTTCCAAACAAACTGGCTGTAACTCACGGGCCCTTTCTGTCAGTGCCCTTACAGCTTACCGCTGTGATAGCGGAAAAAATAAAAAACAAACATTTTCAAATAGAGAGCAAATTTCCTCTTCCAGAGTTGTTAAGCGGCACCCAACCGCTCAAACCAATGCAACCCCTCAGCACACGGGCCGAGGCTTGGAAAGCCATCCCCGGGGTGTCGAAATGGGTTATGGGCATAATAGAACGAGGTTATACACTGCAGTTCGCTCGAAGACCACCCCGCTTTCGCGGAGTGGTCTCCACCTCAGTTCACAGCAAAAACATAGAGGTTTTGCGTACAGAGGTGAGGAATCTGCTGGCAAAAGGTGCCGTGGAAACGGTTCCCCCAGCACAGAGCGAGTCAGGCTTTTACAGCCGCTACTTCCTCGTCCCAAAAAAGGATGGCGGTCTGAGGCCCATCCTCGACCTCAGGCGTTTGAATTGCGCCCTCATGAGACGGCCATTCAAAATGCTCACGCTAAAACAGATCCTTTCGCACATACGCACAAAGGACTGGTTTTGCTCGCTGGATCTGAAAGATGCATACTTTCACATCCAGATTGCCCCCCACCACAGGCAATTCTTGAGATTTGCCTTCGAGGGAGCGGCCTATCAATATACAGTCCTTCCGTTCGGACTGTCTCTAGCTCCTCGCACATTTACGAAGTGCATGGACGCGGCTCTTTCCCCCCTGAGGCAGAAGGGAATCCGCGTCTTGAACTACCTCGACGACTGGCTCATCCTGGCCCAGTCAGAGAACGAGCTAATACATCACAGATCCGTGATCCTCAGCCACTTGCAATGCCTAGGACTCAGGGTCAATTTTGCCAAGAGCACTCTGTCTCCCAGCCAACGTATTGCGTTCCTGGGAGCAGTTTTCGACTCCATTCAAATGAAGGCAATGGTTGCGCCGCAGCGAGCTCAAGCCATCCGAAAGCTCGCGGCCTCCTTCAAAATCGGAGCCCTTCGCCCTCTCAAAGCTTTTCAGAAGATGCTGGGTCTTATGGCTTCAGCATCTCCAGTACTCCAGCTGGGCCTACTTCAAATGCGCCCTCTGCAGTACTGGTTGAAACCGAAAGTTCCGCCTCAGGCCTGGCGTCTAGGACGCCTGCGCATCAGGGTAGATCAGACCTGTGTCACAGCGCTGACTCCTTGGAAGAATTTTTCTTGGATGGAACAGGGCGTTCCCCTGGACATGGCGTGCAGAAGGAAGATGGTCTCGACAGATGCGTCCAACTCAGGTTGGGGAGCTCTGTGCGATGGCCAGCCGGCATTCGGCCAGTGGTCAGTGGTCAAACGCCTTCACATCAACTGCCTAGAAATGCTAGCAGTGTGTTTAGGCCTCCATACACTTCTGCCAGTCTTAAAGGGACACCACGTCTTAGTCCGCTCGGACAACATGACGGTGGTATCGTACATAAATCACCAGGGAGGTCTTTCGTCGAGACGCCTTTTCACATTAGTGGAACGTCTCTTGCGATGGGCTCAGCTCAACTTTCGCTCGCTCAGAGCAACTCATGCGCCTGGCAGGCTGAATCAAGGAGCAGACATGCTGTCTCGGAGCAACGTCTCCTCAGACGAATGGATGCTTCATCCCCAGACGATTCAGGAAATATGGGCAGTCTTTGGCAAGGCTCAGGTAGACCTGTTCGCCTCAAAAGACAATTGTCACTGCCCAATTTATTTTTCAAAGGAGCAGGATGCATTGGCCCACGACTGGCCCAATCTCCTGTTATATGCTTTTCCCCCGATCGCCCTGATACCACACGTAGTCAGGCGGGTCAGGGAACAGAGACTCAAAATCCTGCTAGTGGCCCCCTTCTGGCAGAACCAACATTGGTTCCCAGATCTCCACCGGCTGCTGTCATCAGCACCGTGGCCTGTTCCGTTGAGACGAGATCTCTTAACGCAGGCGAACAAAACGCTTTGGCACCCCCAACCGGAACTGTGGGCGCTGCACGTCTGGTCTCTCGACGGGAGCCTTTAGATCTCCCCGAGACCGTTTTAAATACTATTTCTGAGGCCAGAGCACCCTCTACCAGGCGACTCTATGGACTCAAGTGGTCTGTCTTTTCCGCCTGGTGTTCCACCCACGGTGCAGACCCGAGTTTGTGTGACATATCATTGATTTTGTCATTTCTTCAGGAGCTGTTGGACAAGGGACGCTCTCCCTCCACGCTCAGGGTTTATGTGGCGGCCATAGCGGCATTTCATGTCCCTATGGACGGTCAGTCTGTGGGAAAGAACGATCTGATCGTTCGCTTTCTGAAGGGGTCGAGAAGGCTCAACCCTCCTCGCCCCGTCACAGTTCCTACTTGGGACCTACCCACAGTGCTGAGAGCTCTGAAGAGCCCTCCATTTGAGCCGCTGCAGTCTGTTGACCTTCGACCTCTAACGCTAAAAACTGCCCTGCTACTAGCATTGGCATCAGTCAAGCGTATGGGCGACCTACAGGCTCTATCCATAAATCCTGTATGCCTAGAATTCGGGCCAAATGACTCTAAAGTCATCCTGAAGCCGAGATGCGGCTATGTACCTAAGAGTCTCTCAACACCGTTTAGAGACCAGGTTATCTCTCTCTTGGCACTTCCCCCCTCGGAGCAAGACCAAGGCTTTAATCCCCTCTGCCCCGTGAGAGCATTGAGGTGTTATTTGGAGCGTTCGGCTTCTTTTAGGAAGTCAGAACAGCTCTTTGTGTGTTTTGGAGGCCGCAACAAAGGGTTATCGGTCACAAAACATAGACTATCCAAGTGGATAGTGGAAGCTATAATGCTGGCTTACTCTTCCTTGGGTCTGCCATGTCCCATGGGGGTAAGAGCCCATTCGACTAGAGGCGTCGCCTCGTCATGGGCCCGGTCCAGCGGAGTATCCATTGCAGAAATATGTGCGGCGGCAGGCTGGGCCTCACCGTCCACATTTGCTAGGTTTTATAATCTAGATGTCCCTGTCTTGCAGACTAGGGTACTTTCTGCATGAGGAATTCTGTTACCAGTATTGCTATGTATGCACTTGGCCTCTGGGAGTTTCCAAGTGTATCGTTTTTCCTTGGAACGGAATGTTCATTAGGTTATCCTATTGAGCAAATTGGCTCTTACTAGCCCATCCTGTGCTAGGGCCATACAGTCGTTCCTCTACCTTAGCAACGGCGGGATTGTACTGGTTCCCCATAAGCGTCTTAACGACGCAGTACGAGTGTAGTATCGACAGGGAACGTACTCGGTTACTTTCGTAACCTCGGTTCCCTGAGATACGGGAACGAGTACTGCGTTGCTTGCCGTTGCTAAGTAGCTGCACGACTCAGTCGTCGCTTCAGTCGAAGAACCTGAGATCCTGTGGCAAAATGCACGCTTATATAGCCGAATTCTCCGCCCCTTTTGGCGCGTTCGGGCGCGAATCATTGCCACAGGCTCGTGCAGCTCCGCTGCCGAGCCATTGGTTTGTTTTCATCTCACTGCACAAACCAATGGTCGTGCAGTTACACTGCGTTATTGAAATACTTCAGTCTCAGGAGAAAAAGGAGCTTTTCCCCATAAGCGTCTTAACGACGCAGTACTCGTTCCCGTATCTCAGGGAACCGAGGTTACGAAAGTAACCGAGTACGTTTTCTGACATTTCAGGGTCTAACTTCAAAAATCATGCAAAACACTTCTAACACCTTCAGATATGTTTCTCTGTGTTGCAAAATAGCTTTTATTCATGCACAGAGTGTAAATTTAAAGTGGGACCAAGATTCAGCTTGCATTGCCTGAACCAACTTTGTTCTGCGCTGAAAAGCTGTTTTCTGACATTTCAGGGTCTAACTTCAAAAATCATGCAAAACACTTCTAACACCTTCAGATATGTTTCTCTGTGTTGCAAAATAGCTTTTATTCATGCACAGAGTGTAAATTTAAAGTGGGACCAAGATTCAGCTTGCATTGCCTGAACCAACTTTGTTCTGCGCTGAAAAGCTGTTTTCTGACATTTCAGGGTCTAACTTCAAAAATCATGCAAAACACTTCTAACACCTTCAGATATGTTTCTCTGTGTTGCAAAATAGCTTTTATTCATGCACAGAGCGTAAATTTAAAGTGGGACCAAGATTCAGCTTGCATTGCCTGAACCAACTTTGTTCTGCGCTGAAAAGCTGTTTTCTGACATTTCAGGGTCTAACTTCAAAAATCATGCAAAACACTTCTAACACCTTCAGATATGTTTCTCTGTGTTGCAAAATAGCTTTTATTCATGCACAGAGTGTAAATTTAAAGTGGGACCAAGATTCAGCTTGCATTGCCTGAACCAACTTTGTTCTGCGCTGAAAAGCTGTTTTCTGACATTTCAGGGTCTAACTTCAAAAATCATGCAAAACACTTCTAACACCTTCAGATATGTTTCTCTGTGTTGCAAAATAGGTTTTATTCATGCACAGACTGCAAAGTTAAAGTGGGACAGAGATTCAGCTTGCATTGCTGTAACCAGCTTTGTTCTGCGCTGAAAAGCTGTTTTCTGACATTTCAGGGTCTAACTTCAAAAATCATGCAAAACACTTCTAACACCTTCAGATATGTTTCTCTGTGTTGCAAAATAGCTTTTATTCATGCACAGAGTGTAAATTTAAAGTGGGACCAAGATTCAGCTTGCATTGCCTGAACCAACTTTGTTCTGCGCTGAAAAGCTGTTTTCTGACATTTCAGGGTCTAACTTCAAAAATCATGCAAAACACTTCTAACACCTTCAGATATGTTTCTCTGTGTTGCAAAATAGGTTTTATTCATGCACAGACTGCAAAGTTAAAGTGGGACAGAGATTCAGCTTGCATTGCCTGAACCAACTTTGTTCTGCGCTGAAACGCTGTTTTCTGACATTTCAGGGTCTAACTTCAAAAATCATGCAAAACACTTCTAACACCTTCAGATATGTTTCTCTGTGTTGCAAAATAGGTTTTATTCATGCACAGAGTGTAAATTTAAAGTGAGACAGAGATTCAGCTTGCATTGCCTGAACCAACTTTTTTCTGCGCTGAAAAGCTGTTTTCTGACATTTCAGGGTCTAACTTCAAAAATCATGCAAAACACTTCTAACACCTTCAGATATGTTTCCCTGTGTTGCAAAATAGGTTTTATTCATGCACAGAGTGTAAATTTAAAGTGAGACAGAGATTCAGCTTGCATTGCCTGAACCAACTTTTTTCTGCGCTGAAAAGCTGTTTTCTGACATTTCAGGGTCTAACTTCAAAAATCATGCAAAACACTTCTAACACCTTCAGATATGTTTCTCTGTGTTGCAAAATAGCTTTTATTCATGCACAGAGTGTAAATTTAAAGTGAGACAGAGATTCAGCTTGCATTGCCTGAACCAACTTTTTTCTGCGCTGAAAAGCTGTTTTCTGACATTTCAGGGTCTAACTTCAAAAATCATGCAAAACACTTCTAACACCTTCAGATATGTTTCTCTGTGTTGCAAAATAGCTTTTATTCATGCACAGAGTGTAAATTTAAAGTGGGACCAAGATTCAGCTTGCATTGCCTGAACCAACTTTGTTCTGCGCTGAAAAGCTGTTTTCTGACATTTCAGGGTCTAACTTCAAAAATCATGCAAAACACTTCTAACACCTTCAGATATGTTTCTCTGTGTTGCAAAATAGGTTTTATTCATGCACAGACTGCAAAGTTAAAGTGGGACAGAGATTCAGCTTGCATTGCTGTAACCAGCTTTGTTCTGCGCTGAAAAGCTGTTTTCTGACATTTCAGGGTCTAACTTCAAAAATCATGCAAAACACTTTTAACACCTTCAGATATGTTTCTCTGTGTTGCAAAATAGCTTTTATTCATGCACAGAGTGTAAATTTAAAGTGGGACCAAGATTCAGCTTGCATTGCCTGAACCAACTTTGTTCTGCGCTGAAAAGCTGTTTTCTGACATTTCAGGGTCTAACTTCAAAAATCATGCAAAACACTTCTAACACCTTCAGATATGTTTCTCTGTGTTGCAAAATAGGTTTTATTCATGCACAGACTGCAAAGTTAAAGTGGGACAGAGATTCAGCTTGCATTGCTGGAACCAGCTTTGTTCTGCGCTGAAAAGCTGTTTTCTGACATTTCAGGGTCTAACTTCAAAAATCATGTAAAAGACTTCTAACACCTTCAGATATGTTTCTCTGTGTTGCAAAATAGGTTTTATTCATGCACAGACTGCAAAGTTAAAGTGGGACAGAGATTCAGCTTGCATTGCCTGAACCAACTTTGTTCTGCGCTGAAACGCTGTTTTCTGACATTTCAGGGTCTAACTTCAAAAATCATGCAAAACACTTCTAACACCTTCAGATATGTTTCTCTGTGTTGCAAAATAGGTTTTATTCATGCACAGAGTGTAAATTTAAAGTGAGACAGAGATTCAGCTTGCATTGCCTGAACCAACTTTTTTCTGCACTGAAAAGCTGTTTTCTGACATTTCAGGGTCTAACTTCAAAAATCATGCAAAACACTTCTAACACCTTCAGATATGTTTCCCTGTGTTGCAAAATAGGTTTTATTCATGCACA
Organism: Garra rufa; assembly: GCF_049309525.1. Lineage (NCBI taxonomy): Eukaryota > Metazoa > Chordata > Actinopteri > Cypriniformes > Cyprinidae > Garra > Garra rufa. The sequence continues at coordinate 5,552,774 of NW_027394276.1, read as the reverse complement.
GAGTGTAAATTTAAAGTGAGACAGAGATTCAGCTTGCATTGCCTGAACCAACTTTTTTCTGTGCTGAAAAGCTGTTTTCTGACATTTCAGGGTCTAACTTCAAAAATCATGCAAAACACTTCTAACACCTTCAGATATGTTTCTCTGTGTTGCAAAATAGCTTTTATTCATGCACAGAGTGTAAATTTAAAGTGGGACCAAGATTCAGCTTGCATTGCCTGTACCAACTTTGTTCTGCGCTGAAAAGCTGTTTTCTGACATTTCAGGGTCTAACTTCAAAAATCATGCAAAACACTTCTAACACCTTCAGATATGTTTCTCTGTGTTGCAAAATAGGTTTTATTCATGCACAGACTGCAAAGTTAAAGTGGGACAGAGATTCAGCTTGCATTGCTGGAACAGCTTTGTTCTGCGCTGAAAAGCTGTTTTCTGACATTTCAGGGTCTAACTTCAAAAATCATGCAAAACACTTCTAACACCTTCAGATATGTTTCTCTGTGTTGCAAAATAGGTTTTATTCATGCACAGACTGCAAAGTTAAAGTGGGACAGAGATTCAGCCTGCATTGCCTGAACCAACTTTGTTCTGCGCTGAAACGCTGTTTTCTGACATTTCAGGGTCTAACTTCAAAAATCATGCAAAACACTTCTAACACCTTCAGATATGTTTCTCTGTGTTGCAAAATAGCTTTTATTCATGCACAGAGTGTAAATTTAAAGTGGGACCAAGATTCAGCTTGCATTGCCTGAACCAACTTTGTTCTGCGCTGAAAAGCTGTTTTCTGACATTTCAGGGTCTAACTTCAAAAATCATGCAAAACACTTCTAACACCTTCAGATATGTTTCTCTGTGTTGCAAAATAGGTTTTATTCATGCACAGACTGCAAAGTTAAAGTGGGACAGAGATTCAGCTTGCATTGCTGGAACCAGCTTTGTTCTGCGCTGAAAAGCTGTTTTCTGACATTTCAGGGTCTAACTTCAAAAATCATGCAAAACACTTCTAACACCTTCAGATATGTTTCTCTGTGTTGCAAAATAGGTTTTATTCATGCACAGACTGCAAAGTTAAAGTGGGACAGAGATTCAGCTTGCATTGCCTGAACCAACTTTGTTCTGCGCTGAAACGCTGTTTTCTGACATTTCAGGGTCTAACTTCAAAAATCATGCAAAACACTTCTAACACCTTCAGATATGTTTCTCTGTGTTGCAAAATAGCTTTTATTCATGCACAGAGTGCAAAGTTAAAGTGGGACAGAGATTCAGCTTGCATTGCTGGAACCAGCTTTGTTCTGCGCTGAAAAGCTGTTTTCTGACATTTCAGGGTCTAACTTCAAAAATCATGCAAAACACTTCTAACACCTTCAGATATGTTTCTCTGTGTTGCAAAATAGGTTTTATTCATGCACAGACTGCAAAGTTAAAGTGGGACAGAGATTCAGCTTGCATTGCCTGAACCAACTTTGTTCTGCGCTGAAACGCTGTTTTCTGACATTTCAGGGTCTAACTTCAAAAATCATGCAAAACACTTCTAACACCTTCAGATATGTTTCTCTGTGTTGCAAAATAGGTTTTATTCATGCACAGAGTGTAAATTTAAAGTGAGACAGAGATTCAGCTTGCATTGCCTGAACCAACTTTGTTCTGCGCTGAAAAGCTGTTTTCTGACATTTCAGGGTCTAACTTCAAAAATCATGCAAAACACTTCTAACACCTTCAGATATGTTTCTCTGTGTTGCAAAATAGGTTTTATTCATGCACAGACTGCAAAGTTAAAGTGGGACAGAGATTCAGCTTGCATTGCTGGAACAGCTTTGTTCTGCGCTGAAAAGCTGTTTTCTGACATTTCAGGGTCTAACTTCAAAAATCATGCAAAACACTTCTAACACCTTCAGATATGTTTCTCTGTGTTGCAAAATAGGTTTTATTCATGCACAGACTGCAAAGTTAAAGTGGGACAGAGATTCAGCCTGCATTGCCTGAACCAACTTTGTTCTGCGCTGAAACGCTGTTTTCTGACATTTCAGGGTCTAACTTCAAAAATCATGCAAAACACTTCTAACACCTTCAGATATGTTTCTCTGTGTTGCAAAATAGCTTTTATTCATGCACAGAGTGTAAATTTAAAGTGGGACCAAGATTCAGCTTGCATTGCCTGAACCAACTTTGTTCTGCGCTGAAAAGCTGTTTTCTGACTTTTCAAGGTCTAACTTCAAAAATCATGCAAAACACTTCTAACACCTTCAGATATGTTTCTCTGTGTTGCAAAATAGGTTTTATTCATGCACAGACTGCAAAGTTAAAGTGGGACAGAGATTCAGCTTGCATTGCTGGAACCAGCTTTGTTCTGCGCTGAAAAGCTGTTTTCTGACATTTCAGGGTCTAACTTCAAAAATCATGCAAAACACTTCTAACACCTTCAGATATGTTTCTCTGTGTTGCAAAATAGGTTTTATTCATGCACAGACTGCAAAGTTAAAGTGGGACAGAGATTCAGCTTGCATTGCCTGAACCAACTTTGTTCTGCGCTGAAACGCTGTTTTCTGACATTTCAGGGTCTAACTTCAAAAATCATGCAAAACACTTCTAACACCTTCAGATATGTTTCTCTGTGTTGCAAAATAGCTTTTATTCATGCACAGAGTGCAAAGTTAAAGTGGGACAGAGATTCAGCTTGCATTGCTGGAACCAGCTTTGTTCTGCGCTGAAAAGCTGTTTTCTGACATTTCAGGGTCTAACTTCAAAAATCATGCAAAACACTTCTAACACCTTCAGATATGTTTCTCTGTGTTGCAAAATAGGTTTTATTCATGCACAGACTGCAAAGTTAAAGTGGGACAGAGATTCAGCTTGCATTGCCTGAACCAACTTTGTTCTGCGCTGAAACGCTGTTTTCTGACATTTCAGGGTCTAACTTCAAAAATCATGCAAAACACTTCTAACACCTTCAGATATGTTTCTCTGTGTTGCAAAATAGGTTTTATTCATGCACAGAGTGTAAATTTAAAGTGAGACAGAGATTCAGCTTGCATTGCCTGAACCAACTTTTTTCTGCGCTGAAAAGCTGTTTTCTGACATTTCAGGGTCTAACTTCAAAAATCATGCAAAACACTTCTAACACCTTCAGATATGTTTCCCTATGTTGCAAAATAGGTTTTATTCATGCACAGAGTGTAAATTTAAAGTGAGACAGAGATTCAGCTTGCATTGCCTGAACCAACTTTTTTCTGCGCTGAAAAGCTGTTTTCTGACATTTCAGGGTCTAACTTCAAAAATCATGCAAAACACTTCTAACACCTTCAGATATGTTTCTCTGTGTTGCAAAATAGCTTTTATTCATGCACAGAGTGTAAATTTAAAGTGGGACCAAGATTCAGCTTGCATTGCCTGAACCAACTTTGTTCTGCGCTGAAAAGCTGTTTTCTGACATTTCAGGGTCTAACTTCAAAAATCATGCAAAACACTTCTAACACCTTCAGATATGTTTCTCTGTGTTGCAAAATAGCTTTTATTCATGCACAGAGTGTAAATTTAAAGTGGGACCAAGATTCAGCTTGCATTGCCTGAACCAACTTTGTTCTGCGCTGAAAAGCTGTTTTCTGACATTTCAGGGTCTAACTTCAAAAATCATGCAAAACACTTCTAACACCTTCAGATATGTTTCTCTGTGTTGCAAAATAGGTTTTATTCATGCACAGACTGCAAAGTTAAAGTGGGACAGAGATTCAGCTTGCATTGCTGGAACCAGCTTTGTTCTGCGCTGAAAAGCTGTTTTCTGACATTTCAGGGTCTAACTTCAAAAATCATGTAAAACACTTCTAACACCTTCAGATATGTTTCTCTGTGTTGCAAAATAGGTTTTATTCATGCACAGACTGCAAAGTTAAAGTGGGACAGAGATTCAGCTTGCATTGCCTGAACCAACTTTGTTCTGCGCTGAAACGCTGTTTTCTGACATTTCAGGGTCTAACTTCAAAAATCATGCAAAACACTTCTAACACCTTCAGATATGTTTCTCTGTGTTGCAAAATAGCTTTTATTCATGCACAGAGTGTAATTTTAAAGTGAGACAGAGATTCAGCTTGCATTGCCTGAACCAACTTTTTTTCTGCGCTGAAAAGCCGTTTTCTGACATTTCAGGGTCTAACTTCAAAAATCATGCAAAACACTTCTAACACCTTCAGATATGTTTCCCTGTGTTGCAAAATAGGTTTTATTCATGCACAGAGTGTAAATTTAAAGTGAGACAGAGATTCAGCTTGCATTGCCTGAACCAACTTTTTTCTGCGCTGAAAAGCTGTTTTCTGACATTTCAGGGTCTAACTTCAAAAATCATGCAAAACACTTCTAACACCTTCAGATATGTTTCTCTGTGTTGCAAAATAGCTTTTATTCATGCACAGAGTGTAAATTTAAAGTGGGACCAAGATTCAGCTTGCATTGCCTGAACCAACTTTTTTCTGCGCTGAAAAGCTGTTTTCTGACATTTCAGGGTCTAACTTCAAAAATCATGCAAAACACTTCTAACACCTTCAGATATGTTTCTCTGTGTTGCAAAATAGCTTTTATTCATGCACAGAGTGTAAATTTAAAGTGGGACCAAGATTCAGCTTGCATTGCCTGAACCAACTTTGTTCTGCGCTGAAAAGCTGTTTTCTGACATTTCAGGGTCTAACTTCAAAAATCATGCAAAACACTTCTAACACCTTCAGATATGTTTCTCTGTGTTGCAAAATAGGTTTTATTCATGCACAGACTGCAAAGTTAAAGTGGGACAGAGATTCAGCTTGCATTGCTGGAACCAGCTTTGTTCTGCGCTGAAAAGCTGTTTTCTGACATTTCAGGGTCTAACTTCAAAAATCATGCAAAACACTTCTAACACCTTCAGATATGTTTCTCTGTGTTGCTAAATAGGTTTTATTCATGCACAGACTGCAAAGTTAAAGTGGGACAGAGATTCAGCTTGCATTGCCTGAACCAACTTTGTTCTGCGCTGAAACGCTGTTTTCTGACATTTCAGGGTCTAACTTCAAAAATCATGCAAAACACTTCTAACACCTTCAGATATGTTTCTCTGTGTTGCAAAATAGGTTTTATTCATGCACAGAGTGTAAATTTAAAGTGAGACAGAGATTCAGCTTGCATTGCCTGAACCAACTTTTTTCTGCGCTGAAAAGCTGTTTTCTGACATTTCAGGGTCTAACTTCAAAAATCATGCAAAACACTTCTAACACCTTCAGATATGTTTCTCTGTGTTGCAAAATAGGTTTTATTCATGCACAGACTGCAAAGTTAAAGTGGGACAGAGATTCAGCTTGCATTGCTGTAACCAGCTTTGTTCTGCGCTGAAAAGCTGTTTTCTGACATTTCAGGGTCTAACTTCAAAAATCATGCAAAACACTTCTAACACCTTCAGATATGTTTCTCTGTGTTGCAAAATAGGTTTTATTCATGCACAGACTGCAAAGTTAAAGTGGGACAGAGATTCAGCTTGCATTGCCTGAACCAACTTTGTTCTGCGCTGAAACGCTGTTTTCTGACATTTCAGGGTCTAACTTCAAAAATCATGCAAAACACTTCTAACACCTTCAGATATGTTTCTCTGTGTTGCAAAATAGGTTTTATTCATGCACAGACTGCAAAGTTAAAGTGAGACAGAGATTCAGCTTGCATTGCCTGAACCAACTTTTTTCTGCGCTGAAAAGCTGTTTTCTGACATTTCAGGGTCTAACTTCAAAAATCATGCAAAACACTTCTAACACCTTCAGATATGTTTCTCTGTGTTGCAAAATAGCTTTTATTCATGCACAGAGTGTAAATTTAAAGTGGGACCAAGATTCAGCTTGCATTGCCTGAACCAACTTTGTTCTGCGCTGAAAAGCTGTTTTCTGACATTTCAGGGTCTAACTTCAAAAATCATGCAAAACACTTCTAACACCTTCAGATATGTTTCTCTGTGTTGCAAAATAGGTTTTATTCATGCACAGACTGCAAAGTTAAAGTGGGACCAAGATTCAGCTTGCATTGCTGTAACCAGCTTTGTTCTGCGCTGAAAAGCTGTTTTCTGACATTTCAGGGTCTAACTTCAAAAATCATGTAAAACACTTCTAACACCTTCAGATATGTTTCTCTGTGTTGCAAAATAGGTTTTATTCATGCACAGACTGCAAAGTTAAAGTGGGACAGAGATTCAGCTTGCATTGCCTGAACCAACTTTGTTCTGCGCTGAAACGCTGTTTTCTGACATTTCAGGGTCTAACTTCAAAAATCATGCGAAACACTTCTAACACCTTCAGATATGTTTCTCTGTGTTGCAAAATAGGTTTTATTCATGCACAGAGTGTAAATTTAAAGTGAGACAGAGATTCAGCTTGCATTGCCTGAACCAACTTTTTTCTGCGCTGAAAAGCTGTTTTCTGACATTTCAGGGTCTAACTTCAAAAATCATGCAAAACACTTCTAACACCTTCAGATATGTTTTCCTGTGTTGCAAAATAGGTTTTATTCATGCACACAGTGTAAATTTAAAGTGAGACAGAGATTCAGCTTGCATTGCCTGAACCAACTTTTTTCTGTGCTGAAAAGCTGTTTTCTGACATTTCAGGGTCTAACTTCAAAAATCATGCAAAACACTTCTAACACCTTCAGATATGTTTCTCTGTGTTGCAAAATAGGTTTTATTCATGCACAGAGTGTAAATTTAAAGCGAGACAGAGATTCAGCTTGCATTGCCTGAACCAACTTTTTTCTGCGCTGAAAAGCTGTTTTCTGACATTTCAGGGTCTAACTTCAAAAATCATGCAAAACACTTCTAACACCTTCAGATATGTTTCTCTGTGTTGCAAAATAGGTTTTATTCATGCACAGACTGCAAAGTTAAAGTGGGACAGAGATTCAGCTTGCATTGCTGTAACCAGCTTTGTTCTGCGCTGAAAAGCTGTTTTCTGACATTTCAGGGTCTAACTTCAAAAATCATGCAAAACACTTCTAACACCTTCAGATATGTTTCTCTGTGTTGCAAAATAGGTTTTATTCATGCACAGACTGCAAAGTTAAAGTGGGACAGAGATTCAGCTTGCATTGCCTGAACCAACTTTGTTCTGCGCTGAAACGCTGTTTTCTGACATTTCAGGGTCTAACTTCAAAAATCATGCAAAACACTTCTAACACCTTCAGATATGTTTCTCTGTGTTGCAAAATAGGTTTTATTCATGCACAGAGTGTAAATTTAAAGTGAGACAGAGATTCAGCTTGCATTGCCTGAACCAACTTTTTTCTGCGCTGAAAAGCTGTTTTCTGACATTTCAGGGTCTAACTTCAAAAATCATGCAAAACACTTCTAACACCTTCAGATATGTTTCTCTGTGTTGCAAAATAGCTTTTATTCATGCACAGAGTGTAAATTTAAAGTGGGACCAAGATTCAGCTTGCATTGCCTGAACCAACTTTGTTCTGCGCTGAAAAGCTGTTTTCTGACATTTCAGGGTCTAACTTCAAAAATCATGCAAAACACTTCTAACACCTTCAGATATGTTTCTCTGTGTTGCAAAATAGGTTTTATTCATGCACAGACTGCAAAGTTAAAGTGGGACCAAGATTCAGCTTGCA